>NW_015094507.1:6637017-6670945 GCF_001431845.1 Calidris pugnax
GGGAGGGAGGAGGTGGTGGTGGTGGTGGACACACATAACAAAAGAAAATTTTTCTGAAAATTTCTCAAAGTTTCTTGAGTGAACAACACCTCATATAAAATGGGTCAGGAAACACACGCAACACTGGCCAAAATTCGTATTTTCCCAGGGTTTGTTTCCCTGCATGCCTTTTCTTTGTGTATGGAACCTTATAAGTTGTTGTCCTTTTTCTAAAACTGATAGCTCATTCTTGAAAATAGAATCAGTGTATTAACCAAGCTATCATAAATAAGGTTTTCCTCCAGCTCCCTAAAGGGAATGGTTTATCTTGCTTGTTTTATGGCAACATGCAGTATAATTAATACAGTATTGCCTAACAAATTAATCACAAAACACTTCATAACATAAGCATTTACAAGTGAAATATTTAGATTACAAAATAGTTTACAGATAATCATCTATTTTGTAACTACAAATATTTAATATCCTTAACTTTATCTCAAGGTGAATATATGTATTTGTAAGAAGATACAATCTTTGTGACGAGAAGAACAATGTTCTAACCCCAGATGTACATGAAAAGATGAGCTGCTACCTGGATTCTTTATAAGAGTGTTCAAATTATGCCTCCTCATAACATTGCCAGGAAGGTTAAAATCCTGATTCTGAAGAATGTAGGTGTAGTTGGGAGCAGAAGACTTCTTACTACTTACTTTTCTAATTGTTTTTCATTCTGTTGTATAAATACTATTGTCTGAACCATAGACTGGAAAAAAATAAACTTTTTCAATAACTGAGTAAAGACTTATTCTTTATTTTGGAAACAATTTTTGAGTTCTAAAATGATGGCACAATGACACCAATAAGCCATGTAATAAACAAAGTGCTTTCTACATTGTGAAATTCCATTGCTTATAGTGCTTTAACATAAACTGTAGCATTTAGTACACTCAAGATTGTGGGTTTTACTAAATTATACTAGAAGTACCTCAGACTTAAACCTGAACCTAAATATTCCTGTTGCTCATTCATCTGCAATACAGATATTAAATAAAACCAGTCACGCCATATACATCAGTCTACTAAGAATGAAGTCTCTTTTCTCTCTAATACACACCCTACCATCAACTACAATTTGTATAAATTGTTTTGGACACGAGAGTCCACTGGTGGAATTCAAAATGAGAGAAGCACCATTGCCATGGTGTCACCATCACCCCTGCATCTGGTGTCCACTTTGAATCCACCGTGCTGTTTGGCACCAGAGATGATCTTGTGGGGCCCAGGCAGGCAGCACAGAGATGAGTTCCCAGCAGGTGTACCTGTCACCATCCCTCTTTCCTAGGCTCAGTCCTCCCACCCTCCTAATTTCCAAGGTGCTTCTACTCTTCCTCTGCTGCTGCACACACACACTTTGCCATCTTTGCTCTGTTCTTTTCCAGACAGGAACTCTGCTGAAAAAAAGATGAGGTAGATAACATGTTAAGGAAACAACAAAAAAAGAAAATCTTGTCATCACACACAAAGACCCTCTTATGTGGTCTGATACAAGCAAACAATATTGGCATCAGTTATGGAAACAACTGGCTAGAACCAATTAAAAAGGCCCACATACTCTAATAGAAGTTAAAAAGAGCCATTTTTTTACAGAAAACCAGGCACAAATCTTGTTAAAGTGCTTTCAGATATACACAATTGTAGTCAGCTCTAGGAAGACAGTACCTAGAAACTGTGTTCATACAGTTACACTGTGCTCTTTGAAGAAGAAAAAAAAAATAAAAAATCCCAGTTGCTTCTCAGGTCAGTTCTGAATTCCTAAAACTGCATTTTCTGAGGGCACTCCTGACTACACTGTCTGGGCTGTCACAGCCCAGTGCTAGGCAGCTGGTATTGAAGTTCCCACTCTGAAAACCTCATTGCCTTGCCACTGATATTAAATATACTTCCCTGACTCTCTTTGTGTGGCATCTGACAGCAACAGTTAGTGGTAGAACGCAACAATCTCTCACCTATTTTAGAGAGAAGCACAGATCTTTGGATCCATCTTTCTCTCTCACAAAACATTTTTTGTGAACTCTCCTTCCCCCTCTTATTACTACCAGCTCTAACTAGCCCTGGAGGTTATGAGGACACATCTCCATGACTTGTAGTCCATGCTGTATTGAAGAGCACTCCCAGGTGTTCCTCAGCTGCCATTCAAGGACATCAATCTTAACCAGTGACATTCCCATGTTCTCCTAAAAGCCTCATTGCAGTGGTCCTGCCTGCAGGTGTCCCTAGGGAACTACTCAGAGGGCTCAGCACATTGAGCCACCCTCTGTATTAGTACTTCAGGTCATCTCTCTTAGAACCCTATCCAGCTGTGAAGTGTGGGGACAAATATAAGTCCTCAAAAGCAAATCCCTGTCCACTTCATCGTACAGACTTCAGCAAACTCACTGGTTGTCTTTGAGAGACTCTGACCGGAAAAGGATGGGAAGCCTTAGTTGTTCTACTGCTTTTATGTGGGGAGGTGTTCAAGTGTTAGAGCATACATAGTTTGAAGGGTATGTAAGTTAATCCATAGCTGGAGGTAGCATACTCTCATTAATGCTTTCTGAGGTTTTTAGTTAGAGTTTTTAAAGTCATTGACTGAATTATGGTAGCTGCTCTTTGGATTTGCTGTCCTTTATACATTTGCCATTTGGGTAGTGGTTAGGCAAAATAAACAAATAAAAATAAAATCCAAAGCCATTCGGTGTTGTCTCACATAGTATTAATATCACACCACGTCCCTCATCCTATTCTTTCTGAAGTAAATATGCTTATACAATTGCAAAAGGAGCAAACTATTCAGTACAAACAAATGAAATCAATAATTTGAAGTAGATAATTCTTGCTTTGCACTCAGAGAAGGGCACAGAGTATTAAGTTATTCTACAAATGCAAGTTGAAGATGGTAACAAAACATCACCAATAATAACCACAAAGCTGAGAAATAGAGTAGTGCCACCGTAGCGCTACTATAATTTAATAGTGAAACAAAATTCTTTAATTTTCCTATAGTAACAATACAGAATATCTGCCATGAGGGGATGCCCATCTTTGTTAGATATGACCTGTGAAACAGAAAGGCTATAGGATATTATATATATATATATATATATACACATATATATATAAAATATTATATATTATTCTGGAAGCCCAGCTGCTGTCCTGAGAAAGAATGGGATGAGAGCAACATGTTATGGGACTTTGGTTGGAGGAGCTCCTCCACAAAAGAGAGGACTGAACTCCTGGATAGGGAACGGCATGCAGTGAAAGTAAGCAAGAAAGAAAAGTTGAGATTTTCTAACATGAATTGATTTCCTTTGAAAACTTTTATTTGTACACTTATTAGATTTGTATATGGTTGTGGAAGACACTGCTTTGATCCTGTGTTTTCCCTGGTTTAAAGCCTTAAAGGTCTGTCTCAGTTTGTACCAGTATGGTTGGGAAGAGATAATAGGAAATATGAAACAAATAACTATCTATCTCCCATGTAGCCTCAGGTGAAATAGTATCTGAAGAGTTCACTATCTTAAATACATTGTCAAAGAGCTTATCAATGACAGATCAAGGACTTCATCGTGAATTCTCAAGGCCCAGGCTAGAGCACTGTAGGCGATGTGGCTGATAGTCCACACTGCCAAGGAACAGGGTAGATAAGGTTGTGCAAAGATCTGTCATACATACCAAGGAAAAATAAACACACTTTCCAGATCATAGATGTGTACTGGATCATGTGAAAATTCTCCTCTGACCTTGAAGAGGTGGGGCTTTCTGTAGTATATAGTGAAGTTTCATAGTGGGGCCCTAAGGAAAATAAATGATGAACAAGCACTGGTTGCAAACTTAAAACCAGAGCATCTGAAAAGCATCTGGTTTTAGGCTACAAAATCACATCCATCAACCAGCAGAGGTTTTATTTAAGCCTCACATTAAAGGAAAATTCCAAAAAGTTAACAGCTAGCAAAAAAACTGAACCTCTTTGGAAATATCATCTGCACAAATGGAAGTTTAAATAATATCCACAAATTTACTTTGTAGACACTGCGGATTACTGAATAGAAATTTTGATGATAATAAATGATTGGCCATTGCTATAAAAACAATCTGTTAACCAGCCATCATCTGTTTACATAGCATGTATGCCAAGGTGTGATCTGAGCCCTGAAGCAATCCGTATCCTCTCTCTAGACACAGACTGTCAAGGGATGATATTTCTGACTAAAATGGGGATTTGTGGATGAGTACATAGAGAAGTATTGGCAACAGTTAATCCAAATAGGGAAAGAGAAAGTGCTAACTGAGTTTAAATTCCAAAATACCAAATTTGTGTATCTGACATATATGCATAAAATAGAACTAAAGAAGACTTTCCAGTTTGGATTTGAGTCTTTTGAACTGCTGTAGAACTTGTTTGTCAAATTTGCATCTGTATAAATACGTCATATTTGCATGAATATGAAGGTCTTGCTCCATCTCTGCCTGACTGCAGACTCATGCGTTTATTGATTATCTGTTGCTGTTGCTCGTGTGTGAGACCAGCAGGAGCTGCTCTGTGAGGGACATAAGCTGGGAGCTGAGCCGGGGGTGGCCCCAGGGCAGGCTGTGTCCTCTCTAAACGGGCACAGCATGCAAGCAGGACCAGGGTGGTGACAGGCACAGCCTCCTTCGGTGGTTCCAGGAAGGATGATAGATGAGCCCAGGCAGGAATAAATGCTGATAGTCCTGAAAAAGGACTGAAGACAAGGTTGCCCACAGCCCAGGTCCAGAAGAGTAACCAGTGAGTCATGCCACTAGAGACAGTACCTGTGAAACACAGCTTGGGCAAGGTTGAGGTGTCCAGCCTGAATTAAAACCAAGAGCCCCAGACTAATGTGCAGAAAACTGTGGGGACATCCCAGGTGACACCAGTCAGGACCTGTGGGTGTGCTCAGAGCCGTGACAGTCTGTGAGTTCCTACTAATCCAGCATATTCCCATGTTACTAATAGCACAGTAACAGGCAAAGAAATTTCTCCTGCACACATAAAAATTGATGATTGGATCTGCCTGTTCAATTTCACCTGGACCCTCACCCAAGCACCTTTTGCCCATTGCTCCCAAGCTCCATTTAGGTTCAAACCTGGGCACCTTATTTCAGAGTACACCATTAATAAACTACTGATTACACAGGTACAACTATGATTTTTTTTTTTAGAATTACATTTTCACTGACACCATATTTTCATCATCATTGGTGGAAAGAATACAGAGATAGTTCAACATTCCTTTATAAAAGTTATTACGGCCTTACATATTCCCTACATGCCTGCTATGAACTTCACTTGTGCATGCCTATCATTCTGAATCTTTAGCAACTGTGCTAAAGAGGTAATTAAGGGTTGGTTTTACACAGTAAAAGAGATTAATGTGGTATATAGTGCACATCCTTATCTGTTGGAAGCAGAATGAAGCTTTCTATGACATGGCAGGATATGCCATTGTCATTTGAAACAAAACATTTGCATATGAGAGAATGGTTAGGATGTGGTTCTCTAACTTCTGCACATTCCTGCTTTTTAAGATTTGCGTAGTAGTTTAATGTGAAGGGTAGGGAAGAGAATCTGTCATTCAATTCAGTGGCCAATTTGGCCCAAACCATGACTCTATTATAGTAGGCTTTTTCAAAAAATAGTTGTTTCTTAAATATGGGAAGATTGTTAGTACACTACACCTGAAGTATAACACATTATAATGCCCAGTATGGAAATACGAAATGAGAACAGAACAGTAAAGGTCTCCTGTATCACCCCAATTTTCTTTTGGCAAAAGATACTTCTGCTAAACATTCTTCTCCCGCTGTAGAGTTAAACTAATAAAACTCTGAATTTAGGGACCAAAAGGTACTTAACCAAATTCTGCGTTTAATGGCTGACATAATTAAACCTAAAGGAATCTTTCTGAAAATTTTTTCTTTTACCATCACTCCCATGGTACATTATTATAATGCCTAATTGCATTATACTATACTATACTGTCCTAATACTATTTAATGTAATTTCATCAGTTTCTTCAAAGTGCCTGATGTACCAAAAACATACCAAAACAATCATAGGAATGTATCTACATATACTTCAATAAGACAAGGAATTCGTCCAGACTGTAAGGGGACAAGTAAGTGGACTGATTTCACAGCATGAGTTGCCTGTGCTGCCAAGTGGTAAAAGCCCTAATTAACTTCATGTCTTTGAAGCCTTGTGGGTTTTTTTGTTTGTTTGTTGGTTTTTTGTTTTGTGGTTTGTTTTTTTTTTTTATTTGTCTTGCTATAATGTAGAAACTCCATTATTGTCTGTACAGGGAACTGCTGCAGTGAAATTAGCTTTGATTGCATTCCCAGTTGTCTTCATCTGATAGTATTTTTACTGGAGTGACTGTCTGATGGGGAACTCCTTGTTTGACAGGTGCCAGTTTACAAGATAGGGAATAATGCTGCCAGGAAGAGGGGAAGGAAGTCATACTTTCCTGAACTAAGAAAAATTAAACTTTACTTTTTTTGTCATCTTTTCACTCTCACATTTCGTTCTGTTCACATCTCAGTTGCCCCTTGAAGCCTCATTCACAGAACTTGCATTTCTGGAAAAAGAGACTTTGAATATTGATATCCCAACCTTGAAATGAGTCATATTCTTTAGCCATCTTAAAATCATACTGTCTTCTACAGTGAACCTTTTTAGCAAACATGGGAAATAAGACTGGGATTCTCTTCCAGAAAGATGGATAGGAGTTTAATTAACTAAACAATGATGGATGTACAGAATTTTCTTAGAAGAAAACAGACATATGTCCAAGCTGTGGATTGAAGTGTTTAGGTGAAGTATTGCCACTGCAAAAATCAGATTTGACATTGACATCCATGCAGACAAGATATTGCCCTCTTTGGAAATTCTAGCAACAGTTATATTTCAGTTGATTATTTTTGCACACAAGTTGAAATCAATATAACTGCAACAAAGAACAAGGTCCTATGTTGTTCCTAAGTCCTTCACTTTTTTTTTCCACTTAGCTAATATTTTGTCTAACAAGTAGACTTTAGATAACAAAATTAATTTTCTTCTGACTGAAATAAAATGAAGACATCTTTAGTGCAGCCTCCAGGTTAAGCATAGGTAAGTACTAAAAATTTGGATATATACCAATATCTGAAGTAGGCTTCATTTGGATGTTTATTTTCTGCAACACTTCCAAAGTGAAGAGGTAGGATGATTTCTCAGCTGTGAAGATGTATCCTTTCAGTTTCAGCTTGGGTGATTGATTACTTCCTCTGACAGTTCTTTAACTACAGCTTTGGAAAGGCTTAAAGATTGGAAGCTGGTTTGCATCTAACCCACTTATTTGTAGGAAAGGATCCGAGGAGTATCCTGTTAAGAAATAGAGCTTCCCTGACATGTCATAAAACACAGCAATTGGAACCAGATATGCCGTTGGAGTTTCTTTGCTGTGATAGGAGATTGTGAAGCATGGTCTGTCCATGGGAGACTACAGGTTAGATGATGTTAGTCATCTCAGTTCAAGTGGCTAAATAAAAGTCCTTCAAAACCTAGCTTGTGGATCTCTGTAGTTCTCAGAACAAGCAAAGTCAAAGCATAAACTATAACACAAAAATATTGCGAAATGAAAATTCTTAACAAGTTAGAAATAATTTAATGGAATTATGACATGATTGAGAAACTGGGAAGTAAATTAACAATTCTCATTGTTTTGAAAAATTTGTGCAATATCTTTAACAAAAATAAATATGCAATAAGCTATTTCTCTTACTCCTAAATCTGCAGTTGCAGATCAGTAAAATCTGTAAGTACTCACATTTTGAGGTTTTATATAAGGTTTTGCTTCTATCTTTTTAGGATTTCTTTTAAAATCCCATTTTTTCGCTTTGCAGAGACAGTATTAACTGTGTAACCAAACAAACTGATTGAGTTAGCAACTGGAAGCAGTGAAACATTGCTAGCACCCAGGGAAATATGTTTCCAAGAATGATCTTAATGAGACAGGTGTCCCTCACCATGGCAGGGGATTGAAACTAGATGATCTTTAAAGTCCCTTCCAAACCAAACCACTCTGTGATTCTATAATGCTATAACAGAATTAGTAGAACAATAACACAGCAGAAGAAATGGGACTCTTCACTCTGATTTATCAGGTCGCTTATAAATGCAAAGCCTTCCTCTCTCTAAACTTTCTTATTGTCTGAAAAATAATAGTGACTAATTAAAAAAAAATTCTATCTATTCTACCATGCCCATAGCTATTCTCTATCTCATTTCTTTGTCTTGCTTACATAAATATCACATTTTTGGTTAGATGAACAAATACGATGTGACTGTTATAAAAATTGCTACACCAAACCATTTACTATGATGTTTAATGAGGTCTACCTCAGAGAAATATTTTTTGTATGAGAAATGTATTTTTTTCGGTTTGTAACTTTTATTTTCAACCATGAAATACCTAACTGAAACATTTCAAAATAAATTAGTGCAGATAAGAATACTGCAGTCTGATATGTTAATTTGAGCTTTGATTGAAGATGTAAACAAAAATTACATACTGGAAGTTCTGGCAAGATAAAAATGTTAGTGTTGCATCAAATATCTTCAAGCAGTAACAGCACTACTCCTATAATTTTCACCCTTCATCTTCCTCTTTCATTCATACTTATTTTGCTCAATTTGAACCATTAAGGCCTAAGTCAAGATATGCATGAGTCAGTATCAATCTGAATTCAGCTGAACTGCATATTTAGTAAGTTAAATACGCATTAGTGTGTGCTAGAGTGGGACCTTATAGGAAATCTTACTGAGAAAGAAATATAAGCATCTCTAAAAAACAAACAAACAAACAAACAAAACCCACAAAAATTGCTTAGATGAGACAATCTTAGAAGTGATTAGGACTCTTTTGAATAGTACTTTTCAGTACTTTTGAAAATGTGTTCTCTTGAGATGCCAATTACAGCTTCAGAGCATGTAATTTCCTCAGCAGTTTCAGTGCCCCTGCTGCTAGCAGGACTGCCTGGCATGAAGTTATGGTTGAACTTCTCACTGCTACTGTGACAGGCCTCAGACAGAAGAAATGCACCACCAGCTCTTTGCAGACCATGTCACGCAGCAACAGTTGACCCAGCTGGAAAAGCAGGAAATGGAAAGGTGAATGGAGGCATTTTTGAACTCAGTTATTAAAGAGAAAAAATAAACTGCATTTCAAAACATCGATTGAGAGATTTTTATTGAAAAATACGTTTGGTGAGGTAAAAAACCCAAATGGGTTCAATGTATGAAAAATCCCTTTTAAATATTGCTCATTGTTATTTTGTAGAAAAATGTTAAAAATAACTTTTAACAAGAAAAGAATGCGACTCTTGAAGATACCTCCTTCTTTCTCATATTCTTTTTTGGTTTTGTTTCCCAGTTGTTACACAAATCTATTTATAACAAAGAAGAACACTATTTTTAAAAAATCATTGTCAGAATCTTGACTTATGCTTGTTTGGTTTAAGATGCAATGCTTAAAGTCACTAACTATGCTTTCCAAATGTGTCTAAAGAAGATGGATAATAAAATACGTCTAAAACATATCTTTATTATTCTGTTCAGTCCCTATGAATCTTAGCTGTAGGACTATATGTCATCAGGCAGTATGATGCCTATGACCACAGACACCTATACACAGAGTCAAAGTGCGAAGTTAAAAAAAAAAGAAAATATGTTGACCCTTCTTGTAGAAGCCTAGATTGCCAAGTCTGCCCAGTGTAAGATCTCAGATGTGAATTATGGCCATTTTTTTTTTCTCCAGAAGCCTTTACTTTTTGCTTTGAACACATAGAAAAGCAAATTAGACCAGATTAAATTTCCTAGTGCTTAAAAGAAGTGCTGGGACATCATCAGATAATATTTTTTTCATAGAAAAAACCAGAAATGTAATTTCCCTTTCTTTCATTAGATTATTTTTTCATTAAATTCTATAACACCACTTCAGCTGATCTTGTTGGAGAACTTCTAAAACCAGTAACTATAGCTTCTTTTTTATTATGCTTTTTTTTTTCTCAGAATTTTCTTTTTGCATTTTCTTGAGCTAGTAAAGAACTAGCTGTCATATATATGGTATCACATAGAAATAGTAATTGGTATAATTCATCAGTCACCACATCAGCCTCTTGCTGCATCTACAGTAACAAACCACACTATACAGTGGTCTGCCTTCCTCCTAGGTGACTATGTCTCAGCGAAATTTAGAGTTCCAGGGATAATGTATTTCAGTTCTTGTAGTATCTCACGCCCTGGTCTCTTTGAAGAGTGGATATATTCTGAGTATTCCAAGAATGTATATATATTTAATAAGATATTAAACATCTCAGAAACATTTTGAGCAGAATGGGTCTTCTTATGAATTACTGCTTTATCCAAACTTGTTGACTGACAGTAAGTAGTAAGAAGCTGATAGGATTCTGGTAAGCTCTACTATGGGTATGTTAAGGTGACTAATAAACCCACTCAGAAGCAGAATCTCCTCCCATTTCAGTAAAATATGCAGGTCCTACATGTGAAGACTTTATTTCTCTGTTACATATCTGCCATGGAAAACAAGCATAACTGTTTCTAAAGATCTGTGTTACACTAAAAGCAAGGTAAACCATATGAAGCAATTGAAAAACATCTGAGGGGATTTTACTTAAATTTTCAAAAAAATAAATCATCTTTAAGAAAGATAGAGATGCTGAAACTTTCAGTTAGAAGGGTGGAAGTGTTGGAAAACTAGTTAGGAAATGAAGAGAGTTTGTAATGGTAAATGGTTTATAACATAGATGTTAAACTCTGAAAAGCTGTGAATAATCCTTACCTGTGTAAATCATCCCATTTGTACAATGGAAAGAATGAAAACCTGATAAAACCTGGTAGAACCTGATAAAATCTGATAAAATAAATATAATGCTCTGTTCATACTACATTATTTTAATGTGATTTTTTAGGACAATTTGGCAAAAAGCATAGCAGGTGAAAACAAGTCAACCTAAACTTCATGTCAAGAAAAGGTAGTGTTGAAGTACCAACTTTGTAATCTATGCAAGAAAAAGGCCTTTAGAAAGGCCTGTAGTGACAGGACGAGGGGCAATGGCTTCAAGCTGGAGGGGAACAGATTTAGATTGGAGATTAGGAGGGGGTTCTTTACTGTGAGGGTGGTGGAGCACTGGAACAGGTTGCCCAGGGAGGTGGTTGAGGCCCCATCCCTGGAGATATTCAAGGTGAGGCTCAATGAGGCCCTGGGCAACCTGGTCTAGTTGGGGGTGTCCCTGCTGACTGCGGGGGGGTCGGACTAGGTGACCCTTGGAGGTCCCTTCCGGCCTGGGAAATTCTATGATTCTATGATTCTATGAAAAAGTAGCTGAGAGTGAGAAAAGCAGAGGTCAAAGACAGTCTGAGCTTAGGGTCAGAGAAGATGAAAAAAGTAGTTTGGAAATGCACCTTTTTTTAAGGAAAAAAAAAAAAAAGAGAGAGTCATTGAATGCAGAAAGTAGAAAGCAGCATCTAAAAACAGTAAATTGGACTAATGAAGTAGAATTATAAAGGAGATGGGAAAAATGTTGTGTTCACATACAGATGCAGAAGTCAGCAATTAGAGCAGTAAAAGTCTTTTTCAACTCCTTATCCACAACCAAATCTTAAATATATCACTGTCCTGCCTCTGGGTATTTACTTCTGCAGTTTCTGTTCTAGGGTTATCCTTGTGATAATTTCTTACCTCCTTTGAGTTAGCCTCTGGGCTCAGCTAAGGAGGCAACGATGAACCTGATGATTTTGGTCAAATTAAAATTTGTTTAATGAACTAAATTTTGTATAAGATAAACCATGATTACTTCAGGCAATTGATTTGTCTGATATTAGTCTAGCCTGAGATGTAAAGTTTGAGAGATGCTATAGCAAGAATTCAATAGTATTTTTGCAATTTGCTTTCTTAATATTACTCTAACCCTGTCAGTTTGTGTCAATTTTTGCACTTCTGGCAAACTTGACAGTTCCATTTCCATGTACACAGAGATATGACATTCCCTCTTGTCGTGTCACAGGGTGCCACGAAAAACATTGGCTCCATCCTTTTTACTACTTGCCATAACAGGTATTCATACATATTGAAGAACCTTCAGACAGATGCTCCAGGCCCCTAACCACCTCTAAAGCTGAACTTGATTATGAGGTCTCTTCTGTCCACATCACCTTGCACGCTATACTTGCCAGACTAATCTACCACTTTCTCACTTGGTAGGGGCTGTTCATGTCCCTCTCCCATTGTTCCTAGTGTAAAGCTGTTTTCATCGGTTTGGCCAGACTGTTGGCAAAGAATCTTTTTCAACACTTCATTGGGTGGGTCTTTTCTCTTGCTGACAGCCCTTAATTCTCAACAAATTTCCCGTGGTCACAGAAACCAAAACCCCGCTGCTGACTCCAGATGCACAACCAGCTGTTACTTGCAGGATATACCCACTCTTTCTGAAGCCCTTCCCCTTCACCATCAGGATCAAAGAGACACCACCTGTGCCACCATGCTCTTGACTGTCACATCCAGAGCCAGGTAGTCATGTTTTGCATGCTCCAGGTCTTCTCCAGTACTAACATTGGTGCACACATGAAAAAGTACCAGGGGTATGCTGTTGTCTGGTGGCTGGACAAACCTTGGCAGTATTCCCACAATGTCCCAAACCAACCCCTCAGGAAGATGCAAATGTATCCTAACAGCAGGTCAGGTCAGCAGCTGGGGGCCTCTTTCACCTGCAGCTGTCACTTGCCAGTTCCTCCTGTGGCTCAGTCTCAGCTGACTAGGATGATTCATTGGAGAGAGCTGCCAATACTTCATTTATCACTGCCAATATGCATGTGGTGCAGCAGTCATCCTCCCCCAGTGCAAGAAGTTACCAGCTTCCAACCTTCATCATCACGGAAATGTCCATTTCTCAACATTATAAGCACAGACTATCTCCTCCTCCTTCAGTACAGTTGGGGGTCCAGGCTCTTGGAGAAGAGTCAAACTCACTCACTTCATCCATACCATTCTCAATCTTTGGTCACATATTTAAAACAAACCACCCTTGTGATAATATTTTTTTCACTTTGGTGTTATCATGAAAGAAAATTCAATTAAATCACACTAATTTTGAGCAGACATGATGAAGTGAAGGAAAATGACTGAAAGGTCAACGAAGGGATTGACTCCTTGTCCTGCTCTCACCAAAATCCAAGCAGCATGCTATCATTAGGAGAGTTAGGATTAATCAGAGATAATCAATCAAAGATAGAAAAGTCACAATTACTTCATAGGGAAAGCTGTATGCAATGAAAAGCCAGTAATAACACTTTATTGAGTCTGCAAAGTCATGTTCTAGGCCAGGGTGTCTTCAGCGAGGGGGTCATGACCTCTCCAGAGGTCACCAAAAGTAATCATGGAGCTGTGAAGAGCTGAAAATTTATTACAGCTACTGTAAACAAAGTCTTGGCTTTCCACTCCCATCATATCCTTCACCTTCAAGGCCAAGTGTCAATCTGCCATCAGTACCTCAAAATGTATGCACAGATAATTCTTACAAGTTTGTCACTGTTGCTATCCATATGTACTTTCCTGCTAGTTTATAGGAAATGCAAAGGTTTCCTGGCATCCTGCTTTCCTTTTAATTTGCAGAAGTTGCACTGAGATTCCAATAGCACTGATAACAGGGCACAGAGACATCTCTGGGAGTTCAAGGGCACTGATGATGCATGATCACAAAAGGGAATAAACATGAAATAGTGTGACAGGCTACGGCAAATAATGTAAGGTAGATATACAACTTCATGAAATACCAGAGTGAGGCAGGATGCAAAAGAAGCTGGATCCAACAAGGGATGGCAAACTGCCTGCTCTGAGTATGCCTGAGGAAAGAAAAATGTGCCTCTCCAGGATGATCAGCAAATCTCTACTTCATCTTTGCAACTGCGATACTGTTGCTGCTGCCAAAGACAGTAGGGAGCACTAGAAATAGGGGAGGGAAGCATTTCCCAGCAACAATAGCTTTTCCTCTGAAACTCTTTTCTGGCTGTCTTCCCTGGACTGGGCCTGAGATTCACAGTCTCCCCCTTGCTAGGAACAGGACCGCTTCCAGTTGTCTGTCTATTCTTGGGAATTTGAGAAGAAAGTAGGGATACTTGGATGTGAAACCTTGGTGTTAAGGGTGGGCTATCACACCAAAGGGAAGAGGAACTGGGGAACAGGGACTGAGATGGGAATATGGACCCTGTACTCCTGAGGAAGTGATGAGGAGGTTCCAGGAGTGAGGAGAGGGAGAGAAAGAGGAGGCAAGACCTCACTCAGCTTCCCTGACCTCTTGGCACCTTTCTCCACTCCTTTGTCATGCTTACTATTTCTCCCCCGACTGCACTTGGCCCAGCTGTGTACATCTTTTATGTGTTTTACCTGAGTTTATCTGTTCAGGCCTATGAGTGGGGAAGGCTCACCCAAAGCCCATGCAGTTCGGTTCCTGCTCACATTGGTCCACATCAACCAAAACCTGCAATGGGTTTGCTTTCACCTGCCATGTTTTCCCATGAAGGGCATCTTGAAGGGCAACAAAAGATTTTTGCCTCATGGAAAAGGTATCTTGAGCAGGTACTATCTAGTTCCTAAAACACAGTACTTTGCCTTCCCATTTGCTTTGCTGTCTATCTTCTGTCACTTTCACCTGGTCTGTCGCCACATTGCTTTGTGGGTACCCAAGGTAAGACACCTTGATGTTTAATCATTTGCTGCAATGCACAATAGCTAATTGTCTTAGCAGAGCATGTCAGCTACGTGTTATCTTGCAAAACACACCTTCAGATACCTTATCACAGTTCTTGGGTGAGCTCCAAACAGCCCACTCCAGCAGAATAATGATGAGCAGGAGACAGGCACAGCCAGACAGCACCAATCTGACACGTCAGCACCAAAGGAACCATTGAGCTGAGAAGACTGCACAAATACACCAGTCTTGGTTTAAGAATCAAATTCCCTTAAAAACCAATCAAAAAAGGCAATGGCCCAAACTGCAGCATAGAAGAGATTGTAAAGAGTTGGCAGTAGACTCTCAGCAGTTTTTGGGCCTGAGCTAAATTTTAAAATTTGAAATCTTAATCTCAAAATTAAGTGTAAGGACAAACAAAAAAACACTTGAGGACATTTTCAAATGCTGGAATGTATGCTCAAATGACTGAAATGCATATTTCTGAATCTTTTAGGACCAAAAGAAAATATGCCACATTCACATTTGAGCATTGGTTGGTAATACATAGAATCTGTGATTACAGTAATTAATATGGATTAATGTAGTATTACATGAATTTCTAAAGCACTAATTATGAAAAAATTCCATACAATTTTATATTTATCAACAAATTTGCCATAAAACAAGCTAAAATACATGACAAAAGGAGTTATTTTCAGCTTGAGTGACCAAAATTAAAGAAAATTACAATATATGTCTGCTTGCCCCCCTACATTAAGATTGACTATAAATTAGGGTCAGTCTTCTATGATGTAGCCAATTAAAGTGCTGCACAGATGTAACAGTGACCCACAGGTTCATAAGTTTTTAAGGCCAGAAAAATCATTGAAATGCTCATCTGACATTTCCTATAATATAGACCATAAAACCTCATCCTGCTTCTTTCATTCATTCCATTAACGTGTCTTATTTAAAGTACTCCAATTAATAGTAGAATATTTCTATAAAACTCTTCAACCCCTTTTACAGTCATTAGTTTTTTGCATGAAATCTAAACATTAGACTGTGGGGAAAGTTTGTGTTATTTATAACCGTCACTGAAGGTGCTATAACTGTATCTCTCATTCCAAACCTTGCCTGCAGGTTTGATGCAATTGCACAGGTCTTTCTGTCATTAAACTAATGAGTTTGAGTTTGAAAAAACATGTTTTATGACAAGCAGTGAGGCAGCACACCTGATGAGGAATTGGTTTCTTAATAAGGAAGGATTTTTTTTTCTTCTTGCGGTTGAAATAACATTAGTATTTCAGTATTAGGGCCAAGCTTAATTATTTACTGTGTGGTTTTACAGGACTCTGCAATCTGAGGAAAAGACATTTGCTTTCTAATGAAGAATATCGTAACCTCTTTCACTAACTGGTGCACAGGAACCATCCTCATAGACAGGAAAAGGAAATTTACAGCTCTACCAATACAAATCTTTAAAAAATCTCTGAACCAGAGCATAAAAGCCTCATAAGAACAATGAGGTTTTAATATACAATAATTGTTGGAATATTTGTATGTGCTTTCTGGAAAATTCTGACAGCCAAATTTGACAAGCTGCATGGGTGGAAATTGTTTTCTAGCAGTGTTCTAAACAGACAAATAGACATTCCCTCCTGATCTAGAGAGCACGCTAACGTACTATTAAGCGTAATTGTTGTTTTTGTACTTTCTTGATCTGTTTATACAGCGGATTTTAAGTCCAACAGGTGGAGGCTACTTTTAAGATGTTTACATACAGTAATTTTAGTAACAGTCTCTGTTCGTCTGTCAGTTGTCATGATGTCACTTTCTCTTCAGCAAATACTCAGAGATTAAGTCAAATGCAAAGAAATCGAATTAGATTTTTCTATGCTGACACTTTTTCCCCCTCCAAGGAAAAAATTTAAAATGTTTTAAAAAAAATTTTCTCATTGAATAAGAAATTGGAATCTGAGAAACACCAGGAAAAAAATCTGCAAGTCTAGAACCCCCCCAAAAATTTGTTCAGGTAATACTGGTAACATATCAATAAACTGGCAACATCATCATCAAATAATATAGTATTTGTTTCAGAGATTTTTGCAGGAGGGATTTACTATAGCAGGGTAGCTCTTCAAACAGCCTGCAACTCTTTAAAACTAACAATAGCTGTAGCTATCACTACTGCTAACAGTCAGATTGAGGAGGTCAAGATAAATTATCTCTTCAGATAAGTACCCACACATTAGGTGTGTATCAATGTGAATGCTACATGAGCTAACATATAATAATTTTTTTATCACCATGGGAGGAGAAAAGGTAGGAAGCCAGACCTCATATTGACTTTATTAGCCTTTTCAGAATTCTCAAGAACATCCCATTCATTGCAAGCCTTTTTCTGTTTTTCTTTTTTTTTTTTTTTAAATTCCAGAATTTCTGTCTATCTTGTCAACTGACAGAAAGTTTCTGATGGAAATTAATTTACCCTGTTAGCTTTCTAGATTAAGCTTTTGCTACAAGGGGTCTCAGTTTCTCTCCTAAACAAGACTCTGATAGCCTTAGCAAAAACATTAAACACTGCTTTGCAAGACACTAATTTTAAGAAGCTGTTATCTCTAGTTTCTGCATACTAGGAGCATAACCAGACCACTTCCTGATCCTATCGGCACTATTTAGTAGACCTTCATTCCTGTCATGGTTGTATTTCTCTTTGGAAATTACAGTAAGAGGTAGTGAAGCACCCATTCTAACAGCCATGTCCTGACAGCCATGCTATCTGTGGAGGAACTCTTCTGAAATGTTCTCTGCTGTATATCAAGATGTTTATAAAATCCTTCTGTCTTTTGGGCTAATTTGGAAAGCAATGAGAAGCTTCAAATATTTGAATCCAGCTGTCACCACTCATTCAGAGTGACCTCACCGTTCTAGGCATTTATATTAAGAGCTACTCTGAGCTTGCTCCAAAGGAGATGATATGTCTACATGACACAAGTCAGACTTCGTAGAAAGAGAGAAACGAAATTCATTAGGGTAACTAGTAAAGCTGGAAAAAAAATAGATAAGCTTTCAAGCAATCAAGAACTTTCTGTTAATAGAGACAGCATACTTCAAAGCTAAATACAGGCTGAAAATATTGCTCTCAGCTTAATAATGTATGTTAATTGGTTAGACTGTGAGACAAGGTACCTGCTACCTTGTAAAGCAGAAGACTGTTTCAAATGGAGAGAGACATTAAACTGTTTATCTTGCTAATAGAAAGAGAATGGGAGAAAGGATTTATATTCTGTGAACTATAAAATACCAGCATGGAAGTGGGAGACAAGACAGTATGTTTAGAAAATGCTGCTTCTGCTTAACCCATGATTATTATTTTTTCATTAGCCTGTTGGCTACAGAGGTGAAATCATGCTTTAGCCAGGTCACAGTATCTTTGGCTTATGATATCATAATTGATAGCCAGTAATGTGCACATCTTAACTTGGATTTAACTGGTAGAAATCCTTTGTTTTGACTTCAGTTGTACATTAGGATATGAGCTGGAATTGATGGGCTGCTTATCCGTCCAGATGTTGAACAGCACTGATATAAATTTGCTCTACTATTGGCAACTTATTCATTTTCGCCACCATTAGAGCTTTATCTTTTGATAGGAAACCTTTACTGATCTCTTGTTCAAATATGCACACGAGATTGTATCTTTATCAAGGCCATTTTCAATACAATGAGTGATATTCAGATTTGACCAGTAAATTACTTTCCCGAGTGGAGCTCAGTTTCTTTGACAAATGTACTCTTCAACAAATGGTGATTGGCAATGTAAGAGGAGGCATTTGTTTAAGTCATGTAGATGACTAAATAAGGCATAGACCTGAAATTCATCCGCTCTGATCCATATTTACATGTTTGCAGGACGGCTCAGGGAATTTCTACATAGCTGAACATACATTAAATAAATGGCCCAATGATTTTTCATTTCAGCTCAGGTGTTGTCACGATCAATTTTTATTTTGCCATTCTTAAGGGAATCCGTTTGCAGAGTCAGTTCATCCATTGTACACATACGTTCTATGTACGTTGTACATTCTCTGCAATGATGAGTCTGCTGCTTCTCCTGTCGCTTACTGTTTGCTTCATGTTCTATATCTTTCATGGACCTGATACATAAACTCATCTGATGGGGCAGTGAAGGATTATTCTCTCTCTTGGACAACTAGGAAGTTTCTTTATGCTTATGCTATCTTTTCTGTCAGACGTATCTATGTTTCATAAGGTCTGCCACAATTTCCATCATTCCTTACCTAATAGAGGCACCAATCCTTCTGCAACTGGTGAGAGCATCACAGCTGGATGCTCTTATCTCATCATAGAGAACACACCTGAATTATCTGTTTATATTTTTCATCTTGATGAGCTATTTCTGGCTCCAGGCATACAATTCATACTCCAGCTTCTTGAAATGCATACTGAAAGCTATGTGACAAAATGTTAGTACATTTTGTATTTCCTATTATGCTATTAAAATGCTTAACATAGTCCTTGCAGCTTACCTTTTTAAAATTTAAGCAGCTAGGAAAAATTACTATGTGTGGTGTTAAAGCCACTTTTTTATTTTTAGTGACTGACCAGTACAAACTGAGGCAAGAGATGATGACTAAAGTAGGAATATTTTTTGGTGCAGTCCAACAGTGTTATTGCTGTGCTAAGCCCTGCACGAAATGCATTGGTATTCTCATTTCCATTTTCCACTGCTGAAAGATTTGGGTTACAGAACAAGCTTAGATGTCAGACACCTGCCTGCATTTCAGCTAGTTACCACACTTTATTATTTGCTTTTAGCAACTGTTATTACTATAGCTGTTGAATTACTAATGTTCAACCTTCCTTTATTATTAAGACACAACGGTTTTTAACATTAATTTTTTCAGGCAAGGCCTCCAGGCATTCATGATGTGAGATACTGCCATTGTCCTTTAACAGAATTTCACGAATTCCTGTATGAGCTCTGAACAGTGCACTGACATATAAGATTTGACAAAGGTTATGCTGCTATACTGCTTGTGAATACTCCAATAACTAGCTTAATTTGTGATGTAATTTTCCATTTTTGTGCTTCTTATTGACATAGTACCTGATTTTGTAATGAAGACAGCTTGAGGATGCTTTTTGTCACTAAAAACAGATTGATCCTTTTAAATATTGTGTTATCAGTCTAAGCCTTCATGAAAGACTAACTTTTGTTACAGTAGTAGGCACGTATCAAAATTTCCAGATTTATTAAATTTGTCATAAACTTCAGTACAAACTCTTCAACAGTGATGCTTCCATTAGTGCTAGTATAATAGCACTAATAAAACACAATTTTCCCCCTAAGCAACACCAAAGAACAAACCACCAATGATATTCATAGTTAATCTTGTGGGTTTCCAGAAACTGTGTGACTACACACTAGTGAGGGCTTGTGTATATATATGTGAGCCACTGTACCCACCACTGCTTTCATTCCTTTCCTTCCTGGGTATATGTTCTTTCAGTTGGTCAACACTACCATGAGTTAGCTCATAACTGCATTAAAGCTGCCTACACAATAGTTCTCCATGGTGTGATGATATTATGGCATCATTAGATGGAATTTTAAATTAAAACCGTTTGAGTGTTTTATCTCCTGAAAGCTGTAATCCTTTTTTTTTGATGTGTTGATCTAGGACCAACCTACAAGAGTGGGAAGGGTAATAAGACTCTCAATAGCAAGTGAAGAAGATGACTGTAAAATTGAACTGACAAGCTTTAAGGTGGTAATGTTCTGTGTGCACTGGTGACAGCTGGTTGGAAGATTTATGCTGAAAACAAGTGGTTCTCCAGCTGGAAAGTGTTTGATAAAAGAGAGAGAAAAAAAATCTAATCACAATCTCCAGGAGAATAAAATAGATTGTTCTTTTCAATAAGACGACATATTCTTGTCTTACCAAAAATGTAACTGTGTTACTAGGGAATTGTAGTCTAAGTATTCTGAAAGCCTACTTCCAAGGTAAAGAATAGGAAAAGCCTCCTAACAAAGGCAGAGACAGCAGTAAATTAGCTAATTACTGACTACACCAGGATATGTAAATAAAACTGATAGAAAGGTATCCAGAAGAAGATACATCTAGAAGGATTTCAGATTTCCAAGTATCTTCTAAATAAGATAGTTGATACGGTCCTTGATTCACCATGTGTATTTTTAATAAACAGTCTATCTTCTCTATTTAGGTTTTTATTCTATTCATATCCTTTTGGTATCTCCCTAAATAATATGGTTATCATGTATAATGCATACACATAAAAAAAATACCACACCTTCACATTTATGGCTGTTGCCCGAGGGATTTTGAGGGTCAGATGCTGAATGATCTTTCTTCTTTGTCAGTATACCCTTTAGTTATCCTGCAGTACAGGGTTATCTGGCTGTCTATTCTTCTACATCTTTATCACTCTATAGGTTTGTACTGTATAAAAAAATTACTCATTTCCATGCTTCTGCATCTCATGTATATATTCTGGAGAACAAGGATGCATACCCCAGATCTGAGTGTACTCTGATACTGTAATTTACTTATGTATTTATTAAAGTTCTGTGTTCTCTGTTGTCCATCACACTTTACAGGTGCATTGCAGGTCAAGATGCAGCATTGTCAAAGTGTAATCTCCTTGAAGTAGCAGAAATTAACCTTGAAGTATCACAGAAATAGCTATGTTCTCCAAGGAGAAGATGGCATTTTACATTCTTACCTTGAGAGTGTCAAAAGAACTTCTTTTTTGTTGCCTGAAAGGAGAATACACTGTTCACACATTATACATTAAAATGACTGAAAAGGAAGAGGAAAAAGACAAGTTGGTAAAATGATCAGATCTGTTATTGAGGACTATTTGTGGATGATACTTTTAACTATACATTCACAAATAATTTAGATCAGAAGGCTGAACATAACCAGTCATCTCAGGTTATTTCTGAACTGCTGCTTGCTTAATATTTTTGGAAGACAGGCCCTTTGGGACAGACTATATTTCTCAATATATCTGAATACTGTGGAAATTATAATATGCAACCAGCAGAATAAGAATCTTAATTGATTAATAAAATTGGAGTGTCTAGAACAAGGTGAAGGAAAGACAGAAAAATTCCCATGAACATTCAGTTGCCAAACAACATACAGTTAAGAAACAAGCATTTAAACATCTTTTAAGAACTGCAAATTATATAAATGCTTGTTAAATAACTGAGGCATTTTATGTAAGTGTTGATACAGGATTTTTTTTCATTCTCGCCAAGCACAGACAGAAACAGAATGTATCTAAGTGTCCACTGTGTCTATTTTTCACACATTCCATAAGACTGATGCTCACAATTACTGGGCATATTGAATTTCTTCAAGACATGCCTTATATTATTAGAATTTGCAGTGAGTGCAGAGATAAATGTTTTTAGCAATGAAGTTTGTGAGCTAAACTACTGTACATCAGATCAAACATTCCTCCACTGTGATGGATGACTTCCCTTCAGCTCTAAACTTCTGAAGCTGTTCTGTTTATTTCATTTCAAGCTCACTTTAATCCACACTTGAAGGAGCCAAAACTACATTCAACATTGAGACTGCTATGTATTCCTGTCAGATCTTTCCTTTTATTTTGTTACTGATGCTATTTAAAGGTTCTCTGCTAGAAAGCTTAGAATATAAAAATGTATACATGTTAATTTTACATTCTATATGCAATCTCTATGATAAAAAAGCAAATGTCTCAGCAGCTAATAACCACATAGTATTCCTTATGTTCCTCTGGCTAAGGATTTCTTTTGCCTTTGGTAAAACGCTACATTAGGTCATCAGATGAGGTTAGCAAGCAAATTTTCTTTACCTGTTACTGTTTTGAAAGTTAGCGAGTAAGAGAGAGGCTGCATTTGTATTAAACCTGCTTTCTCTTTACCTCCAAATTTGAGAATTGGCTTCTGTATATTCAGAGATGTCTGAATAGCTTTCAGCACCAACAGTAACTGGAAGCCCCTATTTTTCAGTGCAAATGCTTTGAATTTCCTGCCAAGATGACACTAGGCCTGAAGAAATACTCATTATCTTCAATTGACCATCCTATATCAAACACAAAATCTTGAGCATCCGCCAAAATAAAAATGTTTCCCTGATGTATGTATGTTTGGTAGAATGTGGAAGACACAATCATAAGACCATAGAATTCAGTTTTCACCATCTCACCACTCCAGCCTGTAAGCTCATCAGTAAAAGCTAAACAAAAGGGTATGCTTAGCAGCACGGTTCAGATCCTAAGCCATGGCCTGGTGTTTTGGTCTCATAAGCATATTAGACAGCTTTATGGGATTTGTGTTTAACAAAACTGTAAGGAGATTAATTACAGCTGCTTAAGCCAGTGAAAAGTAATGTAAAATCAATTACTTTTTTATTGGCTAGGCCAGACCACGTGGTAGCAGGCAGGGCAAAAAACAAATTAACACAGTACTCTAGCTCTCCCTTACAGGTTCCCATTACCAGACATTTTTCAGATATATGGAGATGATCGTGAAATATGGGATAACGTTAGCTAATTTTTAACAAGAGGACTTTTTTTAATTCAATGATGGCTAGACATAAGGCCTTTGTAGGACTACAGTGGTCTTTTGTATTTCACTGAAGACTGCTGACAAGTTCTGCAGATAATGAATAGAGGTCTAATGTTTTCTCCCTGCAGATAAACAGCCATAGATTTATCATTTGATAATCAATGCATAGTTCAGTGGGAATAATTCTGTTTGTCTGCATCTAGTACATTCTATGATACTTCACAAAGCATTATAAACAGTTCATCATGAGGAATCAGATGAAATTTTACTTCCAAAGTTTTGAAAACAAGATTGAAAATATTTACTGAGTTTTTATCTAAAGATATGACTGTAAAACAAGTAAAAGTATAGATACTCTCCCCCTTAAGTTTGTTTTTTTTTCTCATATGTCTGACATCTTCTTTCCATGGTTTCTTTAGAACATAGAATATTTTACTGTGTTTTAACGTACATTTCTTAAGAACACAGACTAAGGTCGTACTGGCCAGGAGTGCATCTAACCAAAACAGGAATAGGCTGAGCTAAACTCCTCTCCCTTCCTTCTCCCAGGTTCAGATTACACCCTACAGAAGAAAGCCCACTATCCATGGCAAATCACACATAGCTGACACATACGATGATGCAAGTCTGGATGGATGGGACAAAGGCACGCACTTCCAGCTACTGCAAAGCAGTATAAAGTTTCATTAGCTGGGAAGGAGTAAGAGAGCAGCTACAGTGCTGTGAAAGAACCAATTTTGTGTGGATTGCTAGAGGGACGATAATGGGGAGGTAAATCTAATAAACCCAAGACTGCTGTTAGTGTACTGCCTATGAAATTCTTCAGAGTTTTTCATGTGATTCCAAATCCAAGTGTTTCGTGACCCATCAGGGAACCCAATTTTTGGTGTAGAACACACATGTTAACTGGAAAGGGAGTCCTGCTATGCTTTTTCTCATTTCATTATACAGCCCCAAAATATGTATTTGGAAGAGTGTACTTTCAACCAATATTTTAGCTGAGGTGGGCTAGATCCATGGACGCTGTTGTCACGCACATTAAAAGTTGGTTGAGTTGTAATTGCACACTGTTCTGGCCAATGAATTTTTTTTCTTAAAGCTTCTCTAGTAACAGATATTCTAAATCATTCCACCCTAATCAATACCAGCTTACAAAGTTTTTTCTACAGGAGAGGCAGGACATCAGTACAGCAGATCAAAAATGCTGGAACTCATACTTGTTTGATAAGATAAACTTGTATTTTCTGGATGCATTGATGACATACGTCATGTTATTTTCTTGAATAACATATTACTATCACTTCATAACGGTGCATGGATAAAGATAAGGTGAGATAATTCTTGGCAATGGGAATATAATGTCTCTTCACAGTAGTGAAGTCATAATACAATGTAAATATATCTATTAGTAAAAGGCTCAACAAAACCAGTATTAAGTTGTAGAGGTGTAAAGGATATTACGTAACTCATAAACCTTGCAGAGATAAACCACACTGGGAAGTATGCAGCCAAAATTGAAAAGGAAATAAATGAACAATATAATAAATTAAAACCATTAAATTAATTAATATCATTAATTAGGTAGCTTAGAGCCATAAAATACAGATTAATTCAAGAAACTCACACACCTTACTGTCTATTTCAAAATAATTTTGCCTTCCAGTGTAAAAAAAAAATCTTATAAAACATTGCTGGCTTATCGCAAATCGTTAAGAGCCTTTTTTTCTGGAAAAACAATAAAGATAAACACAAAAGTATGTCTTGAAGAATAAGAATCCTGAAAAATAAACACTTCCTGTGAAGTTTATTGTGAAGAAACTGCGCTCTGCTCTTGTATAGGCCAATAGATTTTACCAGTTTGAAAAGCAGAATAACCACTCAGTTCCACAGCCACTTCCAAGCAGGTTGGAGAGCATCCCCCTGGAGACTGTGGCTCTACTGTGCATTGGAGATAGATGGAGACTCCATGAGCTTTCGCATGTGGACGCCTCAAGTGTTCTCTCATCTGGTCATTAGAAAAAAAAAAATTGGCGCAAACAATTATGTAATACCTTCTGGCAAAATAAACAAACCAGCTGGTTTTGCCTCTTCTCCATTTTCTTAAATTAAAATACTCAAATAACAAAGTAGTGATTAGGGAAAGACTGTTCCTTCTGTCATAGGTCAGGAATGTGACTGTCTGTTTTTAAGATAAGGCTTGGCAAAATCATTTCTGGCCAGAGCCTTGGCACACTGAATTAGATAGGAATCTAATTGTGTCCTTTTTACAGCTGGTCTTCAGATACTTATCTGTTGAGAGAAGTTGATGAAGTTTCCCATTTGAGCCGCAAAGTGTCATACCAGTCTAAATACCTAAGAACGATATCTTGGAGTTAATAGATCCCTTCTGGGAGGAAAAGAAAGAGGAACAAAAAAAAAAAAAAAGGTTTGAAAAATGCTCTTAGATTGCTCAGGTTTTAGTCACCTACTGATTTATCATCTCCTGACTAATCCTCCATGAAGCTGAAATCTCAGTGTTTTCCTCTTACCCCCTTCCTGATTGGAAAGTTATATCCTTCCAGACAGGAAGCAGGAGCAATCTCATGTGACATACACAATCATTAACAAGCACAGCCAACACTTTGAAAAATGAGCAACAACAAAAGCAAATTATAAGGTTATGTACATGTTTTCCTGAAAATTATTCCCCCATTTCTAGCATATTTCTATGAAGGACAATATAGAAGGTGTTGAAAGAGATATATGGTGTCTGCTTAGACGAGAGCAAGCTGATAAGAAGTGGCACATATTATGACAGAAGAATTCCTTCTTAGCTCATTACCTCTGCTTTTTCCAGTTTCTCCTGCTCAGCATAATGCTGAAATGTGACTAAAGCAATAACTGTGATTAAAATGTCAGAATGCTCTATCTTTCACTGTCCATCTTATTTCTATCGTCTACTCAGATAGGTACATAACAGCTGTGGAGGAAAAAAGGGTAACTCACTGAGGCTGAAATTATTACCCATTTAAAAGATGAGCATCATGCTTTGCTGCTTACTCCATGTGAGGGTCTGTAAGTATATATATAGAGAGAGATGACGGAGTGCGTCAGGGCGTGTGTGTGCTTGTGTGCATGTGCATGTTATATGCAGTATAATCTTGTAATCATCAGAAGGCTTATTTTTGGTGGGAAGGGTGACACTTCATATATATTTGGAAACACAGCCTGCCTCCTTAGAAAACTGCAATGCTATTATTAAGCAGTAATAAGCACCGAATGATTCCGACTATCTGCAATATAAAACATTCATTAAAATTTCATAGGTCTCTTTTTGCAGCAGGCATGCTAAGTAGATTTCGTGCAACTGCATTATGGCTGCACTTGCAATTTTATAGTTAAAAATATATTAGTACTTTAATTATTAATCCTAATACGCAGGGGTATATAGCCCTCTGATAAAATAGTCTCCAGAGTAGGCAAGTTCTCAATGAGAAAAGGCAAAATACATCTGAAATAGAAATTAGTACCTTCTTCACCTTTGAAAAATGTAACTAATCTTCACTAAATTGAACTCATATAAATTATATGAACTCTTTCACAGTATATGGACTAGTCCTCCACTCCTCTCCAAGACATACCTATCCACGGAAGGACACTACAAGATTTGACCATCTATGGGAGATGCTAGGGAAGAAGGGCTGTTTGTCCTGTGCTTTGACATAAAAGATGACTCACTTTGTGAACAGTGGAGTTCCTCTATTTCTTTGTCGTTATGAATGCTACTGAGAAAGGGTAGGATATATTAGGACAGCATTTGCCCAAGTTTGTACATGACTTCAGGTTCATCTGGTGAAAGGGCTTCAGATCTTTCAGCCTGATGAATAAAAGGCAGACAAATACCATTTCAAGAACATCCTTCAGCTCATGGAGTGCAAAAACAAGGATCTGAGGTACATTCAGACCATGAGTCACTTAGGCATGAGTAGCGCCTTGACCATGGAGTGTGCAGGCAGGCATGGGAAAGTATCTTCCTCTAACTCCTCCTATATCTCAGAGCAGCAGTCATCAAAAACTAATGATTAACCAGATGGTTCTTACCGCATGTATATTTTAGTGTACAGCTGTTATCTGGAAGTAAAAACAGCTCTCTAACCATTATTTGAATTTCTGTGGCCCAGAGATGTCCTTGCATAGCATCATTTACAGTAGTTTTAAAGATGGCGTCTATGTGCTGTTTTCAATGGAAACAGCAGCCAGTGTGCCGAGATCACTGACTACAACTGCTGTCTCTCTTTCACTGTTATCTCTCTGTGTCTACCTGATATCTCTTGCCCTTCCTTGATGACCGCAAACATCTTCGCAATCAAGACATGGCACAAGCCCAAACACTGTGTGAGGAAGCGTGCTGATGACTGTGCTGTGGAAGACCATTCAAACCTGAATCGCTTTAGGTGCGGCTACAGGTGCATTTTGGCTTCTTTAACCTGCAGTGACAGTACTGAGATTTAGAAGCAGCTCTGGTTACTTGTAAGCAAGTCAGAAGTTCCTGCTGCTTCATCACTAGGTTCTGCATCTGTGTTGCAGGGCATAAAGATGTCCCGATTATATAAAAGGCAAACCAGATGTTCTTAGTTAATTTTTTCTGGTGACTGCAGAGTCCTACAGATTGAATAGATAGTTGTATTTGTATTACTGCTTTACTTTCATAGGTAGCCTGTGCTTCTATCTATCCAGACTGTACTCATCAGAGCTGTTTCTGATCACATTTCTACTGGAGGCAAGATACTACTATCTTTCTTATTTTCTTTATTTTCCATGGAAAAAAAAAATATGATTCAAACTCAATTCCAGATAGATAAATTAGCATCACTTTTTTCCCATGGATAGTTGGTAGAATTCCACTATTAAAATAATACCCGGTTTTATGAAGTTCTTTGACATCTCTAAATCAGGGAAGGCTAATTAATGTAGATAATTCAGATATGAATGTGAATTTTGGAATGTTTATTCTATCTGAATCAGAAGTCTCAGATTCTCTTTGGATGGAATGTTATCCATGTCCAGTGAAAAATGAGGCAGTCATACAGGTCATTCATTATCTGCCAGCTACATACTAAATTATAAGAAATAGAAAATATGTCATTTTCAAAAGCCAATTTAATGAACAATTGAAGCAACTTGGCAAACTTTACAAAAGTTGAGATGAAATCTCTTTCTTATTGACGACTTGTAGACCAAGATGGAGTTTTCTGTTTAAAAATATACTTTTTTCCAAACAGCAATATTGCATTCTGGTCAGTAATATGGAGGTCCAATCAGAATATTGCAGTGATTGCTTCCAGTTTTCTATTAATTTATTTAAGATTAGTTAAAATGCCGAAGTCTAAAAGTTATTATAAGAAGCTGGTTAATAAATCCAAAAAATGTTGAAAGTTCAATTAATGCAAAGATTATACCTGTAGAATTGTACAAACATAGACTGTTCATCATAATTGAAAGATGATTTTTTTTCAGACAAAATTTTGTGCAAATTTGAAGTGATTTTCTATTCTCTGCTCCAATTATATTTTGATTATCATATACCTTTAAATGTCCCTAATTTTACTGGCACAAAAAATTGTGAAAAAAAATAGTTATAAAGCTGTATTCAGCATTTTTTGTTAAAACTCATTTTAACATGCACTTTCATACTCAGAAACACATGTTCAAGTTCTTACACAATCTTTTCATGAAGGAAAATAAATCCCATGATTTATCACCCAGTCAAAACTGTGTTGCACACCTAGCAAGATGAATATTTATGAACTTTTCACTGTCTAGATCCTCATACTGTACTGAATGAAGTGAAAACACACTGATTTACATCAGCTGAGGATCTTTCCTTAATACAGGAAATCTTATCAAAGATATTTTGCAAGCAATAACAAAAGTAAAGCTGATTTTTTCATTCTGAAATATTCAGTCAGTTCTGTTATTAATATATCTATAAACAAAAGTCCGATCCGATGAAGCTATTGTAACTCATTTAGCACCACAGGTTTTACCATTCCCTGCTCAAAAGTGATACTATCAAGAGCAAGAACTTTGTTTCTGAATGCAGATAATCTGTAAAATATGTAGAGGAAACCTGTTGTGTTTAGCTAACAGGCCTCAAAAACTGGGAATTGGGGGTAGGAGTGAAAAATAAAGCAGTTAGGAAAGAAATACAGAAGTGTTTCTATTTAGTTGGTTTTGAAAGTAATTGATGTAGTTTAGGTCAGTCACAATTTAGTGGCTGCTTTCCTTGTTTGGTATCTAAATATTCAGATACCAGTAATATTTTAGCTGAATTAAATGGTTATATTTATACCTATCTGATGTTTAATCAATTTAACTTTAAATGGGCATTCCAGATTTCATTTTTTACTGCTCTGCATGTTGGTAAACAGACTAAGGAACATTCAAAATACTGTCAAATCTAATACATAGCTCTATTGAGAAGTGATATTTTTCTTCAGTCCTGAAATGCACCTTTGAATACAAGGGACTGAATAAGCACCAATCAATCTCACTTACAAAGATAATGCTGAACACAAAACCCCCTTAGTAAAAAGCAAGGAACAATTTGCAGCAAAATATATTTGCTCCTGAAGAACCAGACAAAAAAAAAGATAGGCGTTGCAGTCAAAACTCTGTAACATTTGTTTAAATTGTATAAACTCCTATTTCTAAAAAAAACATGAGGCAAGAGGGAAATCAAATGAAATTCTGCCTCCCTCTTAAAAGGAAATTATGCCTGACATATGTCAAAATTCCATCCCAAGAAATATAGCGGGATGGATTATGAGAGAAATGATCTCTACACTGCTGCAGCCAATTGGTGTTGGCTCTAGCTCAGGTATGTGACAGGAGGTCACAAACTTGAATTGCCCTGCTAAAGTGCTGACTTGATAGAAAAATCTAAACTTCAGTTGTTGCCAAACTGTTTCCTCCAGGTAATAGCCGTTTATCTATTTACATGCTCTGCACACACTCTCTGCTTTAAAGCTCTGCACTTGTGTCAGTATTGACACAAACTACAGTCAAGGGACACTGGTTCATGGATTGATTTATGTTGAAAGCATTACCTCGCAAAGAATTAATATGCAGGCTTCATAATTTTATTTTTTCCAGTACATATTGCAGCATGCTAATAATAATTCCTGTGAAAGCAATCTTTATTCACAATTAAATTGTTATTTGTATGTAAAAAATACACAGCACAAGTCCCTTCCCTTGTCTTTTAAAAAATGTCTTGGGAGAACAATACCTGGCCATAAGTTAAATACAGCTTCTTTAAACAATCCAATGCATAAGACTTTGCTTTCATAACTGATTAAGTAATGAACAGTCTGGATGCTTTGTGGGTAAGAACGTACAATATTTTCTTTTGTTGGGAAGTATATTTTATAAAGATCAAATGTCTGGACTAAGGCAAAAAAGAAAGGGAAGTTAAAAAAAAAAGAAAGGAAAGTAAAACGGAATGTCATCAGGAAGGGTCTAACTAAAACATTTGATTTGCTTCCTTCTTTTATTTGCTTTTTTAAATATTAAATAAAGTCTGAAACTCTGTGCTAAGTGGAGTTTTTTGTGAAACCAGGTTTTATGGGCTAATTGGTCCCTCATTCCTTAATACATCAATGATATAAACATGGAGCGACTAAAAGTTTTATTATATCCATAAATTTTGAAAAAATGGGACACTTAGTATCAAGCAAAGTATCTTTAAAGAGAATTATCTCAGGGGCTGTTCAAGATAGGCCTCATTACTGTTTTAAGATTCTGCTTATACAGAAATGTTAGTGAGGATATTTCTTGTCACTGAGCTAATGTTTATGCCCAAGCCAGATGTGCATAACCCCTTCACCAAACCTTTCTCTGACGGTGAAAGGTGGTTACATTACTACATTGCTGAGGCTGTGCAGTTTTACACTAACAATGCTGGAAAACTACTTTTAAAAAAAGCAGCCAAAGCTGACATACTTAGGGTATAGGTACCCTGGTGATGGCTGGCTACATGTGACACTGTTTATCTCACTGTGAAGAGGGATATTTCTGCAGGGAAAAAAAAAACCAACGAACAAACAAACAAACAAAAAAGAAACATTTTAGATACTTTGCTTTGCTTTTTTTGTGCTAAAACATAATAAATAGATAAAAAAACTTATTGTCTTAATACAAACTTCTATAACTATTCTCTCCATCCAAGGTTCTGTGCAGCCCCAAAAACCTCTAGCCTCAATATAGGATTGCTTTCAGCTTAGGCTGACTGACCTTTCCAGAGCCACAGCTACAAGACAACTAACCCAATGTGGGCTTGTGACCAAACTCTTTAGCAATACTGGATTCTGGCTCATCAATTTCAATTTAGATGTTTCTTATCTTCTGGTACCTTTCCAGAGTCCCTACTAGGTGGGATTTTTTGCCTACTATCTGCTTATTTTCCCTTCAATTCCCTGACCTGCTTATATTCCAGTGTTGGCCATGTTTCTGCTCCATTCACACAAGCCTCACACTTGAAGAAAGTGCTTGATAGGCCATGTTTCTGTATCTTGCAGACTCATCCAAAGACCTCCTCTTTAAATCTTTAGAGAGCCTGAATTTGGGTACATCTGATTTAGCTCTTCAGTCTTATCGTGCCATCTCCAGAAAATTAGGGAGTTCTCTGGATGGGTCCTTGATGTGGGAATGAAACCAAGTAGCTGAACACTTCTTCAGTCAGCAAGCAAAATTAGAAAGCAATAACTATTCTGTGATTAATTCCTCTCCCTCTCCCTTCTTCAACATTTATAGATGCTGCATCAGACTCATGCCATGTTTTGTAATACGCAATTCAGCGTATCTCAAAGTGGGGCTTATTAGCACAAGACAAGTGATGCAACAAACACAGGATGCTAGTAACCACAAATGTTACCGGGTGCACTACCCCTTGAGGACAACCCTGAGTTGTAGTTCATTTGTACAAAGAATTTAAAAAAAAATTTCCAACTGGAGGTGAATTCTCCAGAAATAAAATTACAACATTCCCTTACAATTCAAGCTGATAACAGAGAGTGGCCATTGAATGACCATTAATAATGACTACTAACAGTCAGAACAAATCATTGCAATTCCAGCCACACAGAGGAATAGACTGAGTGGAAATGCATATTCTGAGAAAGCAGAAATATTTATAACTGAATTAATGGTACAACCCTATTTCAGCACCAGGGCCCAGAAAGGACAAACTTGTTGTTTCCCTCAACACAGAACAAAACAGGTTGCATGGAGTGCAACACTGAAAGCCAGGGTATTGGCCCCTTGAACCGTTCAAGCTTCACATCGTTGAGGAGAGCACATGCTTAAAATCAGCAGCTGGCATGTGGCCATTCACACATAGCAGAGAGTGAGGCAGGTGCTGGGACCTCAGTACCGACACGCAACATTACTTCTGCACGAAAGATAAAAATAATGCTGTTTCCTAAATGATATAAAGTATTGCTTAAACATAATGAGTTTGGTGAATCTGACCTTCACTCCCGCTGTGATTAACAGAAAAGGTGGAGAACCATGGGATTCACAAAATGCAGTCACTCTTTCTTTGTCTCATTTTTCTATCACTTTATTTAATAACACTGCAAATAAGTAGACAAAGCCCAGTATTAAAAAAAAAAATGGGGTGGGGAAGACAACAGCTGCCTGAAAGAGTCCAGCTGTGCAGCCTGGATTCTGTTTTCAGGCATGTTTTGTGCAAAGTAAGTGAAACTGAAAGCTTATAATAAAAGACCAGTGATCTGCAAGGTTTCGCAACTTGTTTTGTAGTTCATAGGAGGTTTGCTAAGACCATGCTGGCACAGACGAGAAACAGAAGTGAAAGCAGGGAGGAATTTGCATACAGAGTGCAGATTTCATTGTTTGTGGCAAAGCTGCCCTTGATTTGCTTCAATCATTGTAACAATCAGCCCAGCCAACTGTTTACATGCTCTCCATTGTGCTAGTGTTGGCTAGGAAATGGCAGGCGCAATGAGATTTGCTTTCTGCTGGCACTCTGGGGAGCAGCGGGAGTTCACACACTTGACAGACAGACAGACAGGCGGACGGGCCCCTCTTTCCAAGAAACAAGAGAGTGGCTTGCTCTTGAGCTGTGTTATTGTGGTGATGCAGCCAGGAGCATTTGTGGCTGAAAGCAGGGCACGCAGCACGGTTTGGGTTCCAGGGGAGAAAGGGTGAAGATTTAGAGCAAAGCGGAGAAACTGCTCCACAGAAGGATTTAAACAACTAACCCTCCTTGCCTACTTACACGTTAGCTACGCTTTAAGTTTTCCCAGAAAAAAGCAGGTGAGGGGCCAGGCAAAATGTACTCGTGCATAAGTCGTGATTGAAAAGAGTGTAAGAAAGGGCTGAAACTCAAGCTGTACTAAGGAATATGTAAATAGTTGTTCTTTTCCTGTAGAAGGGATGGCACTGTTGCTGCTGTCATAGCAACGAAGTCACAGCTGTAAATATAATAAGCTTGCAAATTTAAATATAATCACAATCAAACAGAAGGCCCATGAAAGGCAAAGATCG
>NW_015094507.1:6671351-7107192 GCF_001431845.1 Calidris pugnax
CACGTTCATGGCAATCTTAATGGGTTTAGGTTGATAGGCTTTTCCCTGGCCCACCCTGGTCTAATTTGAAATGCATGGATGAAAACACTTCCCTAAGCTATTTAACAAACTTACTAGAAAGGTTAAAACTAAGTATTTCTTAAGTTGCACAGTTTTACCCTTAGATCTGCTTTCTAGAACAAGAAAAGACATCCCTGAGGAATAAAGGAGGGTTTAAAGTCGTATAATCAGAAAGTGTTTGTAAACCAATTTGTTCTTAAAGTTTGCATAGTTTATGCTCCAAATTTTCACTGATTTCTGGTGAAGAAATCTCAGTCAGCAGGAGTCTTACCATTATCCTACCTGCTAGAATTATGTGATATGTACCCCTGAAAAACACACTATGGTCTTGAAGTAAATGGGGAAATACGATGAGTAACCTACAGACTAGAGGAGTGAGGGAAGGGTTCCTCAGCCAAACAAAACACAAAGGAATGTATACTTGAAAACAGAGAAGTTAGACTGCTGCTATCGAAAGGCCGAATCCCCCAGTGAAACAAAATATCCAGGAATATAATTTAATAAGGTAGAAAGCAAAGTAAGCATTTTACACCTCTATTAAATTTTCCTTACAAGTTTTCTCTGCAAATACAGAAAAGATGAGAATGCCATTTCCTTTATATGGATTGTTAAAGTTTTGTTAGTTGTGATTTATTTGTACAGGTCTGACTAATGACTTGAAATGAAATGGCTATAGCAGGGAAATGATAAATTATCTAGTGTATAACACCGCTTAAAACCTAAACATGTGTTTATAGTTGCTGTTCTGGGATAGTTGCCAAAGGGACATTTTACTTAGCAAGTTATGTTAGCGTAAGTATTTTTTTTTCCTATAAACAACAAAAAAGGTCTCCAAAAATAATAAGATGGGGGGTGCAGGGGGAGGACTCTCATTTGCCTGCTGCTAGGAAGCACCAGGAATCAGATTTTCAAAGGAATTTCCATGCTGTTTTAATTAAAATTAGTTTCTTAATATCATCTGGGTAGAATTTTTAGAAAAAGTGCATGCTAATATATAAGTACACCTAGTGTATAATCTAGCTATATGATAAAGAAGCAATTCCTCAGCACGCAAGGCTGTCACTGTTTGTAAAGTCAGTTGGAGTACAAATTACATTCATGACAATTCTTTGAGGTAATGGAAAAGAACTGAAAATGTATAAATTTTATTCCTGAAGATTCATTCTGTAACAGTGACCGTAATATACTTGAATGAAACAGGCTTAGTGATTGGAGGAAAAAAAAAAAAAAGGCTAAAGTCCACCATGTAAGATTTATCATTAAAAATCTTTATTTCATTAAGGTCCTTATGACATAAAGACATCCACTTGAAAAGAAATAATAATAATAAAAAAACGTTTAAAAGTCATTGAATTAGAAGCTCACTGTAAATATACACACCATCAAGCTACCAAAAGAATAAAAGGCATTCCACAAAATCAGAAGTAATTTTCAAATAAAGAAAATGGAAAAGAATTAAAGTTCAGCAGGTTAAATGTAAATCATAATAAGGCCAGCCAGAAAATATTTTTCTGAGCAACTTACTAAAGGCATAAAAACTATTAATAAAAACATTTTAGAAAAAAGAACAAAATAAAACCCTTCAGAAGTGGGAAGCTTGCTGAGCACCAGTGGGGCCAATAGATAATTGAGTTGAAAATGAAAACTAATAGAAAATAAGGCAGAAAAGCTAAGTGAACCCTTGATATCAGTGTTGATGGGAGGCTTTGGGGGGGTTCCCATACCAGAGTCTGGCCATCAAGGGAAGAAGTGTCCAAAATAAGCACTCTCATCTTTGGAAAAAAAATGGACAGAAAGATCATTAGCACTAGACATTATTTACCAAAAAATTCAAATGAAACTCAAATACAAAATAAATTATTTACCAACGGGTTTAGTTTGTTGTCTTAATTATCAAGATAACAGATTTGATACAAAATTTTTAAGGTTAGTTAAACTTGGGTCTGACCACTGATCATTTGAAATCAGTATTCATGAATGCAAAGCAATATACATTGTAGACAAAAATAGCATACTTACATACACATAGGAAGATGTTCACTAGAAGATATTAGGGAGCATTGTGTACAATTTGAGGAACATATTGGTGCTAAAAAATACTATATGGAAAGTCCAGATACCTTAAAAAAAGTAATAGAGAACAACATACAAGCAAGCAAACACAGAAAAAAATTGTGTCTGTTCTTGAATGGTGCGGGCTGTTCTAGGTTCCTTATCTCAAAAAGGATATAGTTAAGTGAGAAAGGAAAAAACATTGGAAACAATAAAGACCAGAGGTACTGAGCAACTTTCATCCAAGAAGAAATAACAAGCAATAAACAAAAAGAGCAAGAGCCCTTATGGTTGAAAGAGAACATCTAACAGATAGTATAGTACAGGTCAAGAAAATCATGATTCATAAGATCATGAATGAAGCTGTGTATTTCTTACGGGACTTATGTTCAAGTATGAATTCATACAATGAAATTATCAAGTAGCATGATTCCAATCAAAATAAAAGGAAGAGCTTCTTTTTATGCATTGTGCTAGTAGTGCCACAGGATGTTGTGTAGACTAAAAATAGATATAAACTAGAAAAGGAATAGGTGGAGGAGAGGCTGTGAGGAGGCTAATAAAGTCCATGTCCTGGATGCAACCTAGTCCAAAGGAAGTCCTTAAATTGCTAACTGCTACAAGCTGGGAAGCTGTTGAGAGGAAACAACTATTCCTTACTGGCTTTCTTTAATATTTGCTACTGATGACTATGGAATGAAGGATAGTAAGCTAACTAAACATTTGATCAGAGCAAGTGTAGTCATTTTTACTCATATTCCTAAGGAAACGAAGTGAAAATGGATGAGCAGATGGCCAAAAGATAAAAAACAAGAAATGAGAGAAGTTTATCAAAAGCAGGAAGACTATAAAAAGTCTGGCTAAAAAGATAGAGACTATCACAAAATGAGTTATTAAAGAGGAGGAACTAGACCAAGCCAACCATTAAAAAATGACAGTGATTTACCAGATTGAATGGGTCACCACACTGCAGGGATTCAATATTGTCCTTGCTCACATAACCACCAGGGATATACCCTTCTTCTTCTGTAAATGAAGCAGCTGGCTAAAGCAATTTTGTATAGTTGCACATACTGAACCTAACTTTTCGAGACGGCCCTGAGGGAAGAAGGGATGGGAAGAAAATGGAGGGCAAATGCATTATGTGAACAAACAAAATATAGTACAATCGTGTGTGAGATGCTTATAGAAATATATATTCTCCCAGTAATTGGAGGTACCTTCCTAAATCATACAGAAATATGTACTTAACTTTTATTTCCGGAGAGTAATCCCAATTAGAGATTACCTTTGCCAAAAAGATCAGCAGGCTGTGAGGGAGTTCTTTAAATGACATGACCCCAATAGTAGGTAAGGACAAAAAGTTAACAGGGGACGGATCTTAAACAACACTAGTATGGGGGTCAGATTGTTGTCCTTTAACTCTTAATCAGTGTTTTTGTAATAAACATTCACAGTCCATTTCTCTCAGTAAGAATGTCTTCAGTTACCAGACCCAGGTCTGTTAGGCAGCTCCATTCATTCAGTCGAGTCATTTCCGTGTTTCATTAAAGACAGCTTTCATTTCATAGGCCCAGCATGGGTTTGTGTTTGGAGGGGGGGAGAGGAATTCAGCTCACTATGTTAATAAAGCCGTGTACCGTTCCAGCTTGTTATCTTTAAATTTTACCCTGCAAGGACAATTGCTTTCCATTAAAAATAATAATAATAATAAATTCTAACTCTGTTGCTGTTGAAAGGCAATCGTTCTGATCACTTCCTGCCAACAAAGGGCTACAGTTGAAAGCGAATGTTTTACTGTGGCTGTGGGTGCCGGGGTTCTCTCTTTGATCAGTACACAGAGGAGAGAGATCCATGTGTCCAAGTGGACCTGTGCTTGCTTTATCCCTGTGCCTCAAAAGGGCTGCTGAGACTGCAGCAGGGAGCAAGAGGGCCACGTAATTCCTTCAGCCCCCTTTGATGGTGTGTTTAGTGGCACACTGTTCCTGCTAATGTGCTTCTTCAGTGTTAGCCTTCATGCTGAGGGGACAGACACAGCTCCTCCAGTCTCTCCGACAGCAATATTTGAGATTCATTTCCTTTGCATTTTCTGCACTTCTCTTCCAAAAAGATGCCTTGTATACTTTGATTTTTCAGGACAAAAGTCCCAGGTCCTAAAAGAAGTTGGGCATTGTGATACACAGCTCAGTTATTCCTAAAAGTGTGATCCCAAGCTCTGAGTACGGGTGACAGCCTGGGCATGGCCCAGGGCTGAGAGCTGTGTCTCAGCTGTCTGCTCCCTGTCAGATGGGTGCAGGCTATTGCAGTCCAAGAAAGACTTCTTAGAGGTTGGCGCCTGGCAAACCCATCTTTCATGCTATCTACACGTTTTGTCTGAAGGCTTGCTCCCTGCCCTCCCAAATGTGTCTCATGTTACGGGTCTCCCTTGTGGATGCTTTAATTCATCACATTAATTAGGTTCACTACTACTAGATATGTGTGTACCCTGGATTGACAGCTACCTCTGTGTTCATTTTTAATATCAGACAACTTAATGGAGAAAAATGTGTTGGTTTCCTGTGGAAAAACAAGAAGGGAAGATCTCAACTAAAAAGTATGAGATAGGGTCATAGAGAAACAAAACCAAAAAAATTCAGTCTATGTTATGCTTAAAAGCATATTTCATTCTTAGCTGCCCAGGGACCCTTCTTCTAGAATTCCTTCCCACTGAGCTCTACCCTGAGAGCAAACCAGGGAGGCGGAGGAAGGGGCTTCCATATGCTTCTGGAGCTAAGCTGGCTTTCCTTGCTCTTACTGCTCAAAATGGAGCCATCTTCTCTTCTCCTACCTGTTTATTATTCTTAATTTCTTATTGACAACACTTTCTCCTTTCAGTTCACAAGGAACAGTCAGAGGGACACTGGATGAGGGACAGAGGTGCATTAGGTTCACTATTAAAGCAATTTCAGAGGCTCCACAGAGTGCCCACTGCTCTAGCTGCTGTAACAGCCTCCTGGTTCACATTACGGGCAATATCATTGTGCATCCTTTTGAAATTGCTCTTACATTAGAATGGTTTAAAAGTACAATGATAGATTTAATGTTCACCTATGAATGAAAGCAACAAAACACATCACCAAGGCCAGTGGCCAGGTCCCCTGAGATCAGCTCATGTGTAAACTTTGTTTCTCCACCCTTGCTTTCATCAGTGCCAAGAATGTCAAAGAACGGGAGAATGGACTCCTCTTTTCCAGTCAAGTGCCTCATGCAGGCCATAGGTAAGCAACAGTAGTAGATATTCTGTGTGGTCCAGATGGCTAAAAGTGTAATGTAAGTGTCCATGTTCTTCCCTCAGTACCAATTTCTGTGCTTAGTGTGTATTGCTTTGGTGCTACTTTTTGGATCCTTCTCTTGAGCTTATTGCCTTCATGCTACCTCATCAGTGTATGACACCTATGGTAAGACTTTCTTTGATGCCTTCCTTTTTTTGCCTGAAGAACAGGATCCTTTTTCACACTTTCCTTCTCTAAAGGTACAATTGGCATTTTTTTTCAGTATTTGATGGCGTGATCCTGTTCTGGGGAAGTTAGACAAGAAGTGAACGGAAACTAGATAGATTTAAGCTAACCTCACAACTATCATTGGCAACCAATACCAGGAAAAAAAACAGGGAAATGGAATAGATGAGAAAATTCAGTAGCAAAGCAGAAAAGTGTGAGAAAGAGGTTAAGAGATAGATGAAAAGAGAAATTCTAGAAGCTACAATTTAAAAAGCAAATACAGAGAAATAATAATGTCAGTCCTTACAGACAGATTAAGAAACAGGAACCCAGCCAACTCGAGGAATGGAGAACAATATTATAATTGTTTCTTGAGAGATATGGCAATGGGCCATTTAGCCTGCTTGTTTTTACCTTGGGTCATTGCCCAGACTGGACAATTAAAAGGATATTTTTGTCATAAAACCAGTCATTTTATTTCACTGCTGTTAAAAAAGTGTCACTACCAACTGTGCACATTGATTTAATCTGTAGTTGTAGGTTTTTGTGGAACAAAAAGCATTTTCTACAGTCCAGAAATGTCAGAAGCACAGCCATAGTGTGAATGGTCTTGTCATATCTTGAGGACTTTTCAAATTTAAAGAATTAGTTTCTAGAAAGTAGATGAAATCTCACCTTCCTTACCTCCCTGCACTGGGGAAATTCTAAATACAATCTGCCAGCCAAATTCTCCCTTTATGATCACCTACAGTTTCCCTCTCTCCCATCCTGATTGTTGACATTTGCCAGAAGCACAATGAATCTTTTAATGGGAACTTCTGAAGACTGGTGTCATTTATTTTCCATCCTAAGCTAAAGAATGGATGGTGGTGAGTATATAGAGTTTTCCATTCAAGACTATTAGCACATCTGTTTTCCAAGGCTCTTTTTAAGAGTTGCTATGTTTAGCAAAGAAGCTATTTTATTTGCCCCAGATCCCACAGGATTAAAACATCTCTGACATTGAAGATTTACTATAGGTAAAGTTTTTAAGCATTAAAAAATTCAGTACGGGTAAATGTATTCTGCTGGAATTAGATATTAAGTCTATTGTAAAGGAAGAAGTTGACTTGAAAGGCTGAATTCACAAAGGTGTTAAGCTCTCATGCTATGGGAAGTGACTGAACACCCCAGTTCCACCTGTACCTAAAGGAATTTAAGTATGTAGTTATCAGCTTCCAAGATAGCATCTTGTTCCTTAAACTGTGAGATCATCTGTTACAGATGTTGCTTCATATGAAATCTTTCGGTTGCTATTGAGCAAACACAAGAATGAGAATGACTCTTCTGCTTAGTGAATAAGTATTGAACCTGGAGGTGAGACACCTACATTCCAGAACACTTTTGGAACAGTATAGTGAAAACTGGCCTGAAAGTCCTGGAGTGACTTAAGCTTGACACTAAATTTAACACTTGGAAGCCCTGAAAGGTGGTTTTAAAAAAACTCATCATGGAGAGAATGGAAATGAGAGTATGACACAGCATTGACTAAAGGCAAATAAAATAATCCCTGCATTTTTTGCAGCTGAAAGGATTTGGCATATTTGGGTTGAAGTAATCAAGGATTTTAAAAACAGTAACAGTGAAATGATGGGTTTAGGCAAATTTATTATTTCTCAGAAAAAATCTTTACTGTTGTTTGGTAAGTGTTCATAAGTGTCAAAATATGCAAAAAATATTTTTAAAAAATTGAAAAAAACCAATAAAATAATTATGTTCACAGGGGTCATTTTTCATAATTAGCCTGTTTTATGCAAAGACTTTTGAAGTGTTAGCAGTTTCTTGTGGTTTATATTTATATTTTAATACTGCAGTTCTTAAAACAATTGTCTATGACTGATTAGCTCTAAGAAAAGACACAGGTAAATTTATCTGTAATGTAAAACAAGTAATTAAAAATGTCATTGTCTCTACAGTTTAAAGTATAAAAGAATAAACCGCCGAGTAGGACGTTCTGCCTGAAAATGGGTGGGGAGGTTGCTTTCTTCATTCCTCAAACTTTTAGTTATGAATTGATCAACTAAAAATATTCACAATCAGGCTCAGATCCAAGGTCAACATCTTTTTCTACCTATTCTAATTTTCTGACCATACATCCAAGACACATATCAGCAGGTCAATGACTGCATTCCAAGAGTATTGTAAGTCAAAAGAAAATATAACTCAACTGGTTTATAATTTTTACCTATTATTCTATTTTGTCTGGTCATCCTGTCATGAAAAACTTAAGTAGAAAAAAGAAAAAAAATGACAGTGCCAATTATTTTCCCAATGCACTAAGCTCTGTGGGATCATGGGGCTCACTTTGTCCTAGAGTCAAACATGTAGTCCTCTGGATCAAGCCTATGCTCAAAGCAGGGCCAGTCAGATCAAGTTGCTCATGGTTGTGTCCACTTGAGTTTTGTCTCCAGAGGTAAGGTTCCATCACCTCTCTGGGAAACACGTTTCAGTGCAGACACCCTTACAGTGATATTTTTTTCCTTATGTCACTGATTTCCCCTTGTCTACACAGCCACTTATGTCACCAATTTGGTCAGGCATGACCTGCCCTTGGTAAATCCATGCTGACTGTTCCGAGTCACCTCCTGCAAATGGCTTCAGGAAGGATTTGCTTCATAATCTTCCCAGGGACTGGGTTGCTGACTGCCCTGCAGTTCCCTGGATCCTGTTTCCACTAGATAAATACAACATTCGTCTTTTTTCCGCTCTTTAATTATGTCCTCCTTTACTGTGGGTGTTGTTTAACCCCCACAGGTGTGGTTAGTAGGCTTGGGCGTCTCCTTGGTGATGCCAGTTTGGGTCTCTAGGACAAGTCCCCAGAAATGCTACGAGAAAGATGAGCTCCACAGCCACCTACTCCACACCCTTGCAAAGCTCTTCCACAAAGGAACTGCAGGCAGAGCCTGTTTCACTGAAGAAAACCTTTGAAATAAAAAGAAATCTGAAGTTGTTACACTCTGCAAAAATGCAGGATATAGGTCTTCCTAATGGTTACCCAACTAGTACAACATTACAAACTGGAAAATCAAAGTTATACTATTATATATCTTTGTTATAAAGACTTTAATGACATCACTCATAGGTACTAAAGTGCCAAGGTGATGAGAATCATAAATTCTGTGGATATTTCAGATAACACAAACCCCAAATGCCTTTCCCTTGTCACATTCCTGTACCTCTTTGTAGTAATTAATTCCACCAAAGTTGCAAAATTATTTCTGTGAAAAGTAAGAAACAAAACACAGTTCCTAATTGGGATGAGCTGAGGGATAGAAGGATAAACTCACTTATCTTTATGAGAAGCCTATTTACAATTGGCCAAAATTTTAGTGTTTTAGCAGCTGTTTCTCTCCTCAGTCCAGTTAGTCCTATGCATTGTCCCTGAAAAATTATTGGAAAAAGAAGAAACCATTCAAAGAGACAGAGAGTGTAAATTTCTTTCCATTTTGCTGTATCTAAAAAAAAATGATCAAAACCATCCATCCTGTTATTTATGGGCAGTGGTACAACCTCAGAAGGAATCCATGTGAGTCTGAAACCCAGTGGATCTAAAATAACCACAGACATCACAGGCTTACATTTTATCCTCAGTTGCATCAAAAACCTCTTCTATTTGGATGAAATAATGGCACTGAGGCTATGAATTTATTGTCATGTAATCTGTGAACAAAGAATTATATCATTCTGAAAGCAAACAGTGATTTAAGGCACTGAGAAACAATTTCTGCCCTGGCATTTTGCATAAACAATTGCCATTTTTGAGCTTGTGCCCAGATTTAAAAATAAAATTTGGTCCAGCTTTTGGCAAATGATGCCCATTAGCAGTTGAAAAGGATAAAACCTAGACAGGATGCCAGGTCTGATTTTGTGTCACTCTTGTTTTCATGCTGAATGTTGTACTCGCATGCTGTATTTGGCGAGGGTCAATCCGATCCAGAAGGCAACGTGTAAAACTTAGAGCCAGCTGTGAGATTCTGGGTAGAAGTCCCATTGAAAATCACAGCAAATACCTGATCTCTGCCTTTCAGACTGCAAGTTCTTTATATAGCATGATTTTATCATATGTCTTTATAGTGCATGGTTTGTTAAGGACTACCAAACAATCCTGGTTGTGCTGCTATGAAATACCAGCAGCAAGTTTGGGACCACCAGGCAACTTCAATCTCATTGGTTCTACATACTAAAACTCACTTCAGCTGTCGTAAATCTATTCATTATATTCTGCTGTTACAGATACTTTTTCATAAAACAACCTGTGATAAATTACAAAAAATGTCCTAAGAAGTAAATCCAGGCCAAAAAAAAAAAAAAGAGAACAATTAAATAAAACCCATTTCTTTTTTTTCCCTTTTATAACATTTATCAAAATATTAAAATATTCCTTTACTGCTAAAACTTTATTTTAATCTGTTTCTCTAGTTGTTTATTTTCATATTTCTAACCTGATGTAATTAGAGTGGAATTTTTCTTTAAAAAACAACAAACTGACCCTATTAGAGAAATATAATATTATGTGGTAAAAGCATCCCTGTTCAAAAATGTATACTTTTGCTTAAAGCTCTTGAGTGGCATGAAGCAGATAATAGCATAATCCTCTCTCCATCATGTATGCTCCGTTACAGTAGTCTCAATATCAAATCTGCTTGATATTAAATTGCAAAGGAAAAAAGTGCTTTTGAAATGAAGTTTTGGTCTCAGAACATCATGAGATAGATTTTATATGTGTGTGTGTGCGCATGTGCACATGTGTGTATGTATGTATGTACCAAATTTAAGAAAACAGCTTTCTCTAAATGAAAGCATAAAAAAACCAAGGAAGTAATCTTTGTATCCTCCCCCTTGGCCTTCTAATGTCCTTAGTGCTGCACCTAGAACATGCAAAGTGGGAAAACATACAGGACAAAATGAACTAGATGGAATCAGAGATTCATTTCCTCCTGGCTTATGATTGTTTTTAAATGAAAGTGTCTTAAATAAATTTTGGGAGAAAAAAAAATCAGGTGAGGTAGGATGCACTTCTATAGCTGAAGGTAAATGTAACTTTTAAGTAAGAGAGAGCTGAGTTTATATTGCCCTGTAAAACTTCTCCATTTTTAAATGGAATTTTTGAATAAAATTGCTGAGGCATGTGAGCTCTCCTCAGCCGTCCTGTTAACTCCCAACCACTGGCGACTGGAAGCCTTTTCCATTCAGCACAGCCAGAGACAGCTTAAATTAATAAAAGGGAGCAGGCCAGTGGTATAATCTGATCTACAGTAAAGCAGACTCTGGTCTGGAAACATCTGACTTCAACATGAATTAAAATCTGAAAGTTTTTCTAAACTTTCATTGCCTTCCTATGTTCCTACAGAGACTGCAGTTTCGTGTTTCACAGCACTGATCCCAGAGTATTTTCTTTTTGTGGAAGCTCTTTCCTACAGATTGTTGAGAGGCTAAGAAAATTGATATGATTTAAACACACGTATACATACTGTATGTGACCTTCTGCATCAAAATTGGAGGTTTTGGGGGCTGGAGGGGAAAAGCCTGCCTTTCATGATCCAGAATAATGCCAAACATGGGGCTAACTGGAAGAGCACTCTGCTGTCTTAAAAGCAGGCAGCTCTGTGTAATGGCATCCTTTTATTCCATGTAATTGAATCACTTAAAATATTTTAAATATCAGCAAGTGAGTGTCACAAATTATGTCACTTGGCAATCTGAAATCTCTTTACCCTCAGGGTCAGCAGCAGGGGCACTCAACTTGAAGGATGTTAATAAGGCTTTCTAAAACCCAAACTGTCTTTCTCCAAATTGAAAATCTCTTCATCTACTAATTGGATTTTACAACACAAACGCTATTTCTTCATATATTTCTTGTTTTATACATCCTGAGAAACAAGAAGAAATTGCTTTTAAAAGAGTTTCCATCTGCTACATGTCAGCTTGGACAGCACAGAAAAGCATGTGAATAGATTTTCCTTTTCCAAGAGGTTTTAATTAGTACCAGAGAAGCCATAAGGGTCTACATGAGTTATGCTTACACAAAACTATTTGGGATTTTGGCTGCAACTTTCCTTCAATTCCTCTGTAACTCTACCTCTACTCTTCTTTTGCCTTTTTATTCTGTGTTTCTTCGATGTGCCCATAATAACCGCTTACCTTTGAGACTTTTATCAGAGAGCTCAGCGATTGGGGCAGCTTTTTGATGGAGACACCTACTGAACTTTGATTATGTGTGATGAGGGTGCACACATTCCCAAATACATTGCATGACCACAGCATGGCTTTCCTCTGGGCTGGCTGTGCTCAGCAGAGTGAAGCTGTAATGTATAAACTGGCTGGAGTGGAGATACTTGGATCATCTGCAAAAGAACTTTGGAGTCTCTCCTTGGAAATTGTTAGTGTTTTGAGCCTTGCTGGCTCAAAGTCCTCATCCCCATGTCCTTCCTGTATCCTGGGCTGTCTGTTGCTGTCCAATGTTGCTGCTTTGATCCTTTCAGGTAATCAGCCACAGGGTGCTCAATGCAGTTGCTGTAGTCGCTATGAATGCCATTTGAGATGATTACCTGAAGGTCCCTGAGGTATCCACATGGGTCTTTGCAATTGGGAGATCCCAGGGCAGCATTTATGGAAGCACTTTATACCATGATTTCACACCTCCTGTTTCCACAAGAACACTATCCATAATTAGGGTTAAAAGGCCCTTTATAGAGTTGCAAATAAAGGGAGAAAAAATGTCATTTTATCTTTTGTTCATAAAAATAATCATTGAGAGCAACTAAGAATTTGTACACAACTAGACAAGGCTCACCCAGCCAGAGTTTCTGAAAATTAAATGAAAGAAATAGAGACAACCTGGATGCAATTTTATTCTTACCACTGGTTACCTTCTTTTCTGTGCTATTTGATTCTCCAGGCATATGGGTTTTTTTCCCTCTAATATGTTTATGCAAATTTGCTCCAATTGCTACTTGCAAGTGTTCACAACATGACAAGTCTTCTGACATATTTATGTGACATACCTTTTGAAGAGATGATAGGGACATTACAGCACCACATTTGTGATGCTATAGATGAGGGCTGTCATGCTTTCTATTCTAAAATACTATTTTTAGAGGGTTTATAATCCAGGAATAAAAATTATTTTTGGACCTTGGTTTAACATACATGACTGCCATAACATATCTCTGGATACAATGTGAGAAAATATCAGTTCAGTAGAATCTAGGCATATGTGGCAATGAATATACAAAATTTGCAAGAAATGGGATTTTGCAAATGAGTATTCTTTAAATTTTCAGTTTGCAGCTGCTTTCAACTCTGCCATAACTACATAGGTTTTAGGATACAAATGTGTGCACATCTGTGGTACTTTATATAAAAATATATTCCTGTAAGTGTGAAGAATGAATGTTCCTATGATGCAGGTGGTTTTAGACAAAAGATGGTAACAATTCAAAAGACCTGTTAAAATGCAACTGATCTTGTATGGAAAAAAAAATAGGAAAAAACAGATCTCAATGGCTGGCTTACTGCTGTAAGATGTCATATGTTTCCTCTGATACTCTAGGCACATGTTAAGGATGTTGCAGAGACAATTGCTATTTTTTAAGTTTTTGTGTTTATATTCTTTAACTGCATGGATATGTTCCCCCTTGGAAAATACTCCTTAACAACTTAGAGAATCAGTTTTAACAGATATTGTCTTTCTGCTTCTTAGCAATACCTTCAGCTCTCCTTTGGTTTCTCACAAAGCATGGCAGCTTCCTCTTACTGGCGCTAAACTCTATGGAACTTTGTAATTAATTTTCAGATATTTAATACCTGAGAAAAGGATGATGGCTAGAAGGTTCTTTAGGACATCATAAACTGAGGAAAAAATACCACCTCCCAGCATCCTCTGAAATTTGTTTGAGAGTAAAAATCAGAGTCAGTAAAACATAGAGTGGACTTCTGTCCACCATGATCCTCTGCAAAGCCTAGTTGTGTCAAATTCCAGTGAAAAGTTTCTGTTACTACAAGAGTCTAATCACCCATCAAACTAGTAACGTCTCAATACTGTGCTTCTGCCCAGAATTTCATGGTATTACATTGGGCATTATTAGGTCATGTATCAGCAGAGTTTCTGTGAGCCTCTGTTGCCCTCTGTGCTCATTTCAGAAACCTGGAGTGGTGCCACAAGCGGCTCTGGTTTGCGCAAACAAAACCATCCTGTAACGGATGGGAAATGGGAAGCAGGTTGTCTGTGTTCTTGCATCCATTCTTCTCCATTGCTGAAATACCATACCTTCAAATGACCTACACATAAACATGCCACCACATCACTGCTTTACATGCCAGGTGAGCCTCAAGCACCTTTGTTCAAGGACATCAACTCAAAGTATAGGAAGGTGAGGTCACAGCTCCCCTGGGAAGAGGAAGAGTGATAGTAATCCCACCATCTCAGCAAAAAAAAGTTGTTCGAAGATTTCTCTGCTGAGATGTTGAGCAGAAGACAAGGATTCTGTCTGGGTACCACCTTACACCCATGCAGTCCTGCTCCTTTGTAGACTTTCTAACCCCTTAGATGCTTGAACACCTTAAACACTGCCTCATCACCAGAAAGTCTCCTGAGTCATTAGCTTTAGGTGCTTATTTATGACAAGGAGCACACAGAAACTGGTTTCTACCTACTACCTACTTTCACAAAACCAAATGCTGGTGGGAGCACGGGGCCAGGAAGTGTGGAATCAGATGCTAGGACTTTACCAGCTCATGAGCTGGTGTCTCAGGAAAGCAGCCAGAGCACCGGGCCTTGGGCAACCCCAGCAGGGCACTCAGTCTCCTCACTTGTCCTGCAGCCAGCAATGCAGGAGTTATGCATGTGGAATTAAAATGAGAAGAGAAGGAAACTAAACCTATCCTACAAGTTAGAGGACTCAGCTAGTAGAGGGGAGAGCTGTTTCTGGCTCCTTTCCCTGTTCACTTGTAGGATAGTGCGTGACTGCAGTATAGAGCAGAGGAGGGAGCCAGAATCCTCCACAGGTCACGAGCTGCTCTGCAGCTTGTGTTCATGGTCCAACTTCACCAGGAAAGCTTGGGGGTAGCCCCTTCCTTTCATTTCTAGCATCCAGAGTTTCATAAACAACAGTACTTATGTAAGATACACCTTCTTCATCTTCCTTCCACACATACACAGATGCACACAGATTGAAGTACAGTGAAAAGACAGATTTCTGCATTGGGGTAAATGACATAACTAGAAGGCTACTAAAAGAATGGCAGGAAGTAATGCTACTTCTTGCTTCAAAATAAAGCCAGGTGTGATCTAGATGGCCATAAGGCCTCCTGTATTTCAAAATGCATATGGATGCCCGCCATTCCCAATTGGTAAGCTAGGCCTTCAGAAACTAAATGTACTGGCTCTTCCTCTAAGATTTGCTTTTCTTCTTTGAATTTAGGAACTTAGCTCAAGGGCACTAGATTTTCCCCTCCTTTCTTCCTCTTGCAACAAATTTAGGAACTTTGCTGTCTAACCCTGATTTGTACCCTGAATTAACCCCACTAAAAGTGGCTTTTGGGCATAATATGATTTGGTCAAATTATTTTTAGATGGCATTTCTCCTTTTAATCTAATACTTTATTTTAATGCTAGGAGCACGTGAATAATGAGGTAAAAAATCATTAATTCTTCAAATTTAAAAAAAAAAAAATCATGTACATTAAAAAGCAAAGGCCCTGTTATAAATTACAGTCATAAAGAGGAATTTTTTTAAAAAAAAATCTGTGTTTTGGAGATTTTGATGTGAATCATACCAGCTTTAAATGGAAGTAGGGTTGAAGTACCTTCTACCTTATCCTATGTGATTTTTCACAAAGCATAAGTCAGCACTCTTGCATGGGAAAACAGTCCTCCTTAGTTTCCATAAACCCACATGTCCACTGGTAAATCTATGCCCTAGTCCACCTGCTACCATGGCATCACGCCCACTCACACTAGGTGTGTAGATCACAGAAGCCAATCAACAAATCTCTGGACGGCTTGGGGAGGTTAATACACAGAATACCAAGAGTCAGGTTTTTGAAGAGGCTCCTGGCACATCTTGTGTTTTTAATGATTAGGATCTCACCCTCAGGGCTGTGTGTTACCATCTCAGTCCTTGTAACAGGGGACTGGAGCAGATGGCTTGGCAAAACCAAAAGGCTCTTGCCTTTTCAAAAATTAAAGATTAATTTGTTGTTTTCTTCTAATAGGAAATTTCATGCTGACGAACAGTATTGAGCTGACAGGCTTATATTTCTCCATCCATCTTCTGTTCAGAGAAAAGCATAAGCATCCTTATGTTAAGTCCACAGACTGTCTACATCCTCCTATGCAGCGATGAGAGAATATTTCAGCACTCCCAGCTATTTTGCCTTTGGCATCTCTGCTGTGGTTTCCAACAAGGATGATATCACCATGTGTTTATGGATTTATTTGTTTGTTTCCCATTATGTGGGCAGTAGTCTACTACAAGCTGGTCTGAGAACCCCAATTATATCATATAGACCAACCATCTGGCTCAGTATTAATTAATGGTAACATTTTTAGCTCTGTACATTTTTAGTACTGTTACTGCTCTGGGACAGATATGTATCATGAGAGGCAAAAGCTTCGTAATGGATAACCAGTCACCTTGTCACCTGAAGCAGACAGGTTATTTAGTACCTAATGCTGCATCCTGGTAGACTTTGATGGAGTGATCAACAACAGTACGTAATAGCAGCACTTCTCAGAATATTAGGGAAGAACAAAGGGCAAAAGGGAATTAACCCTTTTCTGCACAGGGGCAATGGGAATTAATCATGGCTCATAACTTTTCTGTTGGAAATACACTTGGTCCCATCTACTCACAATATATAACAACAAAGGGTTTGCGTAATCCGGTGTAATAGAATCCATTTTTTTTATTTAGTCAGTTTCGTCAGTTTCATCAGTTTCAAAAGACACAAGTATCAAAACAACCATTTGATGAATATGACAACAAATATTTAAGTGACACTATTTATCCAACACTAGTAGCTCTTTTTAAGGCTTTTCTAAAGCCCACGCTCCAAAATCTTTGCTGTTTTGAGCCACAAACCCTCATAGGAGGTCATTAAACATATAGGCAGTGGAACTGCACAGCTGCTCCTCCAGTCATACTAATCTCTAGACAGATGCTCTTCATGTTCATGTGCTGTGATGAATGCCAAAGAAACTATTAGAAAACAGATTGACTTAGACTGGATCATGATCCTTGGAGAACTGGTTTCAGACTGCAAGAGCTGAGGGGTCACAAAGGGAACTACAACCCATGACAACGTGAACAGAGAGAGTTGCCTTTCAGCTAGATTTTCCCTTCCAGCATTTCAGAATGCAGCCTTGCATGAGTGCCAAAAAACAGCACTAGAGCAGATTTCCATTATTTTCTTTGCTTACTTGCTTGCTGAATTTGCTGCAGCTAGCTTGGCTGCTCAACTTTGCCCAAGTCTGACTTGCAAGAGATTCCCAGACATCTCTATGGATCCCATGTTCATCCTTTGGCTGCTGCGATCTGCTACTGTATCTGTTGGGAATCTTAACAAGTAGCAAAGACGGAGCTCCAGGCAGAGAGTCATTCCCCATCACACCCTTCCCAGCCCTGCAGAGGAGGCCTGAAGACAACTTAGTTGTTATGAAACTGAGAGATCACACCTGCTTCTCTCCTCTGAGGCTCACAAGAAAGATCACTTGCCATTATTGGATTTGAGGCCAGGGGCCTGTCTGTCCAAAGAGAGGTGTCATCTGTGGTACATCCCGCTGCGGACCTTACTTTTCTGACCTTCATAGCTACAGCAGATGTTCTTGTTATCTTGTTATTCTGAGGAAGGGGGTTTGTTGGCCTCTCTGGGCTCCTGGACTATTATCCAGCTGCAGCTGTGGAAAAAGGATACATATAATAATAATGGAATCTTCTTTCTGTCGTTTCAGCTTACATCATCTTGGCACCAGCAGTCAAGGTAACATTAGTCAGTCAGTCGTAGGGTTTCTGCGGATTCCTTCTCCAAACCACCACCCTTCTGTCTCCACCACCACACTGTCTCTGCTCTCATGTACCCCTTCCCGACTGGAATGATTTCAGATCTGGGAAATAAGGAGCTGTTTCTCTGCTGGCCACTGTGCTTTTCCTCAGCTCATATCTCCTGCATGTGCTAACTGTGACATTCACAAAACACAGAAACCTGAATCCATTTGGTTATGCTGTACCCATGTAAATGTCTTGCTGTGGGTTGCCTGTAAAGTAGCAAATACATATACTGGCCTTCATTCTCTGAGCTTTTTCTTTGGTTTATATCTTTTATAAGGAGTAAAATCTAAATTCTTCCTATCAAAGACTCAAAGAGGATTTCAATCAATATATCCCTGTACATACACCTTAAGCAACTTCATCCATGAAGGATCTCTGTTGCATCAGGAAATACCCTGAAAGGTACCTGTATTGCATATCATTCCTCTTTTGTGAATAATACACACAAAAATATGCCTATTGCAACTTCAAGTTGTAAGGCAAATGGGCCCTAGCTACTTTGTGTGGGGATCTACTGCAAGAAGTATCAGGATCTGTGAACATAAAAAATTATGGGGAGGCAAGGGGAACACTTGCAGGAAAGCAGGCTCATTCAAATTATGATGTGCAATAATGACGGAATAACCTGTGTAGTCTGATTTGTCAAAACTAAGGAAATGTTACAAGTTCGAGTCCTCTTGCCTAATTTTGCATAAGCTTGTAAGAGGCCATTTATTTTTACTCAGTTAAAATTCAGAGAATGTAAATGTACAGAATATGTGAATAAACATTTACTTGCACATGCAAAATGTTATAAATCTCATTTGATATGCAGTATAGCTGTGCCTTCACAGATACTCAAATGTTTTGATGGTACCAGCATTTCTTAAACTGTACCATCCAGTCAGGAATGGAGTTAACTTTTTTATTCATCTGTTAAAATTCTCAAGGAGGAAAAAAATAATTCCTCGCTCTTAACATTTGTTTTTGTGAAGTTTAATACATGAAATAAATGAAGTTACTTTAGCAGATCCATCCATACTGATCAAAAAAAAAAAAAGTTCCTTCAGCTTCCTACCTCTTGCATGAAAACTCTTCCCTGAAAACACGGTTTGGCAGGAAAACCAATACCACTGTTGTACATTGACTAATATCAGAAAGAATGAAAATGAGATACTCTTAACTGAAGTACAGGAAAAACAGCTGAAAGGAATTGCAGTTAAGCAGGTATGTCACAGTCTTGATGAATGTAGGAAGACACAGAGGACAAGAAATGGTAATGATTTTTCCATGTTAACAACATCTTAAAGTGTTACCATCTATGTATTTGTGCTAAGCTTGCTGATGGGCTAAAACTAAATATAGTTCCTGGACCAGAGTGGAAATTTCAGGAAAATGAACACTGATTTCCTATAAAAATAGGGAATTCAGAATTATTGCCTTTGGCAATGAATAAAATGTGAAAGCAGACTGTGTTCTACGCAGTACTGTCTATTCCACCTTAAAGATCCACCACATTTGAGTGTTATTTTACATAAAGAGGAAGCACAGAGGCAGCTATCCAATCTTCTTTTCTTGTTAGCTCCCCAATGGTTCCCATTTCATCCTCTCTTCCTGCTTCCTCTACCTGTCAGATTCCTTAGGGAAGCCATGTGCAGCTTGGACAACCCAAGTTGGAGTTCTTTCTCCTTCAGTTTTGTTTATGTTTGCTATTTCTTCCAACATGCTTCCTATTTTTCTGCCAAATAGCATTTGACAAAAACCCTCTAAAGAGAATAATAAGAAAAAGGCTGAACAGAAGGTGTTTAGTCTGAATGCTGGCTTCCTTTCAGCAAATCGAGAAGTGAGTGTGTTTCAGACAACTTTGTAAATCATAAACTCAACACAAACACTAGAGCCTCATCATATTACACTTTTGGATACAAGCATGGGTTTCCTATGTAAGAAGAGCTTTTCTTGCAGATAGGACCTTTATGGAAGGGATCTTAAGATAAAACGTTAAGAAATACACAAGAGAAAAGGACAAGAAAAAGAAGTCATTTATGTGGTTGCATTTTATTGTGACCAAGGTTGAACCCTTCTATTTACAGTTGTGGAGAAAAAATATTTTCCTGACCACAGCTGAAGAGAGACCCTGACAGGGCTTTCCTGCTCGCCATCTCCCATGTCATCAGTGTTTTCTGGGAGAAGAATTTGAGGTGGTTTTCCACCTAAGTGGTTACAGCTGTTTCCACAGGATCAGTCAGATGGAGTTTCTGCCTCTGTTTGTTTTGGCTCTGATTTTCGGCTGGAGCCCGGCAGGATGACAGTGTTTGCTCAGGGTCTTGGGACTTTGGACAAACATTCCAGAATTTCTGACTTCTTAACATTAATGTTTGATAAATTCTGCACTTAATTTCTTCTGGAAAAATGTCAAGCCCACTGGGGATTACCCTTAGTCTTACAACAGTCTTTTCTTTTTTTACTTTTTTTTTTTTTTTAAGGGAAGAAGAGAAAATAATTTGCAAGCTTGTGAAAATGAGCATGCTGTAAAAAATGGAGAATGCAGGTTTCTAAATTTGCAGGCTTCAGTTCTTTTGTATTTTTTTTTTTTCTTTTTTTTTTTTTTTTTTTTTTTTAAGGGAAGAAGAGAAAATAATTTGCAAGCTTGTGAAAATGAGCATGCTGTAAAAAATGGAGAATGCAGTTTTCTAAATTTGCAGGCTTCAGTTCTTTTGTATTTTTTTTTTTTCTTTTCTTGTTAAGGACACTCTGCTTGACAAGAAGCATCCACTGAGCTATACCTACATCTAAAACCTCTTTAAAAAACTGATTCACATATAAGGCATTGGTTGAGAAGGTTATTATCCAGTAGTTAATCAACTCTTTCTCAAAGTCACTGTTTTGATAGCCTCGAAACATACTGCGTCAATACGTTGTTGTCAAAGGTGACCTTTAGAAAACTAAATAAACACCCAGGTGAAATAGTCACCCCGGTGGAGAGAATAGCCTTTATCATTGACTTCAGCAAGGTCAGGACTTCCTCCCTAGTACCTTATCTGTTGAACAACAGAAAAGCACAAGTCACAGAATTACATCTTGAGGAACATTTACTTGCTCACAGGGATGGATAGAGATATTTATTTACAAAAAATATGCAAAAATAATATGCAAAAATGCAGTGAATTAAATCTATATTTAAACTATGTTCAATGAACATACGGTATTGCATGGAGTGGCTGCTGATTTTTATACCTACACATCTTTAGTAACTTGCGAGGGACATATAAATCTATGTCATATTTACATCAGCAGCAGCTGATTTCAGGCTAGCTAGACAGCTATACTCCAGGGGACAGTGTGTGATTTACAGTCCACCCCTTAACCACTAAAAGCTCATGCTGCCCAGTTCTGTGGCAGGATGGGTTCTCTCCAGTGACTCCCACACGTCAGAAGGAGGCAGACGGGGATTAGGTCCAGACAGACCTGGGAAGTCTGTTTAGATCCCAAGTCTCTTTCCCTTTTTTCTCCCCAACTCTTCTCCCTCATTCAGTGAGAAAAGAGGGAATCACGGCCTCCTCAAGTGACAGTAATGGTCTTATCTTTGTTGCTTTACACCAGCTACAGAACTAGCTTCAATAGTTATTATGAAGCTTTCAAAACCAAACAAAAATGAAGAAAAAAAAAAAAAGGAAAAGGAAGGAATTGGTGTGCATATAAATAGACACAGGAAGGTGGTTTCCTAATTAATATACAAGCTTTCACAGCAGCAGCTTTGTTTCACAACATTGCAGAGGCTGCAAGCAGCACGGCCCTTAGGCCACAGTGACAGTGTCCACGCATCTGGAGAAGTTAACATAAGGAAAAGACCTAGCTTATTTTTTGGAGCCTGATTGATGGCACTTCCTCCCTAGCCTGTTTGTGCTGTCAGTGGTCTAGATAAAGCATACATTTAATCTGTGCCCTTACATTTGGCTTTTCCATGCATGACAGACATTCATAATACAATCTGGAAGTCCTGAAGAGAAAGGACATCATAAATAATGCATTCATGAGGAATGTGGGTGTGATACTTGCAAAAGGAAAACCAGAAGAATCTGTTACAAAGTTGATGTTGCTCCAAATAAGACTTGATAACATATTGTTGCAACATTCAATATTCCCAATGTATGGATCATAGAGGCTTACTATATTTGTCACCTTTACTTAGGGGAAAAAACCCCAAAGCTCCAAACTTTCAATCAATCCATATCGAAACCATATGACAATTGGAAAACACTGAATCCAGTTTTCTAAAGCCATTGAGTGATTTAATGATACATAATTTCAAATCAATCCTTTCAAGGCACTGAATTCCTGGGCAGAGTTTAGAAACATAGGGACAGCATAAAACTTAGTTCTAGTAAACCAAGTCCATAGTACATCATCATGTAAAGGAACACAGACATAAAATATGAAAAATATGCTCAAAAAAATAATTAGGATTCCTTGTCAGACTACAATTGCATACAGAAACATATCCAGAGAGACTGATTGGAATCACTTTCTTAACTAGTAATGGCTAATTGCAACTGTTGAAAATGTTAGAATATTTTTCCGACCATTGCTACCGCTAGTTTATATGAAACAAAGGTAAGACATTCTGAAAAGAAGTCAGCACTTTATAACTTGGCTCAGAAGAAATATCAGCATGGCCAGCAAACCAGAACTGTTCCTTAAGCATGCTGAGCAGGTGGGCATATGATAAGAAAGTCAATGAGAACCAGTTTACACATCAGCAGAAGATGGTTGTATAAATAGAACTGCAGAGTGGAAATGAACTCTGAGTAAACCAAGGAAAGGTTTTGTTCAGAGACAGGCAGCTGCAGCATTAAAGTTTGTCACATAATGCAGTGTTACAAATATCACACTATATCAGCAAGATGTAGGAAAGCAAGAAAAATGTTTTCAGGTCTGAGGCATTATCTTCAGCTGTTCTGCAGCCATTTGCAGTAGATAAGCAATTAATCTGGAAGGAGTAATGGCACTGGAAGATAAAGATGAGTCTGCTGTTGTTTTCACAAGGCTGATTGTTGTTATATCAATTCTAGAGTAGTATACAATATGCTAATAAAACACTCTCAACAGGAGCAGGCAATATTTTTTCCCACACATAATGCAAAAACTGCATGATAAACAAGAACACACCTGATGCTTCAAAATAGTGCAAATCTGGGGCAGAAGAAATAAGGGAGACATTCTCAGTCACCTGTTATGAAACCCTCATATTTGGCACAAGCTTCTGTCAGCCAGGAATCTGCGAGAAGCACCCTTTTATCATCTTCAGTGATTAAAAAAAATTAAAATATTATATATAATAATATCATAAATATATAAATATATTTGGCATCCATAGGGATTCACATAAATTCAGGCCCTAATGAAGCAAAATACTTTAATGCATCAGGGCTCTAAGGAGCTCTTCATAAATTATCTCTGCAGGTCAGGCTTGGAGACCACTAGCAGCATAGTGTGAAAATGCTGGCACTGTCTCAATGACCAGTGGATTTTAGTTTCCAGAACAGATGCCTTTAAAAATCAAGAGGTCAATTAAAACTTTTCAAGAAAATTACAGGAAATTATTTAGTGAATTATTTAATACAAGGATTACTGGACTTCTCTCTTTCTTGCAATAGCTGATGAGCATCTAATTAAGGTTATAAAGTGCAGCTACAATTTCAGTCAGAAAAAAAAAGACCTGTTGTAAAAAGAAAGAGAGAACAAAATAGCTTCAGTGGCACTAATCACTCTAGGAAAACAATTTGGAAAATGCCCCAGTCATTGTCACAAGGAGGCATTAAGGACACCAGTACCTCTCTGAATCAGTAATTGCCAGCTATGTCTATAGCTAATTATTTACTGGTTCCTGGTAGTTCCTGTGGAGCTAATTTTACTAAGTAGAAAGGATCAAATTGCGGTTACTAGTAACTGTAAAACAGTGCTAATTTGTTGTTCCAGACTGTTTTTCCTTTGCCTTTTCAGCACCAGCCTGCAGCAAATACAAGGCTGTCTTGTCATTGTTGCCTGTCATTCATTGCGCTGGTTTGCTTGTCTCAGAGCAAGGTAAGGCAAATGCATGTTCCAAACAAGCGTGTTATACTAGTCAAGACTGTAAATAGAGAGAGGGCACTGAAGTACCTCCCACTGAACCACATAAATAGCTTTGCAGAAACACAAGCTTTCTCTAAGGGGAAAAATGTTTCTAGCTGAACTAAAGGTCTTTAAAAGGCAATTGCTTACTGATTTACACTATGTATTCTTAAAACAAAATACGAATGCCCACACATAAAGGAGGAGGTGCATGGATGAAGTGTTTCTCTCATTTAGACAACCTTTCACGTTGAACTGATCTTGTTTTGAGCTGCTTTTAGCATTCTCTGCCACAGTTAACAGCTTCAAATATTTATTTTAAAAGGCAGAAAATTATAGTTAATTTTATGTTGGCAAACAGCCAGCCCATGCTTCATTTGGGAGTTAGCAGAGAGAGACAAGTATAAGAAACATCCTGCTATCTAGTGGGCTGGTAATTGTATTATAATCAATTTAACAAATTGAGTGTAAAGGAAAAATGCTTCACAAAGGAAATAGCTTAGCTCTAATCTTGAACTTCAGTCAGTGTCCCCTCACCAATTCTTATGTCACACCTTCTCCTTCTCTAACCAGGACTCTAACCACATATCCTCCCCACTACATTTGCTTTTTAACACTCCTCCCCTTCTCACTCCCCCAGCTTCCCCTAGCTTCCTCTAGCCTCCTGTCATTCTTTCCTTCCAAACTGGATGCCCTTATTTCATTATTTCTATTTTTCAGGCCATTTCTAATTCTTCCCCCAACTTGTCCTCATCAAGATCTCCAAGCCCTACCATGGCCACCATGGGATTTCTTTTTATCCAATGATACAGGCAGTGTGATTCACAGCTATCTAAAAGAGAGCTATGCTATTTCATGTATATCCAGGGACTACAGGACACAGAGGCAGGTACCATTGAATAAATGAAGCCCAGGAAGCAGAAGGCAGAGTAGCTCAGGTAAGCCAGACCAAGAGGACCACCAGAAACAGACACCAAACCAAACCCCTTGATTGCTTATGCTGAAGGCTGGTAGGAGCAATGATTCTCACACTAGTTCTACTCCCTTTGAAACAAGGAAAGGATTTTGGCTTCATCTTTGGAAATGCCAGTTTAATCCATTTCAGGGCCCAGGAGCACACAAAAGAGCATTTTTTAGACTTGCTGATTTGAACTTGTGCGTGTCTCTCTAACTGGGGTACTGCTAATGAAAAAATCACTTGATGCATGCTAGCTGCCACAGTTTTTATGAGTTAATCAATGATGTCATGCCCATTGTTATCAAGAGTAATAGAACAGCAGCTCAGATAAAGAGCTAAGGAGGGCAGATAGACACCAGTTAAATCTGGATTGCACATCTAAGGTTTTCTTGAATTTCACTTTAATTAAATCTGAACATCAGGTTATATGGACAAGTACAGAGATTAAACTTTCCTACATAAGCAAATACCTGCTTTCAATTCTTTTAGCTGTCCAGAATTTATTTCACTGAACAGAAGGGCTTAGTCAAATATTAAAGTCGAGTTCTGCAGAAGGAACCTGTTTGCCTTCAGCTTTCACTGGATTTATCACAACTCCATTTGCAGCACATTTTGGAAGAACATATTTTAAGACATATTGCTGTACAACAACTAAATCTCAGTGCTGATAAATCACAGATCTCATATCTGGTCTGAAAAGGCAAGAAAAAGAGGAAGGAAAAAGGTCTTTGAAAACTTTTACAGCTGGCTAAAGGAGAAGCATATGGAATTTTGGACGGATCATACTTCTCCTGACAGTTAATAACAGCTTTCACTTATAGAGCAGTGTTTGTCAGGATGGATCCCAAAGTGCTTTACAAAGTCCAGCTACTATATGCACAACACCACTGAAATGCACTAAGTTATCCTCTGGGAAAAAAAGGGGCAGCTGGTATTGTCGAGCAAAGGGTTGTGTGAAACTGGATATGTATGAAAGTTTAGTTGTTATAAACTGGAATACTAATTCACATCAACAAAGAGCTTGCTTGGGTTTGTAAAGGAAAGAGGCATCTTGACAAACAATTGGTCCACATCACACTGAATGTGAAAGGAAGAGAGGTTTCCTGACAAGAACATAAGGAAAAAAATCATTCTCTCTCAAAAAGCATCAGGGAAATCTTTAATGAGCATGGGATCATGTTCAAGAGGAAGATACTTTGTCTTGAATGGCTCATGAAAGCACCGTCTCCCAGTGTACTCACTGATTTCAGCCTAACTAAAATGACATGCCCGTGGTATCATTTTACCTGGTTCCTTGTTGTGGTTATAGTCAGTGTGAATCTTTCCACTCAGACCACTAAGTCACTTCTGTCAAGGCTTTGTCTCAAGCTGTGGTTGAGCGCTGGATGAAGAAGCTAGTGACATGCAAAAAATAAATTAACAGAGAATTGTAAAAAATTATCACGTCATAAACTGAAAACATGTTGCTTGGTATCCATGGCAATTTCAGAAACCAATGCTCTTTAACAGCCTTGCCTGGAATCATGTAAACTGCTTTGATAAAACATGAATCGTGGCAGATGGATATGTGAAAATAAAAATAACTTCACATCCAATCTATTGCCCACACGGGACACCCTTGAAATACAGTGTGAGTTATACAACCCTATCAGGAATCATTTTGTTCTCAAACCAAGATAGAGGTAGCATTTTTTCCATACATCTCCACAGAGTTAGGAATGGGTTCAGCAGCAATAGTGTAATAACTAAAGCCTAGCAAGCAAATGCTCCTTGGCACTCTCTGAGAAGTAAACCTAGCCCTCCACACAAGAAGAGCTGTGAGTCTCTTGTGCCAGGAAAGGGACTAGTTTTGGGCTTTGACCCAATTTCAAGGGTAGAGCACCTGCTGCATGGCATAGGCTAGAGCCACAGATTTGCTTTCTGTTAGCAAGAATCATGAAGGAACCATGACAGAGATGAAAACAGGGCTAGACACACATTAGGCCAAAGTAGCCTCACTCAAGCACCTTCAATATTGCTCCATGGATCTGCAGTTGAATATAGTTTCACTGGTTGCTTTTTCCTTTAGAAAAAGCTTCCTTCAGCTCAGTATAAGCCTTCCTCGAACTAACTGGGTAACAGGTTCAGCGAAAGTTACAACCTGGGTGTGTGAGCACCAGATTGCAGGCTACTGCTCTGAATTCAATAAGCTTTCTGTTAAGGGAGCTATGTCTTGCTTTTTATTTGGCATTTGTACAACTGCACTTGAACAGGCAGGTATCCATCACTCCAGGGAATGAGTATGAGAAACATGTGGGAGAATTAGGAATTGCTTCAGGATCTGAATCGACAGTTCTGGTAAGCAGAGCTCATATTTATTCAGAGGTTGTGTGGTCTGAGCAAACAGGGGCCCCTCCTGGGCTAGGGGCATCGTCTATTCAGTGCAAGAAAAAGCACCCTCAACATTGTGACTCTGCAAGGCAAGAACCACGCCAGTGGTTTTTATTTTTTTATATATCCTGGAAATTAAACTAAATCTATCAAATCCATTTTGTAGAATCTGATAAGAAACCATCAAGCAGAGATTGCTTTTGATCTTTACAAACCTGAAAACATGAAGCCAAAGTAACCCAATTTTAGGAAATGTACAACGTCAGTGTAAAGGCTCTGGATTAACGTCGCCATCCCTGAGACTGGTGTGTTCTGCCAGTGCTGGAGCTGAGAGGTGTCATGAATGGTAAAACTATCCCTTTCCTCAGGAACACCCCTCGCTGTTTTTCTTCATCCTAATAGTGTTATCAGATAGTAATATGTAAAGTCTGTCTTCACCTCAAGCTTATCATATAACTAACAAAACCAAAGCAAGCAAACACCTAAAATGTGTGCTTTGCAAATAGGACCTCTTTCCACTGGAAATGCCATGCCTGCCTCTAATTTCCCTCTCTTCTGGAAAGCTTCTTGGCCCTTTCAAAAGATGCAGGTCACATGAACCCCAGGAAGAGTTGTTTTAAGTCAGAATGAGGTCCAGTCCAGAAATGAGGTCAAATTCAATTGTTATGTTGGAGAAACAGGGTGACTTCAGGAATAGGCTGTGTAAACACCGAAGGCAACATTGAGTTTCATTGTTGAAGTGCACTAAGGGTTGGGCTCACAAAGCTGTGCTTTCAATTAATCACAACTGGAGAATGGCAGTTTATATTACCCCATACCTTGCAGAAGTCAGAAATGAACTCAGCAAGTATATGAAGAGACCCCAAGGTATTTCAGGGTTAAAAGCCCTTTCCCTCATTTTGCTAGGTTCTAGCTTGTTGTCTTCCGATCAAGCACTTTTTCTCAGCAGTTTATTTAATTAATACAATTGTATTTTACTTTATTTTCAAGATAGAGTCTGGAATTTAATGCTCTTTGTTGCAAATGCATAAGACCACACTGTTTTTCAGCACTATTTTACTTACTTGAAAGTAGTTGTTTTGTCAAAGGCGCATGTGAATTATAACGCTGCTGGAAAATAGCTCTTTGAAGACTGTGGAGCTCTTCCCAGTTACCAGATAGGAAAGAATTGTTTTCTTCTCCACACTTAGAGTTTTCATTTCAGTTCTCCTATCCAGTCTCTTTGGCTCCATCTTGTGATATACTCGTATTAGAGTCTATACATTGTAATCAGCATCCCCTTTTTTGCTATCTCAAAAAGCACTGTTATTGCTATTTTAATAATCAGAAAGTTCCATTTGCAGCAGCTCAGGGCCCTGAAAAACAGTGGGAGCAGAGAAAGGTCTAGCAGTGTCGTCCCTTTGGATTTATCTCAACGTAGGAAATGAACCTGGACCATTATGAACACTAATTGTGCAATTTTTAATAATAGTGGATATTTTTAATAGTAATAAAAATGACAATAAAACTACCAGTTCTTTACAATGTTCTTATGTGCTGTCTCAGAGCGGCTTAATATAACTGACTAAAACTGGGTAAATAATACTTTTGAGACATTAGTAATGTCATATTTTTGGTACAATATGTTTTTGCGAACTATGTGTGAAGGAAGTGAAGCAAATGATGATGTCATATTTCTAACGTAGTAAAGGTAGTAAAAGTAGTAATGTGTATTATTAACTAGTGTGTGCAATTTCCTGAAAACTACAGTATCGTATAATCCTAAAAATGTTTTAGTTTTGTTTGTCTTCCTTATGGGGATAGAATAACTGCATAATTAATGTCACATACTAGTGATACTGGAAACAAACTGAAAGGAAGACATAGATTCCTGAGCTGCTTTAAACTCTAGAAATACAGCATAGCATATGTCAAGATCCAGTCTACATCCTGTCAAAGTCAAAGTATGTCCCAGAAAAACAGACTGAGCCTGATTCCAATCGCAGAGACACTGGTACAATTTGGACGCAAACTCACTGGAATCATAGGTGTGAGATACAATCTTTCATTTTATGTTCAGAGTTTGTCACGGAAGGGATTTTATGGTAAGGAAAGGAAATTTGAGATTACTGTCTATTTAAAATGATCCTTCTGAAGCACATATAGGCTTTGTTATGCTTTGTTCACACACAGCTGTAATACACACTGCATACAAATGCACACAAGACATTTACAACTTACAGGGCTTTTCTGAAAGCCTCTTCAAGACCTCACAACCAAGCTGCAAAAGTCTCCATGCTACATCAGTCTAGGAAGCACACCTCAATTGTTTTGCCAAAGCTTTACTATTAGCCTGAATGAAAACAAAACACAACAAAACCCCATCATCTTCTTCCACGTCATTTAGTTTTCTTTCAACTATTTTCCTGTTTTACTTTGGAAATCTCTTTACTTGGCTTTCATGTTTCCTGCCTGCATCACTTCCTGTGTATCACTCACATCCTGTCCATCTCTCGCTTGCAGGTGGCATCGCCTTTGCTAGAGAGACTTTGCTTTGTGTATTGGAGCACATCCTGCTCTGGTCCCCATCTCCCTTGGGCCCAGGAGCCTTCCATTTCCTTGGGAACATTCCTGTACTGAAAAGGATTGGCGTCATCCCTCATTGCAAGCTCTCAGAGGCCTCTGCTATGCATGAGCACAAAGAGAGGAAACAAGGGGAATTTTGAACTTTTGAGGAATATGGTAATTTATGAGGGACCAGCATTTGGAAACAAAGGCCAGTGGTGACATGAAAGGGTCAAGAGTAGTTTCTTCATGAGAGATGGAGATGTTGACACCACCAGTCTTTTACTTTCAGTCAAGCTTATGAAAATAACTTTCACCAGAGGGGCTAAATGAATAAGAAATATTTCTAGACTTCCTAATCATAGTTTGTCCCAAAAGCCAAAGAAGGACTGCTGTTGGCATCACTGTATTTTCCAGTGTCTTACTGTAAATATAGATGACTGTCCTTTCTATTGCATTTTCTATTTACAAGAAAGTGAATGTGATGTAAAAGGAAAAAATTATGACAGTAGTGAAAAGAAACACATCAAAAAGAAGCTGTCTTTCAAAGATCACTAGTTTTAATACACCTGCCTTTGTATGTAGTTCTCAGGTGTCAGCACTATTAAAACCACCAATTGATTAACCTATAATTTTGTCCTCAAAATAAAAGAAAAAGCAATCACCTGTCCTTTCTTTTAGAGTATGGCAACAGCACTCTACTATGATAACACTGCTCAAAGGCAGGCAGTGGAGACCACCACCAGCAGCAATTCTTTACAAACTGCTGCTTCCACCCATGATTTTTGTTGAAAACATTTTTATCTGAAATTCAATCTTGATTCTCTTTTTCCTCTCATTTCTCCCATTTGAGCCAGGGAAAATGTACCACCACCAACAAAAAAGAATAGCAACATTCTGTAATAAGAAATAATGTTCTATGAGGAAAATCCCAGAATGCCACAGTGTTCACAAGCACTGACAAACACTTATAATAGAATGGTTACTAACGAGTGTCATTTAGTATCTGAGAAGTGAACCAAGCTGCTTTTCATCCTATCAGGAAACAAAGAAATAAAAAATACTCCACATATACCATCACTCTGTGCATTTTAAATACAGTGTTGAGTGACTACACCAGTTGAACCAGTCTTTTGTGGACAACTTTCAGGTATGCTCCATTTAGATATGCGCTCCAACTTGCTTACAGTAAGTGCATATGTCATGCCTCTTTAAAGAAAGAGGTGAAAATATTCATGTTTTGGAGAGTAATATATTTCCCTAACAGATTCTTCTAGTCATGCCTTTTCATCTGAGAGTTTTGGCTGAACCTTGAATGATGGACATGTGCAAGATGTGCTTTCATATGAAATACTGTTGATATGACCCCAAACTCATTGTAATTTTTGCTACTTATTTTCATAAGACTTTTTTTTTGGCTTTTTGCCCAACCTAAAGAGGCAGGAAATGGGAGTATCAAAGATCTGACATTCCTTCTTGTGAAAGGAAGGGAGAGAACACATTCTACCTAATTTTTTTCTGAGCACAACTTTCACTCCTCATTTCTCTACTACATTTGTCTAATCCTGTTATACTTCAGACACCCCCTTCAGACACCCATTTGGATCCTCTGTACATTTCTGATCTCAGAATGATGGAAGCATCTTGCTCTGCGTTAAGTCTGAATGCACTGTGCCAGTCTGGGTGTACGGCAGTGCTTTCAGTGTCCTACAAGTGAGACCATGAACCAGACTCACTTCTTTACAGAAGGGATAATATTCCTTAAGTGCCCTGCTGAAGCATAACCCTCTCTTATTTCTCTAGCTTTTACTTTACAGAGACCTTAAGATAAAACATCTCCTGCGAATGAGAGCCAACTCTTCTTCTGACACCTCATGAAGTTGTCCTTACTTCCTTAAAGGTTTCACAAAAGTCTTTGCTACCATTAAAAACCCAGTCATTTGAGATTTTCTAGCCTGAAAATCTCATGCTTTAGGGTTATCATGCTCCCATAACTCCAGTCAATCAAATCCATTGGAGACAGGTCTTTGCTGGGAGCATAAGGCACATCAGTTTGGCTCCAGTAATGAGTTGCCCATGCAGATCAGCAGCTAAATATCCCATAATGGAGTGTAACTACATCCAGCTGCTCCTCTTAAAAATGAAACACAACTTCGGAGATAGCAACATTTTCTTTCAAGTACATATCTGAAGTCAATGATAATGCAAAAAGCACAGAGGTGGCCTGGACCACAGGTTCTCCAAACACAGCTGTTTAAAATATAGCAGGTGATTATCATGTTTTTAGTCTCTATGTCTCTCAAGTCAGGTGGCTGGTTCCCAGATGAGACCAAAGCTAGGAAGTAAGGGATTAGTCATAAAATCTGTAGATGTGAATTCATTTGAAGACTGCGCTGACTGCTGTCTTTTTTCCTTTATTGAGCAAATATTATAAGGAATTGGACTCAGCTGATGCAAAACTCCCTTAAACTGTCACCTTTGAGTCTTCATCAGGTAGCCTTTTGGAAAGTCAGCAAGTTCTAATTAAGTGTAATATGCAATACTTTAATAGTATGCCCTTATGGCCTTATTTTTCATTTTTTTTCACATTCCCTTTAGATGGATAATTCCTGCCCTCACTTCCATGCTGGTTTTATACTGCAGTATGTGGTCATTCTATTCTGGAACTTAATGAAACTCTTATTATGAAAATTACTTTTGAAAATAAAAACTTGTGCAATTTTTCAGTGGTGCCACTGATGATTTTTGAAGTCATATTCACATTTTGGATAACTCCAGCTGTTACACAGGGGCTGAATTGTCACATTTGTCTAACGTTTCCTTTATTGTTATTTACTTTTTTGTCCTGCTACTAGCCGTAGGTTTATATTCTGCATGCACAAAAAGATCTCTTGCAGAAGCACCACTAAAAGGAGATTTTGAAAATGTTACTTTACCTCTGGCCAGCATTAATTGCACTGGCTTGCATTTTTTAAGCCTTTCTCACTGTTTCCCTTGTGACAGATGTAATGCACATACTTGGAGCCAAGTATTTACAGTCATCTCCTTTCCCTCCTTTTTGGCTTGTGCACACACCCCTGAGGAGTGTGCACACAAAGCTCAAGGAAGCCATTAGCTTAGGCTTTAGTGAGTACAGAAAGCATGAGATTTACAGAACTTGCCAGCAAAATTCATTGTTCAGTTCCAGAATACATTATGCTGTTCCTGGTTGTGGTCTAGGGGTTAAAGCAGGAAAGCGGGATCCCAGAGGCCTGGCTTCTTTCCCCCCAAATTGCCCTGTCTGAGTGTCTCTGCCTCAGTTTACACTTTGCAAAGTAGTAACAGTAATTCACCTTTCCCCATGTACTGCTGGTACTTCTGGTACCCTTTGGAACCCTAAAAAATGCTGGGAAACCTATTGCAGCAGCATGCAGGCAGGCAAAGAGGTGACCCGCAACATACTGCACAACTGGGAAAACACAGGAAAGAATAGTCATATACAATGGAAAAGCAAGGCCGTGTAAGAAAGTTGAATGTTTATGCAGGGCTTTAAGAGATACTACAAAAGCCATTCTTTTCCTCGTTTCTGTCACTGTCCAGAGCTCAGACTTTCCAGAACATGAACATGATACTCATCTCCTTTGGTCTCTTCTCCCCGCCCCCCTAGCCTGTAACACAGAGTTAAATTCCCAAAAGACAAAGTCATATGATTTCCTCAGACAGCATGTATTTAAATATATGCATATATATGTATAAATATTCTGTGGGTAGCAGGAGATGAATCCTCTCTGTTCTCATTAGCCCCTTCTCCTGTGCTAGTGCGACCTTGTGTGGGCAGCTGGGATCCGCTCCTCTGGGACTTCAAGCTTCAGCACAAGATGAGGACCCTTTTCTTCTCCTCTATCCTTTCCATTGAGCAGCCTCCTATTGCAGCACAACACCAGTGGTCAAAGGAGCCCCACAAAGGAGCAGGGCAAGTGAAAAGAGAGAAGTGAGACCTGCTTCTAGCACCTCTGCTTTCTGCTGCTGGAGCATTGAGTCTACAAGAGGAGCCTTAGCCCAGCAACTCCTAGAGGAAAAGGAGCAGGGCCAAGCTTGGCTGTTCATAATTAACTGTTGTGGATATCATGAAATCACAACACAGTTTATGGCTCCTCATTTTAACTTAATTTAACATGGCATGCATTCGGAAAAGCAGTATAGTAGCCTCAACATTTTACCTGTCTTGATTGCAGAAAGAAAGACCTTTCACTTCAGGCATATTTTCATGATGTATTTTTCAGGTATAAAGTCCAGTCTTCTTGCTAAATTATAACCTTTCCGTGCTTAGCCTGTGGTTTTCTCAGCTCTCAGATGATGGTCATGTGGAATTACAGGACTGTTTGACCTTAATTGAAACCCCCTGCACTGTTTCAGAGACTGTTACGGCATGTTTCCAAGTACTGCTGTCCTCTGCTTCCCCTCAAGATGCCTCTGAGACCTTCCAATCGTTCTGATCTTTTCACATGAATGGAGACAGAGGCTTGCAAGAAGTCCATGTTTTTCTTCTTTGGGCTCACAGAGGTCCCCAGCACTGCAGAAAAAAGCACATGAGCTTATATTATGTGGTTTATATTTTCTAGAAATGTTCATACCTGGGGAACGTCCTGAAACTCATAGATAGCAGGCATTAAACTCCATCCAGTGTCCTCTGTTTAATGGATAATATCGAGTTCCTTAGCTCCCTGACTCTGCTCTCAATGAATGATGATGTATTCTGCTCTATTTTTCTGCCCTCACACCCCCTGCCTTGGAGTGGGACAAGAAGCAGTGAGGATTTCCTGGAGTTTCAGGATTAAATGTCATTCAGCCGTACACACACAAATAATTTCTACAGTAGTGGATATCTCTCTCTCTCTCCATACTTGCCACACAGATTAAACTTCAGATCAGATGCACAAATATTTTGGGGAAATACATGTATTATGCCTGCGCGTGTTTTGCCAGACGTGGGGAGCATTAGTTAAAAAGCCAAGCGCTCTGATCTCAGATGAAAATGTTCTGCAACGCGGTGACAGCTGGATGCAGGAAGAGCTACCGTCTGCAGCTCAGGACTGGCAGGAATCTGAGCCAGTGCCATGGCAACAGGCATCAGTACCTGTCAGGAGCTGGGGACTCACCATATTCATGGATTGTGCCGTTGCTGCGGGTTTGTGTCACTAACGTTGCCGCTGCGTTGCCGTTTACATTGCAAAGCCATGCTCCCTGCACAGAAGTGCTGATGGGTGCACTGTGACATTGAGGGTTGCAAAAAACAGATTCCCTCTCTAAATATTCCAACTGTGATTAAATCATACCTATCACTGCCCCTAAATAAAAATTAAACCTGACTGCGGCTGCAGGGGTTCGTGGAAGGAAAAAAAAAATCATAATCACTATTTGCTAATTGGTAAGCAATTAGCCAGTTATGCTACAGGACTTTTGAAGCACGTGAAATTGACTAACAGACAAAGCTGATTTGTAAACAAAATGGCTGGATGTTCGGGAACCAATTAGAGAAGGAAAATTGGCAGCAGCTGGGAGGCTGTCGAGAGTCAGACTGGTGTCACAAGGAGGCTGTTTGGAGCTGTGACGGTTTATCAGCTTGTTTTGTTAAGTATGAGCCAACTACAAGGATTTAAAAATATGACTATAAATGTACATTTATTTATTAAGTATACCTTTTATATATGCAGGTCATATTTTATACATTAGTATATATATGTATACAATGTATGTAAGTTTGCCTGGTGTTTTCAATCAAATTAAATCAATAATTTAATCGAAATTCTTGCTTAAATACTACATTTGAAAACACAGTGGCATAAAGAGTACTGTTTTAAAGCATTTTTCTCTTTTCAAATATGGTATGCTCTAATGTACAAGAAGAGCACCCTGCGACTTATACTCTTGTCCTCTCAGAGCTCTAGTGGTGTAGTGCATTATTGACTGCATGCAATTATTCCTCCTGCAATTGGTTTTGCAATTTATTCTTCTGCAGGTGAGACTATGCACATATGTTGTTCAGTAAAAGAGAATGTCTGGAGACAAACTCAACGACGAGCAAAACCATCCAATTAACACAAAGGTAATGTTTATCTCAAGGGAATTTAAGAAAACAGCCACTGCTGCTTTAGCATTTTCAAATGTCAGAGGGTCACATTCTTCTGTGGTACAAAACAACAATGATGAAAAGTGTTTATTGGTAAACCGTGAGTCAGATCTGATCATTCAGATTGCAACAGTGGCTTCACTATGGGAAACATCACAGAAAAACCCGTCACAAAGCTACAGTCAATTGTGAGTCTTTGTTACGATTACTCAGGGGAGCAATCAAATCTGCTAAACTTCAAGAAAGGTCTCCTGGTTTCCCTGCCCTCATTGCAGCAGACATGGCCTTTCAGTACAGTCTCCCCTCAGTGAGGAGCAGCACTAAAGAAAGAAATCTCTTTTTGAAGCAAACTGGAAAGCAAAAATATTGAGACAAAGCCTGAAAGCTCTCCCGAGCATTACTGAAGAAAAGCTTTCTTCAACATCATGGAAAGTCAGGTGCATGTGAGGAGTTAGGTCCTCTTCTAAGTGTCTTTATTCATGTGATTCACTCTATGAAAAGGTGAAGTCATTCACTTCTGAAGTCAAAGGAAACATGAGGAATACTAGTAGGATTTTCAGAACGAGTGAAGGTTTCAAAGTCTGTCTTAGCAGCAAATGCTACTACCTTTTCAGATTGACTCATTTCTGTAGAGAAAAATAAATTTATGCAGGAAAGCATAAATATATGTAAAAATATATAATGTAAAAATATAAGTGCATCTCAACATCTTGGATAAAAAAATATACAAGATGTAACTACCTATTACCTGCATTTATGGTGTTACGGTGTTATGATTGCTTCTTTTAAACTTTTCAGCCAAAAGTTTCTAGTGAAATCATTGCCTTGGCTGAGCAATCAGCCTCTAATCAAGACAGATTCCCTGATGGCAGAGCTTTAAACACATATATTTTCTCCTGTCTTAAATGTGAACTATGACTAAAATCTTCTCAGTCAAAATCCCACTTGGAGCTGCCTAAGAGATTCTGATCCACTCAATGAACCCTGAGCCTTGCAGATCCACATCCACTTAATGAACTTGGTGCATATTTTCTGTTTAAATGACACCTGACAGTTTCCAAGTAAAGTGTTTGTTTATTCGGGAACCCCCTTTTACTCCATCTATGAACACTCTCTGAATAGCCTGCAAACTGTCATTCCTTTGTGACAGGAAAGGCAATGGGATCCCTGGCCCCACAGTGGCCCTGCGGAAGCGGAAGGGGCGTCAGGGGCTGGTGGTGGCAGGAGGAGTGGGACGTGGCACCAGGCTGAGCCCGGAGCCGAGCTGGTTTGACCAGGGGGTGGTAGGAGCTGCCTGGGCTGCTGGCTGGAGAGCGGGCATCAGCGCCAGCTGCCCACAGCTTGACATGACACAGTTGGCACTGTCCATTTAAACAGACTGACGAATGTGACCTCCTAAATGAAATGTTAGTAATTATGCAGTATAGACAGAGAAGGCTCACATTAGACGTGCTTCATAGCAGGTTTCTTTTTTGGTTTTGTTTATTTGTTTGTTCTGAAAAGGAGAAGATAAGGTAATTTTCAAATGAGTTCTTGTTTTTTAACACAAATACTCAGTAGATATTCACTGCCGAGTGACCTTGGCCCTCTATGTCCTGCGCTAGTTCTTCCTGGGGGAAAAAAAATACAAACTTCTTTCAAATGGGTGTGTGAAAAGGATGAAGACCAAAGTGTGAGATGTCAATAAGCATTTTCCTTGCTAAACTGTGATCGTTGCATGTGTTAAACTAGGGAAAGGACCTAAAGGGATACAGTTGTCCTTCATGGAAGATTTATCATAGAAAGATACTCCATCAGCATCTCATTACTAATCTCACTTTTGATCTTTTTTCAGGTTTTAGTGGAATGAGATGCTGTTATGTAGCAGTTACTGGTGCTTGAGGAAACGATTTTTGCTTAACATCCAAGCTTCAGTAAGAATTAAAAGAGGAAAAGAGAGCTCAAAGACACAAGTCACTCTGTCACTTCCATCCAAACAGTGACAAGGCAAAAATATCCCCGTTGTAAGTGCAAGTGGAAAGGATGTCAGAGGAAATAAAGTACTGTCATGTTCTTATGAACAATATTACTGTGAGTGAGGGCTACTCTTCACTGAAAAACAGCCACAAAGCAACTGCTGCAATACTGAAAAGAGCTTAGACCAGCCAAAGGAACAAAAGATATGAACAGCTTCTGAACATGTTATTTGCAGAAATTACATCCAGTACATAAATTAAGTTATCATTTAGTATTATTTAGATTCATGGAACACTAAAAATAGAATATGGTAATTAGGTAATTCTTGTACCCTGTAGCCATAGACTATAATTTATCATCAAGACCATCTCCCACAGACCTTTAGAAAACTAGTAGCATAATGGGTAATTGTTACAGGTTATTTTGGGCTCTCATTACCATGGTATCAAACAGGTTTTTAAGGTAATTGAACAGGGAGTTCCCTAGTGGACTTCACGTTGGCTCCTGCTCTCTCACAAACTTGAGTATAGAAGCCTTTGCTTTGGCTACAGAATCGTCAGTTAAATGTGTGGCCAAGTTGTAAACAACTAAATGTGTAGTCTGCACAGCTCCTTTTTTGCTTTCTGAGGAGTTCCAGTTGGCAGGAAAATTTATAGCCACTTTTCACCTTCTCATTTGTAAAAAAGGAAATGTAACTATCAGAAGATGAATTGTTTAGTTTAAATACCAGCAGCAGAACAGTGTCTGTGAGAGAATGGGGCATTTCAGAAATCAGTCATTGCTCTCCCATAGCTCAGATGTGTGAAAAGAAACAAAAGAAGTTGAAAGCTCAAAGGGGAGCAATAATTTAATCATGTTGCATCATGAAATTATTGTAATGAGACTATAAAACACCTGGGAGAGCCAGAATATTGCTATCTACCCTGATAATGCTGTTTTCAGACTGCAAGATCAAATAGTGAAGTGAAAACAACAGGTAAATCATGGAAAAATAAAAATAAGAGCAAGCAACACTCACAAATGGAAAAGTTGTTTTTTTTTTTTATCTGACTGTATAATTAAATCAACCCATTCACTGAACCAAACTGAACAAAGTAACAAAAAAAATCTTTGAAAAGGAAAACATCCTAAGGCAACGTAAAGTTCTCCATATTTGCTATTTTATTTATTTTTTGTTGTTTTCTGGTTGATTATTTCTGGTGATATTTGAGAAATGGAGAAATTTTCAATACTGGTAAAACAACACTTTCTTCCCAGGGTCTGGCGGATTCATCTGTCAAAACTGTGGTTGATGCCTTCCATTAGTAGCAGACAAAATAGTTATTTTCTTTGGATTTTAGAAGCCTAAAGTCACAGGTGTCTTGGCAGAGCAGGTCATTGCAGTACTCCAAAGGTTTCTGGCACTCTGTTGTTTTTCCTCAGCTTGTTTTGATTTTCTTCTTTTGGTGTCTCTAATTCTCCATTCTCTATTTGCCAGCATATAGGCCATCTTATTTCTCTTCAGTCATCTCTAATGAGCATTCTTTATAAGTATTTTCCTTACTTCTATTCCCTCCAGAGACTGACTTTTAGCTAGAGGAAGAAAAAATTCAATTATTATTTTGAATTTTCTGCTGAGATTTTATTCAGAATTAAATAATCTTTTTTAATACTGACGAATAATTAATATCAAAATTTGTAGACTTCCACAATATTTGAAATTGCTCCATTAAAAATAAGGAAAATAAGGAAAGAGATCTGACCATTTTAAATCATAGTTCTGTCTCTGCTATGCTTTTCATGGCACTGTGTCAGTAGTACTTCAGTCAGCTTAGTATCCTGCAACCCTGGTCACTCATTGCCCCTCTGGGCGACAATGTTGTAGGTCTTCTCCAACCTGGAGGTTCACTTCCCATGGAAAACTGAATGTGAGAGGCATTAGAGGAGGTGTTATACACTTGGGTCTCATAAAACTGGATTTTGTCATGGTGAGCTTTTCCCCACTGCGTCAGTTACAGCAAGGGTGTTCCCATGTCTTTTGCTGTACCCACCAAAGGAACACCAGCCATTTGATTCCTACCATGAGGTGCCTTACAGCTGAGGGAGAAAAGGGCTTTTACCCCATCTCTTTGCTCTTTTCTCTTAGCTTTTTCCTAGACAATCTCTCCTTGTATACTATCAATTATCCAAAAATGTAGTTGTGCTTTACAAGAAGGTTTCCTCCATGATGCAAGAAGAATCAAATGCCTTCTCCAAAATCGGTTCACAGATATAGCTGACTCTATTGGTATATAAAATTACATTACCAAAACTGATGACATAGGAAGGAATCAAGGAAAAAAAAAAGCAAGCAAAAGTAAAATTGCACTTGTAGCTCAGTGACATAAAGTTGTTTTCAGTTGGCTTCGAAAGGGCAGAGATGGATCTGGGCATTCTCCGTCATCTTTTTCTTGGTACCTCCAAGCCTGCTTTAGTGCTCATGATCATTCTAAAGAGTACAGTCTATCATAGTTCACATCTATATATTGAGAGGATAAACAGTCTTTTGGGTGTTGTTTGTCTTAAACAGAAGGTTATTTGAAAAGTCACTGAACTACATAAACTATTCTTTTAATTAACCTGGGTATGGTGAATATAGAAGATTGTATTTTACATGTATACTTCTAGAAACAAAAAGGGAAACCCACAGTGATTAAAAGGCCTTTATTTGTCTTAAAGAATTTTCCCAAGGTGGAAAATATTAATTATATGTCAGCCAATAACTCATAAGTTAATCTATCAGGTCTACAGATAATTTAGGAGGTAAAGAAAAAGTAAATGTGTAAATAAACAAAATTTTGTAAGTTTACACACTATTTTACAATACAATAAATCAAGCCATGTAGAAACCTTTAGCTAAGTAAATTTATTGCAATGCCTGAGGCATGCTTTGCTTCTGTTAGCAAATAATTTAGTCCTTTCAATTGTGTAAAATGTTAAATCTAATAAAGGACAGCAGAACTTGCATTCCACAAATGAGAAATACAATATTTAACAAATATTTAAAATCTTAGTCATGATGTTATAGATAAAGTGACTTTTTTTTCTGGCTTTCCTCAGTAGGTATAATCTTCAATATCCCCATTAACTGAGGAGTGCAAGGGTGTCTGTCTTCTAAATAATTCATGTAAAATTTGTGCAAATGGATTCTGAAGTTAGCTACTCATTGTAGCCTTCCTTTTAATATCAGCCAGAGATAAATAATTGTTAACACACAACAGCTGGAATGATCCACATTTTTTGGCCCCACTTGAGTGGAAATACTTTGACTGTCAATATGCAGATGTTTAAATATTCCTAGTGAGTTGATAGGCATAAGACTGTTCCTTTCAAAAGGATGTTATATCAGTTAGGAGCTTAAACTTCCTTGAAAGTCATTGATTCTAACTTACTTAATGGCTTTTGAAAGTTTCTTCTCCTGTTTCTTCTACAGCTTTTCTCCTCTTCAGGAGCTAAAACCCCAATGTTCAGAATGGGTTTTAGAGGCAAGTGGTCCTGGGTCACAGCCCAGAGGGGGAAGAGGGAGGTGGCAAAAAGGCTAAGTTAGGTCACAGCATAAATCAGATGTAGGGAAAGAAGAGGAGAGGGAGTACGACATTTTCAGCCTCAGGCCAAAGCCACCATGAGACTTTGAGTCTCACAAAGCAGCACTAATTGCTGGCTCGAAAGAAACAGATCCTCATCAGTACCCAAGCTGGAGTGAATAGCCCTCTCATCTAATCTGGCTTTTCCTCCACATACCTTTTAGAAGGCATAACATCATAGGGTTTTTTTGGTTTTATTTTTCACAGAGTTTAAGAGGTTTTTAGCTGTGGCATCTCTGCTAATCACTGTATCTGTTATTGATATCCTGGAGTGTTTGTGTTATTGACAATGCAGCTGTTTACACGCTTCATTCTCTAGCTCTGCTGACAGAAACCAGCCTATATGCAGTAATCCAATTCGTCATGGGTCCTTTTTTAGTTTCTCATGTTACTATGCTAACATTACGAGCAAAGTACAACCCCCTGTGTGAGACGGTTTTCTGTTGCTTACTTGAATAGAAGTTTAACATAGGTTTCTCTGTGCCTCAAATGACAATCATTAAACAATTTGAGTTTCATGTAGATGATATGTTAACTATGTAGCCCCTAGTAAGCATGTTGAGTTCTACAGTCAAGGTGCATGATGCTGAGTTTGCATTCATTGCTGCCCGGCATATCAATGGAAAAATTAACCTGGCACCCATGGGAGAAATACCAGACCCTGTAAGTATTTCAGTAATGTAATGTCAGTCATCTGGAATACCTGATTCTATCTATTTCATTGAATTATGATATTCCATACCTCAGAGATGGTGTAAGATGAATAAAAATATTACTGATTAGCAGCAGATCAGGTCAGACTGTAGCCGTTGCTCACTCGCTATGGGCACTGACACACCTGCTGTAGCAGTGGCAATGTATTTCAGAGGTGTGACGCTTCTTCCCTTCTCTGTAGATAAAAAGAGATATAACATTTGACGGTCTGAACTGAGTTCAGTATTTACCTTTCCTAAAGCTCTACTGATGAAGCAGGTAGGAAATCACAGCTTTGTCTAAGACTTCTTCCAGCCTACACATACGCAATTCTGTAAGAAGCTCCCCTTTATAACAATTGTGACAAATAATATTAAAATGGACCACTAAAAATGTTCCGTTCCATTTCATACAGCCATGTAGTTCAATGTATGATGCAAGCATGTGTGGTGTTTGATTCATGTGCCCCAATGACGTAAACAACGTGAGATTTCAACTTATTTTAGATTTTTCTTGCTGTGGATTTTCCTCTCCTCTTTTCTCATTTCAGGGTCAGTATCTTTGGTGTGTCTATAAAAATGTCTCATTCACTACAATCATCCGTATTTACCAATTCTGAGAGACTGTTTATGGATCCTCCTATTCCCACCACACACACCTACAGGTAAAACTATAACCTACATTGTGAAAAACACCAAATTTCCTTTCCTGATTTTGTCCAGCTGAACTACTATTGCAAATATGTCTGTTCAGTGATTCCTAGTAGTTACTAGCACTTGTCAAGTCAAGTTTTCTTTTTCTCTTTTGGGAATTGACAAAGGAAAAAAAAACTTTTTAACTAATTGGCCTTGACAGGATAACAGCAGACCTGTTATTCTGGCCTCAATCGTATTTCAGTAGGCTCATGTCATTGGTAATTAAATTTGTCTTAGAACTTGAATGAATGTTAAACTACCATTAGGAAGAAAATAAAAAAAAAGTAAACTAAACCCCTTACAGACCAGATTGTACAATGGTCTGTTCACTCCCAGAAATATCTGAGTTATGCCCTGATCACCTGTAAGGAATGAAACTTCCCAAACACATTTCTATTTTTTCATCCTTGGGAGACATTACAGATAAGAATTTTTTTGTATTTTTGTAGTCACAGGTAGAGAAAAACCCACAACAGTTCCCTTGGGAATCTGAGTTCAAACTTTGTAGAAGAATATAACGTGTACATGAGTTGCCTCAGCCTCTGGCCATAAAACAAGCACAGACCTGGACAATGGGACAACTTGTTCCACATAAGATTTTAAGTGGACCCTTTGAGCTTCCACCGGGAAAACTTATTCTTATTGCCCTAAAAATGGTCTCAAATGTCTCTGATTCAGATTCAATAAAGAATTTAGATTTCTAATTCCTCCGTAAACCTTGAGTTTTTCAATAAAATCAAAGGATTAGAAGCCTGGATGCTGGAATATATCTAGATTTTTGTATCTAATGCCCTATTCTGAATGCGTCCTTTATCATATCAAACTTGAAGCTTTGAAAACACTTTGAATTTATTACAATTTCAGAGTACTTGGGTAGAATCTATATGTTCTGTAAGAGGGTGTGAGGAAAAATGCACATTTCTCCCACAATCAGCACTTACTTTCTTGTTGCTGGATTTATTTATTTTATTTAGGAAAGATAGGAGGCTGGAGTGACTGTGTGCATGTATGTGTGCCTCTGTCTGTTTGTATACGCAAACATAGATATATATATATGTGTGTGTGTGAACAGGAGTTGGAGGTGGTTAACAAACACAACTCTCACATTCTCTCCCACAGCTGCCAGAGACTTTCTTGCAAGAGACTTCCCTTCGAAAGGAACAAAGACTCTTTAGGCTCAATGATTGCTTTTACAAAACACAAATCCCTGGTTTGTTCTGTTGGTTTTGTTTGTTTTTCCTTCACTGATGAAACTACATCACCTTCTCACATACTGGTTGAGAAAGTGAAGATGTAAATGGAATCTCACGTGCCCACCCTCTGTTTCCTTCAGTGTATTACTAGGAAACAGATTTTATGTTAGGCCAGAAAATAGTGACATATAATTATGTTCTTTTTCCCAGGTTGTCTAAACTCCTTGATGTTATAAATCCTCCTATGGCTAAAAACTATAAAGCATCACATTGCTTGCACAGAAGTAGCTCATAGATGGCATGTGGTAACTCTTCAGGCATCCCATATCTCCATGGCCGTACACACAGGGGCAGGTTTTGGAGCTGAATCCCTGCAATGCAGACACAGCAGCCCGTGTAAAATCATTTTATTTTGTAAAGATGGATTCAAATTGTTCTGGAGACCCCGTTACATGATCTATCTACAGCATAGGAGAGATCTGAACGGATGATAAACTGTGTCCTGTGTGACCACTTTTGCCCTTCGTAATAGACTGGACTAGTCACAAAAAATGTTTTAAAACAGGTGTCAAAATAAATTATATTAAAAGGTTGAAGACATTTTTAAAAAAATAATAAAACCAACAACCTATTTCTCACCAGTTTTGGGAGTTTGGGTTGTTTTTTTTTAAACAACTGTTTCTCTTGGAGTTTTGAAATAGTTCATATTTTAGATATTACTTTCTGAGCAGCAGTAGCTTTCTTTTCATAACTCTTAACCTCGTCAAGAAAAAGAAAAAATCCTAAGCATTCAATGTGATTCGATCCTTCTGTGTATCTAAATTACTACATTCATGGAAACAGAAGTATCTAATTTTTTCTGTTCCTGAGTGCACATGCCTAATTGGCCAATAGGGTAGATTTGAGTTCCTTTGGGACATTTTGATAGGAAAACAAGAACACCCCTTCAATGCATGCAGAGACTAAATTGGAAGCATTCTATAGCTGAATATTTGAATTGTTTCCAAGTCTTTTAGTCTTGGCATAGAACTTTTAAAATTTGAATTCTGCTTATATCCAATATGATTCCTCTGGATACAGATATATGGCCATTTAAACCGTGTCTAAGAGCAAGTTTAACCCTGAAACCGTTGACTATTCTGAAAGTTAATGGTCTGCATTATTCTTCTCTTGATTCACATCTTGAAACTTAAGAGATTCTATGATCATAAGACAGCCATCCTCCCTGATGATCCTGTGGGCAGGTGTACTGGCTCTGGCTGGGGTGGAGTTAATTTTCTTCATAGCAGCACATATGGATTGGATTTGTGACTAAAACAGTGGTGATTACACACCAATGTCTTGGCACTTTATGAGCAGTGCTTGCACAGCATCGAGGTTTTTCTTTTTTTGTGTGTGTTTTTTTCCCCCCACTCAGCCTGTACAGCAACTAGGCTGGGAGTACACAAGAAGCAAGCTCGCTGTTCCACCAAGACAGTCATCCAAAAGTGACCAAAGGGATATTTCATACCAAATGACATTGTAGTCAGCAATAAAAGCTTGGGGAAAAGAAAGAGGAAGGGGTGACATTCACTGTCACAGGGTGTTATTGGCAGAGAAATGCTGGAGACCAGCGCCATGATGTTCAGCCACCAGTGGCTTAATCTCACATGGCTGACTCTTCTTGGAAGAGGAGGGCAAGTACTCACATAGCCAGGCACTGAGAAACCTACACATTTCCTCTGAGACATTAGTTTTTCTCTCTTCTCTGAAATGCATGACTTTCTCAAAATGTGGACATAATGCTGGTTAGATTTTAGGCTTGTCAGAACAAAACCTGAGGTGAGAATCTTGGGTTAGCAATGCAGATATCCTTGCTATGCTGGTAAACTCAGTGCTGGGAGGAAAAAAGAAAAAAAATCTTCACAGGAGCAACAGAACAAATAAAGAATCAGCATGTGTAATGCTTCAAAGTCAGCCACACTGGAAGGAGTACTGCTACAATAAACACTTTGACTTTCTTGGGCACATAAGACTAAACTCACTCTCCCTTGTTAATTGATGGGGTTTCAAGAAACCGCAAACCACACAAGCATCATGTGCACAAGGTTTTCCAGGTGTCCAGTGCAACCCAGAACAATCCCTGTTCACTAGTCAGTGCGAGACCCGACAGAAGGACCTTAAACTCTGTTCCTCTGGTGTAAAACTTTTCCTTGGCTTGGGTAAGCGAGCCCTTACTCTCACCCTTGTCATGGGATTTTAAATGGAGAAAAAGCAACACTTACTGCTAAGTGCAAACAGCTGAAATAAAGGCACAAAGTTTTAAATTCTAAAACAAATCTCCTCTTCTATTGCAGGAAGACTAGGTGTTCAAGGGCAGAGTGACTGAGCCAAGGGAATTGTATTTAAACTTAACAATTTAATTATAACTTTCCTAATTTTTTCCTCCCATGCAGATATGCACTAGAAGAACGCAAGAACCAAACTGTCAAACAGGACTGGGGGTAATTAATATTACAAGTGAAGAATGTAGCCAGCAGTATCATACTTACTTATGGTGGCTTCCTTACAGACAGCAACAACAATAACATTGCACAAATGATGTTCCTGAAAATGTTCCTGCATTGGCCCTTCGAGGAGCGATACAGAAATGCTATCTGAACCTTGTAGGCCAGTTCTTTCCCCTTTTTGTCTTCTCAAAATTTCTGAGAAGCTGTGTTCTAGCTGATATATTTTCTGTAATGAAGAAATGATGGGAAATGGTTTCTTGCTGGGAGGTCAGCCTTGAGTGGATGTAATGAAGAATGTGTGCACTTTCAGTAGTCCCAGATGATGGTCTGCCTGCTAATTGAAATTGGGAGAGCTAAATTTTACATCCATCTTTGCTGCTTCCTTCTTCTATGATTCTGGACAAAATGTCTTTCTTTTGCTCTCACAGCAATGTTTAGTGTCATTGAGGGAGGAACTTGGTAAGTGCAATTTAAATCCCAGTAAAAGCACAGGCCGTGGTTAATGCAAAGAATTTTTGCATGTGGGCATATTAGATCAACATGCTCACATCAGCACACCCCCTCACGTGACTTAACTCATGCTGGACCTAAACAGATGTAGCAGGCTGAAGAGGAGCTGCAGTGTTACCATGCAGAAGTTGAGCATGGTAACGCTGAAAGGGTTCATCCATAAGTTTTCAATGTGGATTTCCAACATACCCAAGATAAAAAGCCAGAGTCATGACTATGGCCATATCTAGCTAAATAAAGACAACCTTACAGAAAAGTCGGTCTCTTCCATCAGATCTGCACCCAGCTGCTTTCTTCTGGGTGCTAACCCTGCAGACCAAGTGCAGCTGAAGAGCAAAACTTGAAGCACCAAGCCTCCCTCTGTTGTGTTTCAAGATGGGCAGAAGACCAGCCACAAGAGGGGCAGACTGGAGTTAGTAGCACCTTTTCAAGGAGTGCCACAAGTCAAATGCAACGTGAGGCAGAGTCATCATTGCAGTGTCTGTCTGAATCACTTTGCTCCAGCTTGTGCATCTCAAAAGTGTCTAGGCAGCATGTTACATCCACACACGCCATGTGTGTGTGTATATATATATATATATATGCACTGCAGCACCAGGTATTTCTCAATTGTCCAGTACCTTTTTATTCAGAGGCATTCCTGACTATGAAACACATAAGAAAGGAAAAATCCTCTAAGTTACTATAGGGTCTGGTTTTGTACTTTACAAACTCTGTGGTGGGTGGCTGCAGAGTAAAGCAGGCTGCAGATGGTAAGGCTCAAGCTTCACCTCATTCAGTACAACCTCCCAAACACTTCCTGGACACCTCTGTTGTTCACTTGGGATGTAAATGGGCCTCCAGGTAGAGGGCAAAGTAAATTTGGGGCTAGTGAAACACACAATCCTCACGTGGAGGTAGAAAAAATTATTACATCTCTGCAGTTTCTCTGTTGAACTTTGCATGAGGGGAGAAGCTGACCAAACCCTCACAGTTTGTTAATGGAAGTGAAAAAACTATTGTTATTCTGTTCCAGCACAGCTTTCTGAAAGCCAGCAAGCCACACCTTAGGGCTATTGTTTGGAAGTGAATCTTGCTAAAGAAAGACTCTATTCTCTCCTCTTTCCTGTAAAAATATAAATTGATTCTGCTTGAAAATCACTGATACTGTGCATCAAAGGATTTACCCCAGCTGCCTCAAATCCAACTCCAGTGAGATGTCTATGCTAAAAAAAAATGGATCTGCAGTCTGTTTAAAGCTTTTCAGCTGTGTAAGCCAAACTGAATCCTGATGCCTTAAAGATGTGGACAAAATAACTTGCCAAGGCAGGCAGTCAACATGGTGTCTTCTCTTCCTTTCCCCCAGCGCCCTCATATTCCCAGCCCAGGCAGAATTCTCAGGAGCCTGAGCCAGCTGTGGTGAACAGAGGTCCCTTGGCTGCCTTTCTGGGCTGGGGCTGGGGCAGCGAAGTGCTGCCCAGCGTGGTGGGCCATCAGCCAGTGCCAGTGCTCAGGTGCCTCCTGCCCAGCAGCAGGAGGGAGATGCAGGATGGGGCCATGGGTGTATCCAGCATCCCTGCCATCCTGACATCTCGCCTTGAGGGAACACTAGTTGTGTACCAGTAGCAGTAAAACAGGTATGCAAAACTTGAGCTTGGCAATGAAAGTTCATTTGTCTCTCCTTGAGAATATGACATACTATTGCTACTCATCAGAAAAATAGATGTATTTCCCCTGGGAAACATTAGGCAAAAAGGGAAAGATTGTAGTTTCAACATCATGAATATATTTTGGATTTTTAAGAAATTTTAAAATGAAAAATATATATAAAATTATGTAGAAAACAATATTTTTTTCCTGTTTTCCATGTTGGTAGTTAAACTTTGTGTGCTTGTGCGTGAATGTATATATTGCATATAAATAAAATATATATAGCAAAACCACACTTCTTGCTAAATTTCCAGTTTAATAAAAATACTGGTAAAATATCATAAAAATGAAGGACCCTTAACTACCTTCAGTTCTTGACTATTTTTTAATAACTTGAGTGTTTTATTTGAAGTATTTCCAACTTGAGATATATTTTGCTGTGTATAGGCAGAAGAATGCAAGGAGAGTGTATTTTTTATTATATTCTGCTTTCAAAAATATATTCTTTTGTGTTTTCTAATTACATGAATATGAAAAGGGAAGAAGGAAATAACTTCTAATTATATAGAACAACTTTTTTTTAATTGAGAGTGGAAGAGAAATTCATTCATGGTGCTATAAAATATATGTGAAGCAATTATATCATCAGGACTTCTTTTTGTGTGTAACTTATGTGCTATGGAAATGGAGCGATTATGATATCATGACTTTTTGTTGTTAATTAGAAAATTAGTCTGCTGTTTGAGTAATTACAAAGAGATTTTCCTTTATTGTATCTTTCTATAATAAGTGTTAGAAGCAATTATAAGTAACAGAAGGAAAAAATAGCCTATTTGCAAAATAAAAAAGGCAGTAATGTTGTTTTCCTATTATAACAGCCCGAGTTACACACCATATGAGATGCAGAAGTCCTTATGTAATGATTTCAAATTCAGACTATATCCGAAAAACACAGAAAAAATCACTTTATGCTTTAATTATAGAAAGGTTGATGGTTTCAATTACACATAGGGTTCAGTTACATAATCATCACAAAACTAGAAAGGAAATGATCTTTGGCTAATTATTCAGACCAAAGGCTAAAATCCTCATTAATAGCAGACAAGGCTCTGATTCACAATGGCCTCAAACATTATGCCGGTGCCTGAGCTTTCTGAGACAGAACAATATCACTGTAAAATAGTTACATGGGGTGACGTGAGTATTTGAGAGAAGGTGATAGATCCGGCAATCCCAGGCACTGCAATTTGGGTTTGAGTCTGAGCATGAGGAAAGTGGGGCCCAGATACATTCATGGACCTTTGTGGTTCCTTGCACATCTAATAATTGACCTGTAAGAGTTGGACTCCAGTCTCCGGTATTCGCTCTCCAAGCAAGAAAAAGCCACAGGTATGAGCCAACCCCTCCATTCGTAATGTGTTTCTAGATGGTCAAACCAGAAAGAAACATCAAGGCTGCCTCTTAGCGATGATTTCCTAAGTCTCTTGCTCCTCAGGTCAACAAAGCCTCGTTCAAAACCTGTGCACAAGAAATTATCAGGGTATAGTATAGTACTTTAAGCTCCCCTTGTTTTAGTATCATTTACAAATCCCTATTTATGGAGAGATGCAACACCACTAAAAGTAGGAAAATACTTGCTTTGCTGCATTGATCCTTTATAATTTAATGGGGAAAAAATCAGTATATTATGCCTGATCTGCATGAAGTTTTGTATTAGTAGAACAGTTGATCTATGAAAATAAGTAATGAACATCATTTAAGCTGAATAACCCTCATATTAGCTATTTTTCTTGTATTTTTGGTGTCATTAAAGAATGTTTACAGATGTTCAACCAAGAGTACATAGCTTGCTAATGATAGTTTCTATTTTAAGGTCAATCTCGTAAACACTTCCAACTGGACATCCTACTTGCTAATGAGGCCATTTCAAATTGATGTCTTATGGTAGTGAGAGCCATGACTACTGCTTACATGTTTGCAATTTAAGTCATCAAATTGAAAAAGTAGGTCATTAGTTGCAACTGTACATTTTTTTGATTAAGGTTTGCTGTATTTCTACACCAAAACAAGAAATAAAACTCTTATATTAATCTAAGCAAAAATGTTTCTCATCTAAAATAAGCCAATCTAGAGCAGTTTTTCCATATCAAATATGAAAACTCTGTTAGTGCCACATTCAACAAGCTTAGCTGTTTAAACAGCTGTGTTAAATAAGAATCAGTTCCAGCTTACTGAGACTTTGCTCTCACATTTCTTTATCTTCAGGAAAAAAACACATCAGTCTTTGTTGCATGTCATTTAATTCAACATTTAAAAAATTATTTTATTTTTGTATATTGAAACAGCTCTATGAAAGCATTGTATGGCATCACTCTTCTAGTCCTTATCTTGAAGTGGACTGCATTTACATCGCTCACAGGCCATATAGCCCCCACGACAGGTCCTCAGGAGCGAGCGAGAAGCTCAGCTCAGTTCTGGAACATGGCTCACTTTAGCCTCTGTGCTCTCTGGCTACAGCATTGTGGTTTGATCCCTAAAGGAACGAAATCTCCTCTGACCAAAATGATCTGTCCTTTTGCAAGACATAATATAGCAACTGTAGTTTGTTCCCCTGGAGTAGAGTTCCCCGTCAGGTCTACTTCAGAGGGTCTTTGGAAGATTACAGGCCAAAAGGTCAAGGCTATCTCTATTCTGACGGATATTTCTATACTCACTGAAAAATTCAGAAACTCAAAAAATGAGGAAACTCATCGAAAAATGTTTGGCAGCCAAAAAAGGGATCCTGACTTCAGATCATTTTCAGCTGGAGAAGGTCACAGATAATAGGAAGTGTGTCAATTCCTTTTACACAGTGTGCCAGTGCTTAGAGCTCTCAGGAAAGATGTAGCACCTGGAGACTCCTGTCCTCTGCTGAGGGAGTCAAAACCATCTCACCATGGAGGAGAGTGCTTGGACACCACCAGGCCTACGGGTAGGGTAGTGCTCCCAATTCACCCTGCGATGCTGTTGCACTGCACCTTCGTACCCAGCCCCCTATGCTGCACTTCAGGAAGTTCCAGCCTCGAAGTCAAAAGGTGATCTTGACCCTCTGGCTCACTGAATTGGGGGATACAGACCAAGAAGGTGGGATAGTTATACTCGGAAGGAACTAGAGTACCCAGGACACTAGAGGAAGTTTCATATTTTGGTCCAAAGGTGGAAAGTCTAAGTCAGATACTTCCTTTGAATCAGACAGGGAGTGAATCTGAACTTAAACTTCAGAGAAGAGGAAAAAAAAAACCTCAGAAGAAAAACTCAACATTTTTACCTGCCTAAGATGGTTCAACATGAGATACTCAGTCCTTTCAGGTTGGTTTTTTTTTTTCCTTCTTCTCTTTGGGTTGTTTTTTTCTCAGTAAAGATTTTCTAACACTGGGCAAAATAGCCCTAATAGCCCAGATATCCCCTTGCAGGAGACAGGATCGGCTTTTCTGCATCCTGCATAAACACATGCAGAACTAAATCCCAGCTCTTGTACATCTTATATGAATGATTGACATTGACTGGTGTATGCAAACAGCATTTCCTTACAAACTTTTTGAAACTTATTTGTACTTTTTCTGTAAGTATCAAAACTTTTCCTGCAGGATAAACAAAAGTTTTATGCTGAACAGAGGAGAATTTGTTGTTGTTGTTGTTAAGCGACATTTATTATGTAAAAATATTAATTCTATATTCATCTTAAACAACCTTGTTTTCAAGCTCATGACTTCCATCACATATCCTTAGCTAGAACTCAACAAAAGTCTTACATCCACATAGGATTTGTATATCTTTTGGTTTCAGATGAAGAAGTGTGCCTACTTTTTTTGGCGGAGTCTACTACTATTTCTGCCATCTGGCTTAATAATGGAGCTTAAATGTTGTTGGTCTTCTTTTCATATTTGTTGGTAAAACAGGATTGGTATTACACCTACTGGTTTAAGTGATTCTCATATCATAGCAGTACTATATCAAAGATATTAGGATTGGTTAGAACTATATGAATCTTTGTGGGCTTGGTCCAAATGCAATAGGGCTTTGTGTGCAGATCTGTCAACACATATTTAAGATGTTTGTATCTTCTAAGAGACAAAATACAGTTTAAAGTGTAATTCCTCTTTGAAATGAAACCTTTTATTAAAAAGCACTGTAGGATTCAATGTTTACTTTCTCTCAGTGATTCCATGGCACATACGTTCTGTTTATAAGCAATAAGATTTTCTTTTCTTAGCTGCCACCAATAGACTCAGTGTGTGCTCTGAGCTCTTTTCTTTTCTTGCACCATTAACAATAAAGGGTCTCCAAACAAATTAGGCCACTGCTACATCTGAATAAACCCATGGTATTCAAATTCTGCCCTTAGTGAAAGCCACTCAGTCTCATTGCTGTTAATGGTTTTAAACAAGTCTTCAAGAGAAAATTTTACAAAAGCAAACAAACAAACAGAAACAGAAAACTGTTGATGAACAAGTTCTCCACGCTTTCCCATTGTCCATTACCACGGTATTTAAGTCCAGCCCAGAATCCTAACAACAGAATTCCAGCAATGCTAATGTGCAGTCACAGTCCTGAATAAGACTGGAAGTGGTTTGGTTTTCACTCTTACCTTTTTCAATATTGCATTTCTGTTTCGGGAAAATAGTGTTACTGTGGAACACAAGGCAAACCTGGATAAGCACTTTGGTGTAAGAAGTCTTTAGCTACCAAAGGACTTCACTGTCTGTGCCCTTCCAGCTTCCTAGAGAAGTGTCCTGGTATGTCGGGTCTGAAAAAAAAACAGAGGAAAATGAAGGGATTAGAAATATCACATCAGGTGATCCATAACCAAAGGCTTTTCATGTTGTTTACGCCTTGTTTTTATTTACAAAAACAGTCACATAGGTACTTTTATATATATTTATCTTTATATATGTATAATTCTTACAGATACACTTTTTTTATGCATCCATGATAAAATCATTATCTTCTGTCAACATGCATCACAAATCCGTGTGGTTTTGTTACAAGTAGACTGGCTGCCTTCCATACACACTGTGTTCAAAATAAGCCTCATCCTTGTTAAAACAAACAGTAGGAATAAATTTCTCTCATGTCATAGAAATACTATGGAAAACTCTTGAAATAACTAAACCTCTTATCACTTAGTGAAATTTAACAAAATCAGTAATTCATTTTTATAGGTCTAAGTCTTAGGGCATGAACGCACAATTGAATATAACTGAGATATAGCAGCTAGCATTTGATCATATTTCCACAGCCTCGCAGACATGCTGCTGTTTAACACAAAATGCTAATGACCCCACTACCCCAACCACAGAAGAGACTTCAATATAAGAACAAGCTAAAAGAACTTCACTTGGTCAGAGTCTGTTTTCAATGTACTTGATCAGATGCATAACGAGTCTGAATTTGAACAATCACTCTCTTTCTTCTTCTTCTTCTTCAGGGAATAGAGTCAGCAAACCTTGAAAAATATTTAAATTACACAGTATTAGTGGTTAATTGTACTAAGGATTCTACATAGTATATTATCATCTTTTATTTGTAGTTTTTTTAATTCTGATAGCATCTTTATTTGTCCTCCGAGTAACCTTCAGTGAAATAATAATAAATTCCCTGTGAGTTCCTCAGCCATTTTGTTTTCATTGCTGAAAAGGAATAGGCACAGCACTGGCAGTTACATCTGAATCTGTATCAAATGTGAGTTTGGGAACATTCCCCACAGGTCTGAGTTGAAACACAATTCTATTTTTTTTTCTACGTGTAGTCTTTATATTGCTAAATTAATAGGTGGTTCGTCTGTACAAACATGAGATGGAAGTTCTTTCAGAGGCATGAAAGGCAATAATCTAGGTTAAATTTGCCTCTTGCATGTATTTACATGAATCCTATTCATTAATGGAATTGCAAGAAAACCACAAGTGCACATTGCATTTGGGTTTATGGGTTCACAGCATGTTCACAGAGATGGAGTAAACCACCCATGATAATACATTTGAAAAGTTTCTCCAGTATGAAATATCTTTAAGGCTTTCTGTGATTGCCAACGTGCCAGGATTTTTATGTGATTTAAGTATTTTTGTAGACTGCAGATTTTCTTTCCACATACCCTTTAATTATTGTCTGTGAACTGCAACTAAAAAGGGGGCAAGGTTGAGACTGAGTGAATGGGACAAGCTGAACTGAAAGACAATGCTTCATTTTAAAGACCAATCCCTCCCTCCTGAGAGCTGCAACTACGTGTCTGCTGCTCTCCACGTGGCCTCTGCTGAGATTTAGAGCCTTATACAGTTTTGAAGAGGGCGAAGTCGAGCTTTAAGACAGTCCAGCTCCAGTTTTAAAGTTAAGATAAAGATTAGAGATCCAAATGACAGAAATTATGGCATTTCTATGGAAAACTAGTTGATGGTCGCAGAGATGGCAGAAGACACGCACATTTTGGTACCCAGACTATTCACCTGCGCCCAGGCAGAAATGGGCTGTGCCAGTGCAAGCTATTGTTAATGGCATACCAGGTCTGCTTTCAAGTCACTGCCCAGTTCTCATCTTTCTGCTAGAAATAAAGGAGCAGCCTATCTCTGCCCTCACACTGAGCGCATAGTTTGTGCAGCCCATATGAAGGAAAAAAGGGGTGTGTAATGCCATGCAGCATAAGGGATTCCTCATTTGAACAGCTTTCTGCATCAGTCCTGGCAATTCCAGCTCATGTGCTCTTGGGTTTTAATCCACATTTCCCATTTATTTTCTCTTCCACTGGTTGAATAAGGAGATTATTCTCGGTAGGTGAGGTATCAGTTCTGACATCAGAACATGCTCAGGGACAAGAAAGCTTTATATGCCCCATAGTGGGGTCTAGAGAGAGAGGGTGGATGTTTGTTCACATAACATTTTGTAATCAGCAGATGCAGTCACTCAGAACTAATTGCTTGTTCATAATGATAGTGTATAAAATGGAATGACTCCAGCTTCACACAAGCCTCAGTGAAATTTGCCCTCAGATGGTATTTATTTAAAAAGTCTACTCAGGGTAAATGCTAAAAGTTCATGTTTACATAGGAGACACGTGGACACTGCATTTTCCATTGGCAACCTGTACATTTAATCCTCATTCACAGAATACAAAGAAGAGCAAATGATGTATGTAATAGTTGGGATGAAGGAGTAAAGTAAGTGTGCTGTTTTGCACGGAAAATATACGCATGTTTTAAAGTTTTCAGCAGGTGGTGTTTCCGTCATGTAGTCAGAATCTGCACATATTCTATATTGTGTAAACTTATCTCCTTCCTGGAGCTTGCCTTTTAATGTTAATATAAACAACCTCAAAGTAACATAAACCAGAGCATAATGTTTCTCCTGTGCATGGCTATTCTTCCAGCTTTTCCTTGCAAGACCTTTTGTTTTTTTTTTTTTCCTCACTGGGCCAGGTTATGTCAAGCTCTTTGCTACTGCTGGTTTTGAGGTAACAGGAACTGATTTCAAAGCAAGTCAGACAAAATGGCTCTGCATCTCTCCACAGGGGACTACCATTTGACATTACTGTCAGACAGCTAGCAAAGAGCTCAAGGCTGAAAACTGGCAAGGGGTGATGAATGGAAAACACTCAAAGGAGTGGAGTATATTAGAAAGATAAAGGCTTTTTTCAAAAACACAGACCCACATCATTTATAAAAGAACTCTGAATGAACCTGCTTTCTACTTTGCCTTGCATGTAAGCAATGCCATGTGGGACATTTCCCATTCCCCTGGCATTCTGAAATGCTGAGCTGTTACATCCCCTTGCTTCCAGCGTTTTTTTCCTGCTTCAGAAAAGGCTGAGGGATGGTCAGTGCCACAGCTGCTGGCAGGGCTTGGTGGCCAGTTGGATGTGAAAGTGAGGTCCAGATCTGTGAGGAGGAGAGCAGGTCCAGGCTGCATGCAGCCTCCCTCATCTTGGTGGTCAAGCTGGTATGAATGAGCACCACCGTTTCTGTCCACAGCTCTGCGTGTCTTTTTACAAACATTTCACCAACTAGCTGTTATGCTGAGGAAAATCAATAACCATTCACTGAGCTTTTGTCCTATTGTTCCTTAACTCAAAATTACCTGTATGTAGTGATCGCCAGCACACACAGAATGAAGGCAAACCACTGAAGGCTCGCAAGCTCAGCTGGAGAAACAGACACAGTCATTTATTTTCCCTCTCAAAATGGCGCAGTTGAATGTACACTGTGTTTAACAACAGCAATTTATTTTGGGCTTGAATGCATCCTGCCTTACTTTCTAGGACTCCAGGCATGCCACAAACGCTTCGGCTGTTACCTGACATGAGGGCTATTCCTGTGACACTGGCTGACAGAGGCAGAGCAGCGAGGTGCCAGATACAGTTGTACCAAGATCCCCTTCACAAGGGACACCTTTTAACACCAGCAGCCTCACCAGGCTGATCATAAATAGTATGTCTTTTCTACAATTTTGAATAAAGTAGTTCTCTAAATTCATCAATGTCTTTAAGTGTATTTAAAGCCATGAGTTTGTGTTCTGTTAGAGCATAATGTGCTTTTCTCCTGTGTGGAAAGTCTCTTCTTGATAAGCATTACAAAAAACTTTGATTTTTTTTTTTGCATCATTCCACAAAAGTAATTTCACAATTAGCTAAGGAACAGACAAGTACATCTGAAGCCAGGTTTCTCCTCATATTTCCATATACAATGAACATATTGGTTTTATTACCCAGCGTTACTGGAAAACAAACCAATTTGTCACATGATATGGCAGTTACCATGTTTCAGTTTTCTTCTGGTCCACGCATTAGTTGTCTCCATTCGTTTTTATTTTATTAATTATTAATCATATATTAATGTATGTATTAATTATAAAATAATTAGCCATTTCTAAATGCAACTTAAGATTTTCTAACTGCATAGAATCCTAGCTTGAATCCTAGCTTCTAATTACTTCAGCATCACTGTGTTTAACACTAGTAGCTAAGATCAAACAAAATGCAAAGGTGACAAGCCACAGATTAACATGTCAGACTTTTAGAAGCCTCCCTCCCTTACTTACATAGGTGTTTATAAGATACAGAATAGCTGTGCATCTTATGCTTACTCAAGCCTTTCATCTTCTCAGTTAAACTGTTGGTCTGTCAAAAAGAGTTGTGAAAATTGTCTTTTCTTTCTCTTTTCTTTCTTTAAAGGACTGAGTTTTCTTCAGCTGGAGAGATAGTTCTGCTTAGAAGAGAGAGAGAAAAATAACAGCCCAAATTAGGTGTTTTTTTGGATATGCACAAATGTCTAGTAAACTGTTGGTATATGCATTTTCTCAGTTCAGTGAGAACAAATGAATGTGTTACCTTTGAAATATTGTTATAGGTGAAGATAACATTTAGAGCTCATCATTTTATATTTCTAAAGCAATTTGCAAACATGACATTAATTAATAGTTAACTGATTTCATTGCAAACTATAATCATTAACTCATTAGTCTTCAAAACAGCCATGTGACATACAGAATACAAGGAAATCACCTCAAAAGAAAACATAGGGTCTTCTTAAACTTCTCTGTGAACAGTTTTCTTAAAAGTCTAAACTGTGTATATGCTGTGCTTTGTTACTGGCTCCAAGAACAACTACCCAATAAACTACCTTTAATGCAACAACTCTTCCCACAGCTGTGCAGAATAATCCTTTCCCTTCTGTCTTTCTATTTTCTTTATCTTAAAATTGAGTGGATAACATTTGTAACACCTTTGATTGCAATAGCCATGAAACTTTTTTTATGTTTTCGAATTGTTTTCAGACCATTGCAAGTATTTCTAAAGAGGGGATCATAGTGAAAAACTGAATGTAATATTCATAGTGCTTTTTACTATAGTATATCAGTACAATTATTCCATACTCAATGTGGCATTTCTTTACCCTGAAAAAGTCTTCTCATATCATACGTAATATGCACCACAGTAGGCTTTAAATAAGCGTGTGGACTCATGTATTATGTGCACTGACTGAAACTGTCACTTGGTATCAACGGTAATGCTATCACAACTGAGCCAGGGTAGTGTTACATTTCATTTCATAGGCAAACCTAGATTATCATCTGTGTAATGATTTCCTTACAGTTCATCTGTGATATGCTGGGCAAATAATAGTGGTAAAGTAATGATTACCAGGTTACACATGTGCCCTTTTGCAGACCATAATACCCAGGAATCTGTTAAAGGCTATAGATAGTGATTTTATTTTATTTTTTTGGTGTCTAAGTGACCTAGAAAATGTTTACGCCTGAAAAAGCATCTTTTTCAGCTGTGCTGAAGAACACTATTTTCTCTTTTTATTTTTTAAGTTCCTATCATTGTAGAAGGGGTAAAAAAAAAAAAAGGGGGGGATTGGAAGAGGTCACCTTCCCCACCTGTTATGAATTTGTGAGTGAGGTTCCTTTCACAAAGGTGTGGAAGATGGACCCAAAGGTACATTGCCATCAGGAACTTGATAGTGCAGAAGTCAGCAACATAACAGCAGAGTCAAGAACCAAGGATGGGAGACTCCCATCCACTGACAGAAGAGAAGAGATTTCCAGACAATACTCTTAGGCAAAGTTTTTTTCTGCTGGTACTATTACTGCTACTTATTCTATGATTATAAAGCTGAATTATATATATATAAGTTTTTGAAATTTAGCATTTTTGCAAATTATTCTTGGAAACCTCTTGGAAATCAGCTATTAACAGTGGAATGTAATCAAAAGATACTGGTTAAGGTTGGTTTTGGTTTTTTTTTAATTATTATTCAATGGTTTTTTCATAATTAAACTTATAAGTCAAGCTTACAAGTCTATAATTACATTTCTAGAATTCTAACTCAGACTGATTGGGCCAAAATAAGGTGGATTTGTGCAAATATGTTAGTTTGATAGAACAAGGAAGATAAGAGGAAGATGAAGCATTATTATAAAGCCTAGTCTGCCAGCTCTGTTGGTACCATCAAGAAGAAGGGCATTAATCAACAGTGGTGAGTAGTAATGTATTAATGTTTTAAAACTGTGACAGCTGTCTGCTTGGTGAATTGGGCCAGAGCCATTAGGAGAGAGCATCTCCTCTGCTCCGCACTCTGCCTCACATCAGCCCTCTTGCAGGTAGGTGATGTGATTATGAAGTGCCAGGAATCCCTGTGCAGTAGTACCAGGTTGAGTCACTTAATCTAGAATTTAAAAGGTTTCATTAAATAGTGTGCTCCTCATTTTCTGGTTACCCCAGCTGAGAGCTTGATTCTGATTTGTAGAAATTAACTTACAGTGTTACACAGTGCTAAAAATGCAGAGGCAAAAAATGAAGTTCTTCTCAATCTCAGTCTGGACGTGAATAATCCAATCAGTAGTTTTGACATTAATTCCCCACTGCCTATTTTCTCTAAAATATTAAAAAAATATCCTCCCTCTGAGTAACATTTTTGTGAAAATAAAGTAATTACTGTTCACAGAGTACTCAAATATTCAGTGATGAGTAGCGTAAAAAAAAAAAGAGAAGAAATCACTAATTTTGTCTCCAGAACAGAATTTCAAAAGCACTCAGAAACTCGGGCATCAGACTTGACACCAACAAGGAGGTGGAAAGAGAACAGTGAATGGCTGCTTGTTAAGTGGGAGCCAGCCATGCCAGGCAGCAGTTGAGCCAAGGGTCCTATGGAAAAGATAATACAAGCCAAATTTTTGTCTGCACACAGGAGGATGCCCGAGTCTGCCCAACAGGGAACCTTCATTCTGCTATAACTTAACTCGGGATGGTTGAGTTTGCAGCCTCTGCAGTTATTTATCTGTATGGATGCTAAAGTCATCTAAATAAATTGATAACACAGAGAACGAGGGATATTAAAAGATGGTACAAAACTGTATGGGATAACACAACATTTGAGCCGTATTCCAAAAATTCCTATCTATGTTTATAAAGCAGAGCCTAAAGATTTGATAATGAAAACCCGTTCTGAAAAATGGGATTAAAGTATTTGGTTAAATTCAACAGGGTGAACAGAATAGCTAAATATTCTCATAGGCTACCTGAAAAAAAATGTTCTGTTAACTATGTATTTCATGATTTACATATAAAAGAAACATCTTTCAAGTCTCCTCTCAGTGTCCCAGTGTCACCAGTCTATTGTTCATTCCAGGGCTACCAGTCACAGCTGTGTATCTGATATTTTGCATACAGTCAGAGTTTTCTGATCACATGTGGATGGTAAGGTTGATAATTTTTCATTGCTCTGTTGGCACAGCTTATATTTTTATACAGTAAGTTAGTATAATTTCTAGCTGTTTGCAAAATGTGTTGTCTGCAAATGGACTGGAGGGGCTTTTCCTTTTTGAAGTTTTCATATTCAGTACAACTCTTTGACTGAGTTGAGATTTCTGTTTCTAGTGGTTTTGAACCTAGAGGAGACCTTTGCAGTAACAACAAGGAGGGATTCTACTTTACAAGACAGAGGCCTCAACACAGGCTCGCCAGCATGTTTTACCCTGGATCAAATATAACAGAGCTAATTAAGCTTTGCAATGACTCTTGTTTCCATAGTTCACTAGTTGCCCTTGCTACACATGCCTTGGATTTCCACTCAGTTTTAAGAGCCATCTGGTTTTCATATCTCCTGCTTAGGGCGTGATCAACTACTTTCATTTTTTCCATAGTGTAAGTGGGCTAATGTCCATGTATCCCTATCACACTTTAAAGTTCATTTCCACCCTATAATACATGTCTAAGTTTTCCTGTACATTCCGTATTTGCCAACAATCTTTTTTTTTTTTTCCGCAACATTTTTTATTTTATTTGCATTTTATACGTTGAATGTAGCTCTCATAAAAGGTGGTGGAGCGACAACTCTGGCAGATGAAGCCTGGCTTATCTGTACAAAAGAAATAGCAAAAGGATATGGCAAAATAATCTTCTTTTAGTGTTCCCAATATCATAGGTTATCCTTGAACAGGAACGAAATTCTTCAGGACTGAAGGTGAAAGTCCTTGCAATAGTTCAGCTAGCATGACACTGGTATAGTGGTGATTGTTAAGTCAAGTAAGACCTCACTGATAAACATTTATTCAATAATTTTCACAGGCACAGGACCACTGTCAGATGGCAATGTTAAATTCTGGCCATGAAATCTACACTTGTGACTCCATGGCTCCCACTGCTAAATGTCTTCATTCACTGATCTTAGAAATATCAGGAGAATCTGTCTTGCGCTGGGAAATTATATAACAATGTTACAACTTTACCTTAAGTCAAGGGCATTATTCACACTAATTTAAAATTGAGATTGAGGGCTTCTATGCTTAGGAGCCAAAGTTCCTTATATAGTCAAGGGAGGGAGACTTCAAAGAAGGTCGCCAAAGCACCTGAAATAGAACTGCAGGCTGAATAACTGGCCAAAACCTGGAGATAGAACAATAATGGGGGTGGAGATAAATTCCTTGTTTTCACCTGTTTAGTGTGTATGCGATATTTTCCTCTAGATCATTGTGAGTCTGGTGGGTTCTGATTAGTTTTTGCTTCCATTTACTGTGTGAAGCATGGCTAGTCTGGGCATACCTCACTTCATTGCTTGTGCAGAGCTTTGGGCAGTGAGAGCACTTCACTTTTCCCACTGTATATAAATAACAATTATGAGACAAAAGACTGATACACTACAGAAAGACATTAGTATTTTATAGATGATTATTCTTTTATAAATGATAAGTTATTTTCTGAATGCTGGAACTAAAAAAGCTGGTTTATGGTTCATCTCTCACCCATGTCCCCAGAGCTCCTTGCCACTTTCAGACCCACCAAGCAAGATAAAGCAGTGTGTAATACACGTGTTATATATATGCTGGCTACGGAGTCAGCTGACTATCAAGCAAGCCTGACTTCTGCCTGACTTTTCCATCAGTCAGAAACTAATTTTGTTCCCTGTCTTCTGCTCAGCAACTTATTCTTATGGAATTTCTTGGAAGATGTCTTTGAGAGGTCATCTGTTATTTCTAATTTGGTTTAAAGTTGCCAAAAAATCCCTGTGAATAGATGTGATATATATAGAAACAGAAAACTATAATTTATATTATATTAGAACAATACTGCTAAATGACACTATTACAAATGCCTGTACTTATAGCTAGATATTATATCTATGAATAGATAGGTGTAAACAGAAAATTCGATATCATCATCCCATTTGTTAGGAACAGTCTGTGGGCCAGGAACCAGCATTCTCTGTCCTTTCCCTCTTCTTTCTACTACTATGAAATTCCTAGATAGGTGTTTTAGGAATAATTCCACCTTTATTTGTCTCAATGACACTGGAAAATAGAATAAATCCAATAAAAGGAGAAGTTCCGATCTCCTCAGCCCCAAATCCACAGTCACCAAGACAGTACAAATTGGCAAATTCTCCTTACAGACAAGTACAAAACTAAATCCTCATGGGTGTAGGAGAGAGATAAACTTCTGTCTCTTTCCATCTCATCAGTGAAGTTATAATCCCTGATTTACCAGCATCTCTTCTCAGGGATCACAGAGGTGCAAGGGAGCTATAGATGTGAACAACATGCAAAAGCCAGTCCCAGCCAGTCCCAGCCATGCTAGACCCAGGTGTGGAATTTAGGGATAGACACCCTGTACAAAGTGGATTTGGTATAACAGAGTGAGGGAAGTGGTTAAGCTACCACCCCTGGAGGTATTTAAAAGATGTGTAGATGTGGGGCTTAGGGGCATGGTTTAGTGGTGGACCTGGCAGTGTTAGGTTTATGGCTGCAGTCAATGATCTTAAAACCTAAATCTTTCCATGATTTTTCCAGCAATGGTTTTTCCAACCTAAATGATTCTATGAGAAGCAAGCATCTAATTCAGCCTCAGACTTATTTGCATTGCAGAAAGCTTATGTGAGATTCTGTCCCAGCTCTGAACCAGTCACAACTTGTTAACTTTTGCATGTGACACCTTGGATTTTAATCATAATTTTATAAAGCAGATTAATTTTGTCTAAGTGTTGTGAAGGTCACCTTGCAACACAGCCTCATACTTGTCTTTCATCCTGAGAAAAGGGATGAAGAGAAGAGGTGTTGAGAAAACAGGACATAGACATAATTACAAAAATGCAGATCTTTTTACATATTAAACCCCACATCAACAGGCAAGGACAAAGGACATTTCTTTTTTTCTTTCATGTCCCTCACCTTTGAGAAGCAAGACAGTGTGACATGCAGTAGCTGAGCTAGTAAAGTGACACATCAGACTGCGACCACCTCCAAAAACTATAGCTTCTTGATACTTAATTTGTACATTTTCAGCTGCATCACTTAGAATCATAGAATCGTAGAATGGTTTGGGTTGGAAGGGACCTTAAACATCATCCAGTTCCAGTCCTCCTGCCATGGACCAGGACACCTTCCACTAGTTCAGGTTACTTAAAGCCCCATTCAGCCTGGTCGTGAACATTTCCAGGGATGGGACAGCCACAATTTCCCTGGGAAACCTGTTCCATTGCCTCACCACCCTCATGGTGAAAAATTTCTTCATGATATCTAATCTAAATCTACCGTCTTCCAGTTTGAAGCCCTCATCCTATCACTACACGCACTTGTAAGAAGTCCCTCTCCAGCTTTCTTGTAGGCCTCTTTCAGGTACTGGAAAGCTACCGTAAGGTCCTCCTGGAGCCTTCTCTTCTCCAGGCTGAACAACTCCAACTCTCTCAGCCTGTCCTCACGGAAGAGGTGCCCCAGGCCTCTGATCATCTTTGTGGCCCTCTTCTGGACTCACTCCAACAGGTCCATGGAGAGGGAATCTACCAAGCAATCTCAGGATAGGTCATTTTCAAAGGAAGAGCTTTGAAGCAGTAAAATCTAAATTGTCTTCTGTCCTATCCAATATTTATCTAATGTGGTAAAGGCAGTCAGCAGTGGCCAGACAAAGAGTAACATGAGAGGGCTAGCTACCATGCTGCTCCCTTGAGCAGTAGGTAGTAGGAGCCTGATTACACATCTATTCCTTCTCCTGCCTCTCAAAAGTAGCATGTTTTCCATCAGCAGATGGAAAGCAAAAATCAATCCTTCTTAAATTAGGATGCTGATTTCCTTAATAAAGAAAGAATTAAATGCACAAGGAATGCACTTGGGAAAAATTAGACTCTAAGCAACAGCTTTGTATTAGTAATTTCAAGTGATAAACTCTTACCCAAAACATTGAAAGGCTGGTCAGCCAAGCTGCTCTCTGCCACGGCTGTGTGCCAGGAGGAAGCAGCAGCCTCTCACACGTTCTGCTGTGCTCAGTCTTGAACTTTGAACTGAAGGAAAGTGGACATGGAAGTAACAGAGATAGGAGCTCTTGGAGAGCAAGTAGACAGTGAAAAGAGAGGCTATGTGAAAGGTAGGAAACTTAAACCGAAATTATCTTGGTCTGTGGGAAGAAAGAGAAGCTTTCTTTGGAGCAGAAAAAGCTGAAGCAAAAGAGCCCAGACTTGAACGTTCTTGTTGCCAGGGAAGTTAAGCAACTTTTTTTTTTTTTTCTCATTTTAAATTATAAGCTGTGAATGATGCGCTGTCAAAGCTAGTTCTATATCTACAGCAAAGCAGTAACAGAAAAAAAAAATACAAAATCCTAATCTGAAAGCTCCTTGTCTTCCAATGAGAATACCCATGGACACACACAAAGCCACTCCTGCAGAGTGCGTGCATGTGGTAGGGATAAGGGCTGAATAGAAATAATCTTGATACAAATCAAACTTTCCATATTTTTGAAATCAAAGAGATTTAGGAGAATCATAAACCCCAAAGCTGTTCCTTCAAATGATTTCAACAGCTTGAGGCGAGTTCATTAAAACAATGTATCTCCAGTCCTTCAGCGGAGACAAGCTCTCCGTAGGACAGTGCTTTTGCTTATCTGGGAAGAGCTTCTTGCTGAGTTCCCGCTGGTTTATTTAAGCCGGTGCTGGGCTCCTGTTACTCTTCTCCTGCTGAAAGTTAAACTGGTTTCAGCTAGTCAGTGCTGCCTGACGAATCTAAATAAGGCAACGCCGAGCATACAGACCACACTCTGATACAGAATATGATTACCATGGGAAGCCTTCCAAATTTGAAACAGACAGGAATTTTAACCTTGGAGCCAAGGCAGTTCTAATAAGGGGGTAGGGAGGGACGGGATTGCCTCCTGAATTTAATTTGCTAAGTAACATTAATAGGAAAAGAAGTGACTTATACATACTTCTCTTGTCTTCTAAAAAGAAGTATGATAAAATGTCAGGAAGATATAAACCCAGATTATCGAAGTCCCAGACCCATGATTTAGCCAGAAAACCAAGTGATACACATATATGTGCATAGTAATGAAAAGTTTAAAACCTGGCCATATGTGTAACATTTTAGTTTGGAAATTAAGCTTTCTGGGTTCATATACAATTATGTTCATATGTGTCACATTTTAAAGCAGGGAGGGCTTGTTCTACAAAAATGTGTGCATTTTTCCCAACTCCACTATTTGGTCTGAGACCATGTATTGTCTCTCTGTACAAGTTCATCTCACTTCATTTTTGTAGCTATGAAATATCATTCTCATGACTTCAGATTGTATTGCTTGTTTGTTAGGACTCAAGACTTGATGTGAAAAATACAGCTGTATGGAGAAGAGTTTTCTTATCCTCCATACATACAGTTCCAGAGTCTCTTATATCCCAGATACGTCTCATCCTACATCTTTTGGATATTTAAAATTGATAGTGTCTCCTATTAGTATTTATGTCCCTGGCTTTGAATCCCACACAATCCCATACAAAAGGTGAAAAACTTTGTGTGTCAAATCTGGGACATACATATACATGCCTAAAAAGGTCAGGTGCTCACAATGCAATTTTTTCAGTGGAAATCTTGTCTGATATGAAAAAACCTTCAGAAGATCTAGGCACAAACATGAGTTCTTTTCCTATTTGCTACTGTTACTTCATGTTAATGAGGAAATCACAATTATTCCCCTCTTCAAGCTACTCTCAGTTCTGTAGTGTAACATGCTAAATATAAGATTTCTTTTGTTGCTATTACTGATCACAAATTCATGTTATTTCTGTGATAATGTGAGTTTAATGGTACAAATACATGGAAATTTGGAAAGCAAAGACATTTTCTTCAAATATTGCTAGTTTTATGTACTAGTACAAGCTCAATGGAACACCTGAATTCCACAAGGAATTCTGAATTCAGAAAATGCATTCAGAAAGTCTCAGGATTATCACATGATTTCACATGATTTTCACATTTTCACAGCCCAGGAAATGTACTGTAAACAAGTGAATTAGCATAAATTGTGAAACAAGCAAAAAACCTTCATCATATTCTACTAAGGACTATTTCTTGCATCTTAATATATTAATCAAGGATGCGGAATACACTCATAGAAGCAACATATATTTATTTTTTTTCAACATATATTTATCATGATAATTAATAGCAAATGAGATACCATAAAACTTACTAGTACCGCAATAAAGCAATTTATTCAGGAAATTTTCTACCTAAAACACAAAGACTGAATCTGCTTCTCACTCCCATTTAAGATAATGTAATAAGCAGCAAAGTCACATGAAACAGACAGGCAGCACTGTGGAGGGAGAGTAATTTATTAGAAGTCAAACATCTTAACTCAGAATCAGTGTTCACTAATTTTTTAATAGCATTTTTTTCCCAGCAGACGACCTCTTTTAGGAGTGCTTTGTAGAAAGAACTGCTGGGGTAAAACCAAAATAGAACCTTTTTTTCTGTAGTGTAACAATATTTTCTGTCCATTTATCAATGTCTTTCTCGTTTTGTCTATTTTTTTTTTTTCTCTAATGAAGCTATTTTATTTTTTTTTACTTCTAAAAAGTGATTTTTTTTAAATCTCTAAGAAAACAAAAAATATTAAGCCTTGGGTCTATCAGATTTCTTTTCCACCTAAAAATAGTTGCAAAGCTTCATGAATGCTAATGCTTTGTGTAACCTCATTCTAACTTCTTATTTGCAAAGAAGTCTTCCCAGTGAGAAATTACTCTGGGCCATCCTATTGAGTTAGTTGAAGGGAGAGAAAAATAACAAGTGATGAGAGCTGCTGTGTTTTTAGGGATATGCTAATTTCAAAGCCTAATAAGAACATCTAAATGAATACATTATTGTTTCTCTTTTAATCAGTTTTGCAGACATATTAGCGTATTCTGAGTGGAGCTTAAGCACTATGTCTCCAAACTCAGTTTAACCTCTGTCCAAAGACGAATACAAAGTGATTTTCTCCCTCCCTCAGGTTAAGAGTTCATATGGCAGGATTTCTTTATACCTTTCTATTTAGTTTAATCTATCTAGGGTCATGGCTCCTGACCTTTACTTTGAGTTCTGAGCTCAGATGAAGTCCAAACATTGAGGCCAATCTCTCTTGCAGCTGCCATGCATCACCTACTACTAAATGCAGAAAGCAAAGCAAGAGGAGAGACAGTCTAGAAGTTTATGTACTGCGTCTCACCCTTCATGGTTTACCAGTGGCAGATGAAGTACTTCAGCATCCTCTTCTTTTTTTCCGAGCTGTTGCTCGGACATGAATGGCTATGGCAAATGGTAACAGAAATAGAAGGCAGCAAGGAGGATGGAGGGACCTTGGATCGACAAGGACATGATGATGTTGACGAGTGTTTTTCAAAAGTCTACACAAAAAAGTCAGTGAAACAACCAAATGTTCTTGCTTCAGAGTTCCACATTCAAGTAAACTGAAATAGAACAGTCTTATCTTGAAAGAGAAGCTATCAAAACACATGCTAGCATCTACACTAAAACAAGAAGAATCAAACTGGGCCAAGCTATTCCACTGTCAGTTTATATCTACAGAAACACTTCAGTGTTACAGCAAGAACACACACTCTGAAATAACGTTGTTTACACTCCAACTCTTCCTGAACCCCAGCTCAATGTGAAGCTGGTATGAGACTGGATTTGAATTGCAGCTGAAACTGAGAAACACATTTCTTTAGTAGGCAGCTTTGACTATTCGTCAGTTGTTCAGACAGCAGAAATCAGCAATCCAGAAAGAGGTATTTGGTACCAGTAAGTCCTCAACAACTGGCAGCAAATTTCTGCATCTGTGTACACATTGTTTCAAATGGCTGCACTGTTTCCTAAAGGAATTTTTTTCCAGAGGGAAATTTTTATCTGTCACATGCATTTTTCACTCGTTGGTTTCTGCTTCTGTGGATTACATGCTAACTGTCGCAAAGATAGCCATTATAAATGTGAAAAATCATGCAGAGCTTTTAAAAGATTTGAGAAACATCAGTGGTATGCAGTGATATTTTTCAGAAATGCACCCTCTTTTCAATAAACATGTCAGTTCTCTGTACGGTTAGTTTGCTAACTCACAGTTCTTGGAGCATCACCATTAAAATGCCTAAAAGTGTCTATAGATGAAAGATGCCAGGAAGCAGCAAAAGGCCTGTAAGCCCCTTAGGAAATCACTGACAATGCACAGTTACCAGAATAAGCCTTCTAGAGAGCCATTTGTAGCTCTCCCCTGGGAAACAAATGGACACATGGCACATACAAACTCAGATCTGCCCCATATCTTTCCCAAGAGGATGGAACAGGAAGTCAACTGAGCAAGGGCTACTCTTTGAGAAGATACTGGAGATACTTCTCTTGTTACCCCTTTTACCCTGTGATACAGAAGCCTCAGACCTCTTCCATGTCTCCTCTCCAATTGCAGTATCCCCTCCAGCTCCTGGGGCAGATGTACACTCAGGTCTCCTGCTCCATGGGTCAAGTGTTTGGCTACATGGCTTATCCACATGAGCAGGCAGCAGCTCAGATGCTTGCCAGAGTTTTCAATGAGAGACACTGGGGCTGCAGCACCTTTTCAGTGGACATCTGTTCTATCAGATGCGCTACAGCTGGAATCTGTCCAAGTCACCCCTGAATCACAGTTGGATGTGGCTGTAAATAGGGTGCTATGCGCTAGGGACTCTGCAAGGGTGCCAGGGAAAGCCAGCAAAAGAGGAGAGATAATGTCAAAAGGGAGCTCTACGGACTATTCATCTGGATTTTGTTTCCTGAATTTCTCCCACAGCCTCTCTGTCCCCAAAACAGGATTTCAGAGTCTCTCCCTAATTTTTTTCCCCACTGTGCCTGACAAAACTTTAGCACAATATATATGCTTGTGCCAACTTAAAGCAGCTGTTTCTTTTAGTTTAATATTTATTCACACATTTTAGACTACTCAAAATGGTGTGAGAATGTGGTTTCAGTGCCACAGGGAAATCTCTGCTCCTTTCGAGTCACTTAGACGTCTGCAGTAGGTCTCAGAGACAGGATGTAATCTTAAGGGAGGGTCTTCTCTGCTGAAGCTTAGTGCTCAGCCACATGCTTTAATTCATGATCTTGATGTTGCACAATGTATGAAGGTTATTATAACTCTTTGAATTCCATTATATCTTCCTAGAAATTTGGTCAGACCAACTGACACATTACTTACATTGCCTGCTTTGACTGTCCAGGTGCTTAGTAGTATTGTATAAAGAAATTTCTACCCCTGCTTAAGAATTACATGACACCTGGAAAGGAGGAAAAGATATATCCACTCTTTCTTTTCCATATTGAGAAGGATAAGGAACCTTAAAGGTAATTGAAGTAAATTATTACATATTTTTGAAGTTCTGGATGTTTAAAGCAGTAAAAACAAGAAGAAAATGAGGCCTTTCTACACAGGAATTGGTCTGACAACAAAGACCCAGAGCAATTAGATTACTAAAAAAAACAAAACAAACAAGCTACCATAATGAAAAATAGACAGAGAACATTGGACTACTCACTTTTTACTTTTTTAATAGCCCTTTATAGTATCTTTTTTCCCTTCAATATCCATATATACAACAGACTAGTTCTAATGAACACCAGTTTGTTTGGCCATGCTAGCTAACAAAAACGGATTTGCCAAGAGCTCCACCAATTTCCTGTAAAGATGAGAGGGCCATACAAGGTGCTGACCTCATTTATAAAGTTCTTATAATGATTTAGATTCCATCTACCCTGGAGATTATTGTCTCTTACCCTCTTACTGTGACAATCCAAGTTAACAGATTCTCCCAGGGTTTAAACACCTGTCACGTGTTCCTTCTACATGGGTTTCAATTCTCGTGTTTCACTTGGCCCTTTAACCAAAACAAGAGTCTAGCAGTGTTTCTTAAGGTGTAATGTTGTCCTCAGCTATAACACGGTGCAAAATTTTAAAGTGGAAAGTTGATTCAGAACTTGTTGTTTTGGTTTGATTACCTTCTCCATATTCAAATCAATGAGATCATTTGGAGAGCAAGGTCAGTCTGAATGCAGATCCCTGAGACAACCTTTAAGGCCAATCCTTTACTAAGGATTAACAGTTATCAACATTACTATGTATTTCATATTCATGAAGATGTTTAATAAAGTGATGATGCAACTGAAAGATATATGTATAATATAAACTTAAAATACATCTTTCAAAATATTAATGGAATTTCAGCCATTTAATTTAATCATCTTTTGCATACTATTTGGAAAAATTTCTACAGCTCTGGCACCTATGAGACAAATGCATTTTATAAACCTATGAATAAAAATTGTAAATATGAAAGACCAACTACTGACTCTACGTAAGTGTGAATATGAATAAATGTTATTGACATCAATGAAGAAGCTCTGCATTCATGCTGAGAGACCCGAGATCAGGATTCGATTGTGCAGTAATCAATTAATGATGGCTTTTGGTTGGTACAAACATTTTCAAAGGACATAAACTTTTAAACTGTTTTATGTTTACAAAATACCATCATATTTTAAAGCAATAATTTAAAATGTTTAATTTTATTGTAGTGGCACTACAGAGTGAATTATTATTATGGGGTTTACCATAAAGACTCTGTACAGGGAGGAATCTTGTAAGATGGATCATAGGTCCAAATTTTGGGTCTAGCTTTTGTCACCGTTTCTCACAAGAGCTGCTCAAAAAGCAGTAGGTAGGACAAATGTGATCTGGATTGGGAGGGATTGCTTAGACATACACAGGCCAAGAACTCTCCCAAAACAATTGATGGTGTAAAGAGCATCTGTAACCTTCCAGCTAACCCATAAAACAGCTGTGAAGGGAAGATTCATGTGCCAGAATCCTTCTATGACCCTCTACATGAAAACCTTTATCAATGCCAGGACAATGGCTATCATTAGGTCAGGTTGCAAACCTGTTATCTCCCCATGAAATCTATAAGCCATCACTGATTAATTCAATTCTTTTAGCAGAAAATGCATCTTATATTGTTTCCTTTCTGTTTCATTATTCATACAGCTGAGGTCTTGGATAGACAAGCACCAAATGCTGCTGCTGAGGAAAAACCAAATATTTCACAGTAATTGACTTCACCCAGTGAAAGCCATTTGGATTAGATGGGACTATAAGAGAAACAGAGCTCTTTCAGGCTTCCTTCCTTTTCCTGCCAAAGTACAGTGATCTCTAACCTACCAAAATTCAAAGGTATCTGCTGTACTGTGTAGGCCAATGCATACATCTTTTTGTTCAGTTTTTCTAATTTTAAGTATTAAAAGTGCATAAACAGATAATCTGCTGTTGATCCTCGCTCCTGGGCTTCACTCTGAGCCCAAACAGCACAGCTGCAGAAGCTTTATACTTCCTTCAAAAAAAAAAGAAAAGGGGGATGCAATATTTCTTTCATTGAGCCTTCAGAGCAAAAATTTGGTTTAACATAAAGTAATGATGGTTTGTGCCATATGAATAAGTCCACAGTCAGAAAGCCTACACAAAACTGTTTTCCTTTAGTACCAAATACGATAACTGTATTTGGGCTCAAAGCAGTTTCAGCTTACCTGATGCTCCCATTCTGTTTTGTGCCTGCTAATGATCGATAAGCAAGCAGAAGTAGGTACAATTCTCTTTTGATGTTGGAGATTCAAAGAACCTACCTTCCTTTTTCTTCTTAATCAAGTCTCTCCTCTCCTTAAGGGAGAATCTTTGTCTTTTTTCTCAGTTGTTTCCAGAGATAGCAGGAAGGCAAACAGGCTATAAGCACACAGTGGTAGTTAGTATTCAGGTTTTTGATGTTTTTCTTTTCCATTAGGGAAGAAATTAATGACTGAGTCAGATATTTCTCTTGCATTCCTCTATTGCATCCTGGATATAAACATCATATATAAAATCTCAATTCCTAAACACTATACAACCCTAGGAACAGCAGTGTTTCGTTTGTCTGTAGTGCCATGCCTCTTAACAACACATGTACTTTTCACAGCAAATGTACTGCCTAGATGTGCTGCTTTCTTTAGTTTTCACATAGATGCACAGAAATACTCCTCCCTGTGTTTCTGATGCTTCCTTGTGCACTTTTTTAGTGATTCTGTTACTCTGCAGACAAACACTCCTGTCATCTGACACTCAGTTCCCCAACTGTGCATTCAGATGACTGATAACTCACGCTATTTACCTCAATCCTAACCAATTTTCCAGAAAAAAAATGTGCTTTGTGCAGTGACTCCTACTGTTCCAGCTGTCCATTCCACACAGGAGCCTAACAGCTTTTGCAGTTATCTTGAAAGATGGACAGTTATCATAACCTCCAGATTTTTCTAAAGTTTCACCTAATCTGCTGTACAGGAAATAAGCCTCTTGAAAAGGAACTTAGAAATTTTTAGAAAAAAGAAAGATTTTAGATTAGTTTTCCTCCATGTAATACTACTGTTATAAAATAGTTTTCACAGGATTTCTTCTCCAGTTGAAGAGTCCTTGTCTGAACACTTTTTAACTACAGTGATTTTCTGGATGGGATCAGGCCATCCTGCATCAAACTCTACTGAAATATGACCAAATGCCCAACTAGATTAGGCAGAAGGAATCTGTAGAAAACCAGATGGTGAAAAATCAAAAATCATCAAGCCACACTGAAATTTTTTCAAGCAAATTACCAAAAAATATCCAACTGACTATGTGTAAGAAGCTTTTACTAGTTTGTGATAACTGGGTACAAATAAAGCATGGAAAGGAATGTGTTAGTTTTTTTGCTATTTCCTGGAAATCTGTGCTCAATAGCACATAGCTTTCTGTAACTAACGCAATGGCTAGTTTTGTTTCAATAGCTAAAAAAACCTGTTAATACTGGCAAGCTTAGTTCTGTTGTACACTCTAGGAAAAAATATGTATAGTATCACCAGATATTAGTTTACAGTGGTTATTTTATTGACACCTAGACTCAGAATGACATGGCCAGTAGGTGGAAAGATGACTAATGGCATACATTCAGTATGGCAATGAGACTAATGTAAAGATTTCAGATGATCTCCTCCTTGCCATGATACTCTGAATTTAAAAAGAATTATTATGTCTTAGACCAGTGTAGAAATAGACTTAAAAAAAAAAAAAAGAACAACAACACTATCAACTTCTGTCTATGAGCTTTCCAGATGACATTATAGATATTCTTTTCTTTGCTAATAAATCAAAAAAGTCTATGCTTTTTCAGTACCCAGTAGATTGGAAATGATGCCAGGACCACAGCATTGCAAGAAACCATGGCAGTTGTTTTAACAGAAATGTAGTGGACCTGCAATTTGATTCATTTCAGGTCTGCTTCACCACTAAATATGGTTAAAGAATTTTGCCAGAGAAGATTTATTCTCTTGCTTAATCTCTAGTCATAACTCTTTAGATCTTTCAGTAGAACATAATCAAAAGTTTGAACATTGGAACAGACAACAAAAATACCATAGCCAATTAAACTAATAGTGTATTAAGTCTAGAATCATGATCTCCAAAATATAATAGCAAGAAAATAAATAACACTTTTCTGGCACATTCCTTTGGATGATTTTTTTATTGTTGCTAAATGCACTGTATCTTCAGTACTCATTCACACTTTTGAATACTTACTTAACCATTCCACTTTTGAACAAATGACATAACTCTTACTTGAAACAGTAGGTTTCTTGTCACGTATATTTGATCATATTCAGGGACCCAAGGGACTGCTGCAGTAGTAGGAGGAGGTGTGCCTTTATCCACCAAAGCACAGGCTTTATACTGACAGCATATTTTTAAAGTATTTAACTTTCTTTTTTTACTGACTGAATTGGTATGTTAGTCCTGTAATATCAGTTCCACTGAGAATTAAAAAGGTGAGACTCAGCACATTAGAAATAAATCTGAAAAAAGACATTCCATTACTATGTTTATTTATGGTCTACATATACTTTACATTTACAACTTTGTTAAAAGTTCTCATTCTTAAAATGTGACAGGTTTTAAAAAGTACAGCTCTTTTAACCTCTCGCTATTCTTTGACTTCAGTGACTCAGAACAACAGGACACTTAGATCAATGACTGTAGATGAATCCTAGAATAAAGACATAACACACCATTATTGAAGAAGATGCTGTCATTGGGACTGATTTTAAGAGAGACAAGATCTCACCCCAAATTAGGGATGCATGGATATTAGCAGCATGAGCTTATATACTCCACAGCATATATTCCAATACTTTGAAGTACATAGTGCCTCAGATGTCATCCTATTTGTTTCAAAACAACATCACAGAAAATAAAATAGTGATCATAGTCAAAGAACATTAGCCTCCATATTTTACTGACAAATTTCATGATAGAGTACATATCTTGGTGCTAAAATCATATGCAGGATATTTAAGCATTGACTCTTGATGCATTTTGTAAGAGAAAATAATAATACTTTATAACAAGGCAGCAAGCAGAAAATAGTCACACTCCACTTTTAAATTAGGTGTAGCAGAAAATCCTGTTTAACAAAGTTCAAACTCTTGTTGATGTTTTTTTTTAACATTTCCTGTTTCTTTCAAGTAATAGCAACACTTGTTCAAATTATTTCCTTCATCTGTGATCTGTTACTGATTTACAGCCTTTACTTTTTTTCAGGAGAAATGGTAGCTGTGAATGAGGCTGTAGAAAGCAAAAATAGGGTTACTAGAGCTGGACAAAATTTCAGATTCAACCAAGATGCATTCTCTGGTTGACCAAAACCATTGCCAAGTACTTGCTGAATAGGCGGGGGGGAGGGGGAAGGAGGAATGAAGTGAGCCAAATAAAACTAATATAAAGTTGAAAATGTTAAATATGTCACTTCAGCATTTTCCCAAAGAAATCATTTCAATTTTCTCTGTTTTTAAATAGTTCTTTCTTTCAACATTTACTGAATTTTCAGTATAAGTCAAAAAACCCCTAATCTGAAGCAACATTTTTCATTTTGAAATGCACCAAAGTGCTTTTTTTCTGAATTTTGCATTTCACCAATAACAATCAAAAAACTTTCAGTTCAGAGTGACCCAAGGCTTATTTAATTCTTTTTATTATTTAGGTCATTGAGTCAAAGACAGCTTTGCACAACTCTGACAGTTTATTTTTTCAAAGTATTTTTTTGTTTGCACTTAGCAAAAAAATCTATTTATCCTTGCAACACATAAAAAATGTTAAATTTTCTGGACAAGAACTTTTGCTTACAAGAAAACAAGATAATAGCTCATGTGGTTTTGCATTGTATTCTGTCTAATACATTTATGCTGGTGTTGATGTGAGGAACTATTTCATCTTCACCATCTTCTTCTGGAGCCAGCACATGCTATAGGAGTGAGAGCTAATACTCCGGTTTTAAAAAGAAAACGGTATATGAAAAGACATTGATGCCCCTTTATTGTGATTACGATAGTGATGTCATGATTTGAGAGACACCACACTCCTTGGAGTTAATCTGTTATAGTGGCTTCTAATGGATGAAACTGCTGACTGAGGAAAAGTATTAGTGATCAATGTGTGCATGTTCATGTTTGCATTTTCTCCCTATGGTCCCCACTGTTAACTGTTCGATAGCAGCAAAGTCACAGAGGTCTCCTGTTGTTGCCATCACCAGCATTTTGTCTAGGAAATCATGCAGGAAAAACAAAGAAAGAACCATAAGAAACAGTGCCCAGGTTTTGCTCTCCTTCCAGAGGCTTCCAAAACAATATTTAGCTCAGGCAAGTAATAATGGAAAATAAAAGCTTTCAGTTGTTTGAGCTGATCTGAAACTAAATAAATGCTAGCATCAAAATGTTCACGGAGACAATCATTTCCATGATAAGACAGAGAAAAAATTTGATTACATAACACCCTCAAAAATTAGCAATGGGAATTCACAGTAAAAGTGCTAACTTTATTAGACTTTTTTAGCTTAAGTTAAATGAAAAAACATACCAGTCTGTATGGACTGATTTTCAGTAGAAAAGTGTAAAAAAGTTTTTGCTGATAGAGAAAAACTGGGTGCAATTTACACTTCATGTTGCCAGCTTTGAGATTTTAACACAAATCTTGTGATATTTGGTATTGGTCTGAAATGCTTTCTTGACATTTAAACCAATTGCAAGATTTCTGGGGAAATAGCTTATGGTTTCTGAGCACCTGTAGATTGCAGTACTAGTTTATTAGTTTGTCCTTGGCATCAGAACAGCACAGTCACTTCCCTTTGCACAAAACTCTTCATAAATCTTCCATATGCTATTCTAAACTAAGACCCTAACATTCCAGCGTCACTCACCCATACATAATTTACTTTACTCCACATGCTCTCAGAACCAAGGTTTCACCTGGTTTTACTCAGATAAAAAGGAGATTGTCATTTAGCTTTGGTTGCAGCCAATGATGGCTTTCAAATTTACTGTAGTCCTGCAACATATGGGTGGCATTTAATTCAGAAAGAATATTTTCAGTCCTCACTTGCCCTTCAAATATGAAACAGTGGGGATGGATGGAAGCCTTTGAATGAATAAGTCATTTGACAAATGTTCTGCTTATTTCTGTCTGAGGATTTTTTATAAGCAGTTGGCAATTTTCTCCTAGGCATTAGTCATTCAAAATTGTTGCATATTTTGTGCAAATACTCTGTGGTTTGTCAATTGTACTCCAGCAGATCCTTCCAAATACATGAAATCTGAACCACTCCAGATATTTCTGAGCACACACAATGTTACTTTTGCTCATCTGCTTTTGACCATGGCTTTTGGAACCCAGATTTCCCTCCACAGAGGTGTTTTAACAAAACCAAAATTAGTTTTCCATTAATATCTCCTAAGATTCAACATTTCTGCAAAAGCTATGATCAATAAACTCATTCACTAGAATATCCAGACATTAAGCACAGAAGAAGGAAAAGCAGGAGGAGTAAACTGATGTGAGCATATGGACTTCTTTTGCAGATAAGGAGTCCTGATTCAGCAGATCTTCTGGAGAAAGCTTAAACTGTCAGTGCTTGATTCATCCCATGGAGCCCTTTCAGCATATTTAAATGCTTAAAGAAAAATTTATGATATTTTGAAGCTCTAACGTACATGGAAGAATGCCACACACCACAGTAAAACTAAAGCCAAAATGGTAGAATTAAAAGAATGATACTATACCATCTCTGAACTGCAGTTATTTTTTCTGATTTTTGTTAAGATATTACCCTATTGCATGGAAGAATTAATCCCACCTAGATTTAGCTAACTACAAGTTGTCATCTCGACTAAGATCATCATCTTCTGTGTAGTCAATGGAGAGAACTCAGGCAACACATTCCCTGGAGGAGCCTAGTTGTATTTGACCAGGAAGACAGTTTACACGACTAACTTGTACTCCTGCCCCAACAGATGGTGAAAGCAGATTGTGAAATTTAGGAGACACGGGTCCAAACAATCATGGACAATTTTCTAATGTTGTTATGTAATAAACTGCTGTTGGGCAGCAAAATCCACAAACTAGACTATGTGCTATGATACTTTGAAATAATCTGCACAGAAAACATGCTAGTGACTCCACACAGAAATTATGAAAGTGAATGAAGATTCATGAGAACTGTAGTCAGTGTATTTTATAATCTCAAATTGATCAGAATTTGTGTATAAAAAAAGGGTTTACATGCCTCAAATGTGTTTCAAATGTTGGGAATTCAGCCTTCCTCACACATAGTCTTTGTTCAAGTTCACTCATATTTCCAAACAGAGTAAATATGGCTTTGATGTCAGGTAAAAACATCTTAGTTTTTCTTTTTAATGTGAAGGGCTCCTTAAAAACAAACAGCTTGACCAACTGAAGAGTGCATTACCTTGAGTCACTTGAATGAATAGTACACAGTAATAACATAATATGCCATTTTAGTTTTTATATCAAAAGAAATCAGACTCCAAAGAGTATTTCTAAGAAAAGTTCGTGATTCAGAAAACAAAGAGGCAGACTAAGACTCAAGAAGACTGAGTTTCATTTCTGTTTCTGTCCAATGCTTATGAGTGACCTTGGAAAAGTCACTATATCTCTGGTTTCATGTTGAGCACTTAGATCATAAGCTCTTTGGGGTAGGATCTGTTTTGACCTGATGATTGCATAATGCCTAGAAAAAAGAGATGTCTAGAGAAACAGAGGTTAATAATAACTAAAGAATGATCTGTTTAGTGTACAAACAGAAATAGGCTACTGAGTATCTTTTAGCTCCTAATTACAAAAAGAAATATAAATGACAGTTCTATTAACCTCACACATATGACATAAACCAAGAAACTCAGCTAAGTTTTTTTCTAACCTCCTCCAGACGTGGAAGTGAAATCGCTGACATGAATGTACAGGTGAACACATGTGCTTGACATCCACTGATGTCTTCTCTCTCTACTAAACTGCCTCTCTTACTTGCTAAGAAATTTTATTAGTTTTTATTATTGCAGCAATTATTATTCCCTCATTGAAAGGAATGGAAGAGATCAGGTTGCCTGATTCATACCCTAAGCCAACTGAAAAGGTTGGTGAGCAGATTCACCACCTGTGTGGCCACTGAACCACACAATAACAATGGATCCAACAATAAGACTAGAAAGTGTAAATACCTTCTACATCAAGTAATTCAACTGCATGGCAGATCAGGACTGTTGTCTAAAGTGTAGTTGCTAATGCGTTGTCCAGTTAAGTTTTAAACGTTCCTCATAAATGTGTGTAGTGTGCACAAAATTTCCCTGTATTGTAATATTCCTGCAGGGACTGGCCAAAGATCCAAACATCCTGTCTTAGTGTCTGTACCACCTAGGAAGAAATTTATGAAATGTTTTGGTCCTGCTGCTTTCCGGTTGTTTGGGCATCAGGGAAATATGAAACTAAGTCAGTTGGATGCTGTAAGTCTTCTTTTCCTGTTGATTCTGGCACAAAAGTATATATTTTAGGGCTGGAAAGCTGAGATGTTCTCCCTGCACACCCAAGTGGGTTAAATTTCATAACAGAGGATCAGCCAGTAGGGAAAAAAATTATTCCTTTACTGAAAATGTTGGATGAATTTTACAGTGAGTGGGATGATATGGAATGGTCTCATCATTCTGTTATTCTGTGAATCCATGAAGAAGGACAAAAAGGAAGTAAGAATAGCCATGTTTACATGGAGTCTCTGGACAAGGATCTGTGTTTGATCATGCGGGCAAAATAAAAATTGTATATATCTAAAGAATATATAACCTGAGATTTTTCCTCTGACTAATACATTTCATTAGCCTATGATGTTTCTGCAAATTGCCTGCTTTCAAATATAACTGAATAAGAATTTTTAATTACAACATGATAGAATAAAATATTATATATATACTACATAATACAATACAATATTTTTTAATTTGTGGAACACATACTACTCCAAAGTATTAGTCACCAGCACATGTCCAGAAGTTGTCATTGACACCAGTAGTATTACTTACCATTGTAGATGCTAGAGATACTTAGAAAATATTATTAAGTAATATACTATATATAGTAAGAAAATGGCAGTTTAGAAATTATATTAACTCAGGTACTTAATAGATGCCATTCAGAAGTTATTAAAAGTGGGAAATGTTTTGTTAGAGGCTGGTGCTTAGATAGGGAAGGGTCCAGATGGGAGTGGCAATATTTGGCAAAAATGTTTTCCTTATAAATCAAATGAAAAATGGAGGAATGCCTGACAAGTGGTTCATTCCAGAGCAAAGATACGGGTCAGAAAATGTCTTGTATGCATGCCAGTACAATACTGCTAGCTTTTTAAAACCAGACAGGCTATGGTCAATGTTCTTAAGAGGAAACCCCTGCAGGGATTGCAAGTCTAGTGTAACAGTGACCACCCCTTTATGTGCAGCCTCCTCCTGGTTTGCAGCCCTGGAGCAGCTCTCTGTTGGTCAGCAGTGTGTGGTATATCAGTCTGGAGAGACTTTTACTCAAGAATTAAATGGATGGAGCTGAAAAGAGCTCGCTCCAAGAGGAAAGCTGGCCTTACCCTCTTGGGGGTCTGCCAGTGGCCTCATAGATTCAACACCCATTCATCACCACAGTGAAGTCTGTGTGCAACAGCATACTTTAGGAAAGAAATTCTGCAGCCACTTATATCCTCTGTACCTTGTATCCTTTCCTTAGTCCATATAAAAGATTATATCATCCTCATCTTCCTCACTTTGTTTTTCCTTTCATAACAGAGGCTCCTCGGCTTTCTGTAGCAGTGTTCCTCTCATCAAAGATCTTTGCCTTTCCCTCTGGCCCTTTCTCAAGAGCCTTGATAAAGGATGCCCTTTTGTCTTACACTCGTACCTTTCAGCATCCCATTTGGAGAATTGTTCAGTTGAATGACTGGTCAGTTCTCTGCTGGACTCACACTTCTGTTCAAGCATGCAGGTAGCCTGCAGCCTCAGTTACATATGAGAAAGTTCTGATTTTCATGAGGAAGATCTTTGCCAAAGTCTGGCTCTTCCAATGGGCCTTTTGAGCAGACACAGAAACATAAAATTCAAATGAATGTCATGGGAAAAAAATCCTCACTTCTATCCTATTTCTGTATTTCCAAGAAAGAAGAGTTACAAAATTAAAACAAAAAGGAAAAAAAAAATCAACAAACCCAAATGAAAAAGAAAGAAAAAAAACTAATCCTGAAATGTTCCTTTAAGAACACTGGGATATTTAAAAGGACAAAGAGTTTCTCACTATTTTCGTTGCGACCATGGGTGTTTGTTCCATGTTTTTTATGGCCCAAGACTAAGATTCATGCAATATATTATTTCTCATGGTCTGGAAAAGATGTTGCATTTATTTAGTCTTTATTCAGAGACTGTACAGTTCAATTAGCTGTATAAATCATCCCTTGGCTGATGATCAGTCTGCCTCACAACATAATAAATATTTTTAAACTATGTAGATTTAAATAGTTAATTCATATGTAGCTGAGTTTTTAGGTGTAAAATGACTTCTGGGGCATAATTTATTCAAATCTGTATGAATATATGGTTCTGGTAAGGCAGAATAAAGATATAATGCATAGTTTCCTGAAGCAAACTTCAGAGCCTGTGAAGACTCAAAGCCACACAAAACAATTAAGACATTGGAAGTTTTCGCATAAAGTATTTTTATTTTAATTGCCTTGCTCAAGATCATGGAATCATAGAATGGTTTGAGCTGGGAAGGGACCTTAAAGATCATCTGGTTCCAACCCCGCTTCCATGGGCAGGAACAGCTTCCACTAGACCAGGTTGCTCAAAGCTTCATCCAGTCTGGTCTTGAATGTTTCCAGATACTATACTGAACTAGTTTCCACTATTCATAGATTTTACTTTACTTTAAAAATACAAAGCACTGAGACAAAATTACTAGTGAATTAATGAAAATATATTCAATTGTTTATTGTACATAAATTCTGGATTTGGCTCTGAATGTGTGTTTAAAAATACATCTCTTCAGTGGGTACCAAGAGACAGAATGCTTAACTACAATGCAAGAAAAATATTAAGACAAGCACGCTAGTGGTTGAACTGTCAACTATCATTTGTGGAAGAATCTTTCACAGTATGATATAGGTCAATATTTAAAGAAACAGTGCTTGAAGTTGGCCACTTTTAGTAGCTTAGACATATAGATTTATGACATTAACATAAGGTTAGTATGTTATTAAAAACCGGATTTTTTTTTACCATGTTTCTGTGAGATTGAGTGTGAGAGACAGAGACACATGCTATGATCTCAGGGTTTCTTACAGCTCAGCTCAGCTCAGTTGAGCTCGCTCCTCATGTCACAACCAGCTCATTACAATGACTAAGAGGGAAAAGTCAAAAGTCCTTTTTCTCCTCCGATAAATCTATGCCTGATATTTCTTCACTTTTAGAAACACTGATTTGTCAGTGAAGCAGCCACACAGTGTTAGCAGTGGCACATACTATGTTTTCAGGTATAGGTGTTGAGATCCTCTTTATTTCAAATAAATCTGTGGAAAGTTTGGTCTAGTTTATTACCACTAGAGAGGCTACCTTAGGCAGAACACTAAATGATGGAGGGGAGAGGAGGAGGATGGTGTCTCTAGTGCAGTGTCCCTGTACATACATTGAACTTTCATCACTCTGGGATACCTCTGCAATTCTATCTACCAAACTTGGTTTGGGATTAAAGCACTTCTAACAAAAAGGAACAGAACTGAACTGGACAGTGGAGAGAAGGGTCCTTGAGGAACAAGAGCTCAGCATCTCTGAGCCCAGGTGGGGTGCGCCTGCCACAGAAACTTATGGGAACTCAGCAATCAGTCAAGTAAAAGATGAAGGGTATCAAGAGGATCTGAGCTCTCAGAAAATGAGGACAATGCCAAAGGGAAGTCAAGTTTATGATAAGAACAAATTCTAGTGGGGCTTAGAGACAAGTTGGGGGAGTCTAAACCTTTAGACCAGTTGCTACCTTTGGAAGTCAACGTTGCCTCCAGTTTAGGCCAAGGCTGCACTAGATGTATAACCCTTTGGTTAAATAAGGTATCAGCTTGAGTTGGCGTAGCTTTCTAGCAAAAATGTTTGCTTTCTTGTGTCAAGTTTAAAGATTCAAGTTTTCTGTTAATCAAATTTAAATAAAGTCACGTTTAGCACTAATTTACTCCATGATTAAATGACACTAGACTCTTTAGAACATGAGATAATGGTATTATAAACTCCCTGAAGCAAAAGCCTCTCCTGTAGACACACTCTACATCTAACCAAGAGTAAGTGTAACAAGTATTAAGGTGTAATAACAACAACAATAATAATCTGAAGACAAAAAAAGGACCTGCATGTAGATCTGAAGAAGACTTGCAGACAGTCATAATTAGAAAGCTGGCAAACTGATGAAAAATCATTGAATATTTGAGTTTGGTTTTTAGATCTAGACTGTATCTGAGCTTCCCAGTAAGATTGAGATTCAAATAAAGAGCCCTCTGGTGTAACATAATAACACACACACAAGTTTACTTCAGTAGTTGTCAACAATAAAATACCAAGAGGAAAGTGATCCCATTAATACAAAACTCATATATGTTAAGAAAAAAAGCTCCGATCAGAGCCTTTTTTATCACTCAATCTTGAAATTTTGTGATAAATGCATTGCACAAAAACGCTGAATTTGGGACACTGCTTGCTCTACTTCTTGAAGGAAGTTTGGCTCTAAAGAGGCAATACATTTCTTTTGCATGCACAGTAGGAAAGGTCTGCTTGGGACTATAATTTAAAGAGCTAATATTAATGGAATAAAACACACATATTTATTTTCTTCAGTCCTCTACCACAGGTACAGTAGCACTGAATGCTCACAGTAGCACTGAATGCTCACACTAAACATCTCAGGGTTGGAATATTCTGCCCATATGCTGTTTTTATTGTCATCTCTATATTGTTCCAAGCTGACCCATAGTCAGGAAACCAATAACTTTAAGAGAAAATGGCACTATTCTTTGCCGTTTGCAGGGACCTCTCCCTATTAGCTATAAACTGGACAAACCTTAAATGCTTCCCGGAGCTGCTGATAAGCACCCAAAACCTCTGAATGGCTTGCATTTGCAAAGCTAGGTGGGAAATCTTGTATAAAGTCTTTCCTGTAATTTCAGACAATTCCTGTTTAAGGTCAAGCCAGAAATTCTTCACAAATAGTTTCTCTCAGGGTACAGAGGTATTTCCTTTTCAGGTTCTGGCTGGGACCCAAAGAGCAAAAGCATGAGGAAAAAGCCCTAATGATAATCAGAAAGTTAACCAAATCCTTCCTATCTCAAAAAAGCTTCCACTAATACTTGCACTACAGTTTGGCAGACACTCAGTAAAGTGATATCAACCTATCTTAATAAGTTCCCTGTCTTGACACCCTCATAGGCAAGATGCCCTCTGACCTTCAGTCTCCTCTTTGCTATGGGGTAGTTTTCTATTTCATCAAATAAAGCACATTCTTAAAAACTGAAAAATATTTTTTCACTTCAGTCCATATTTGCAAACCATTGCACTGGCTATGGGTGGAATTTCTTACCAACTAACAGGAGAGGTGTCTCTGTGTATTTTTCTTGTGTGTCCAAATACCAACACAAGCATCTGTAGATAAAAGGGGATATTAAAGATCTGTTCTGAAAGCAGACATACTTTTCTTCTAATACGTGTTCTCACTCTTTGGCTACTTTCATTAATTTATTTTATAAACCTCTTCACATTATTTTATCTTCTTCAATGTGGTAGTGAATGTATGTACCCTCTTCATTTTATTTACCAGAAAATAGTAATCAAAGGCAGATGGACCATCTGGAACAAATGTTGAGTTTTCTAGCATGTGAGCCCAAGAAATCCGAGCTCTGAACTATACTTTGACTGCAGTTCTGGTTTGGATTTCAGGTAAATAATTTAAAATAGGAAAACTGTGCCAACATAAATCAATTTCCTGTGTTATTTTTGTGTTTAATGTAACAGCAAGTGCCTCATTCCTGAGTGACATGATGAGACCACATCATAGCAAGGGCAGAAATACCCCCCAATAAGGATTTGGTTTGGCTTCCTGATTCCTTTCAAAATGAACCTTGCCAAAAGGCTCATGTATGGTTAAACCAGAACCCATCAGAGACCTCATCGTGGGTTAAATATTATGATTTGCAAGTCTTCTTCTGTTTCTAGTTATGGTAGGAGAAGAATGGAAAGTATGAATTCAAGGTAACAATTCCTGTCTCCATTTTCATCACCAAAAATTGACCCTTATAGGCTCAAAGTTACCTTAATTTAGCTTCAGTATTCTATTTCACTTTATCATTCCTTGTTGTTTTATAGGGTCACAGGCAGTATAAAATCTAAAGCAACACCTACCCCATTAAAGGACATTGTATCGGGTCCCATTCTCTGTGTCTGGCTGTGTGGGGACTGACCCACATCCATGCTCCCACTTTGCAAGGCAGGGTGGCCACGTCCAAATTATTTCTTAGGAATGGTCCATGCTCTGTGCTGAACTCTCCCTAGGACATCTCAGGAAGAGTGCCAGTTGTCTTAGGCCAAAATCGTGCTAGTAATTAGATAGCATAAAGATTGGCTGAATTATTAACATAGATGTAGACCACAAATCCTGGCATCCAGCTGGATCTTGTCCTTACTGAAAAGGTGTCAATTTCTCACTAAATACACACTGAAGGCACACTTCTTCTGTTAGTGGTTGCATCAATATTGCTAAGATACATGTGACATTCACTGGAACTGCACCCAGAAATTAAAACTCACTTCTGTAAGTGGAAGCCTTACACTTTTGGCAAGTAGTACTTCCCCTGACCTGAGCTGTGTAGATGGCTTTTCCCCCTCATGTTCAGTGAGTAATACTTGGTATCAGCAGCAGTTACACATGCAGCAAGGGTAGGAAATACATCATGCATCTGCAACACAGTGTGCACAAGAAATGTTTTCACTGAGGGATTATATGCTGAAAAATAAGTAGTATGCAAAAAAAACCACAGTGTAGGTAGATTTAATGGGGATACTTTGAGACCAAAAAAGTTTCAGAAACTACAGGACCAACAGGAAAAAAAAAAATTACTACTTGAAACTTTGTCAGGTACAGTTTTCAAGACATAAAGGCAATCACTTTCAACTCAAAGAAAATCTCCAATTATCTAGCTAAATTAGGATATGCACCCTTCCTGAAGACTATATGAATCTGTTCAGTGTTGAAATTGTTAAGAGAACCAATTTTCTCATGTCTTTTTTGAGATCTCCTCTCTCAGTATACCAAAAAACCAGCTTCTCTGAACTTCCACCTCTGTTCCTGAATGGGAAATGAAAATGCAGAGAAACATACATTAATGAAAAAGCAAAAAGCTGCTTAAAAGAAGCTGGATTCTGATAAAATTGTAACTTGAAGTTAACTTGGTTCTGTTTCAGATCAGCTCTTACATTATCTGAATACTTCGCCAATAGTAAATGATGTAATGTATTTGGTGGATTACTGCAGACTATCATGTCACCCCTATAGACTCAGACAAAAATATACTTATGTTCTGGATATTTCTAAATTACTTTCCAGGTTGGAAAATTACTTTTAGTTCAGTCCTTTAAGGGCTGCAAGAAAACACCTTTGATAAGAGCAAAACATTTAAATGAAATAAAAAATACATTCAGATTTAGCAGCCTTCCCATTGGACAGTCCATTTGATTTTTAGGAAGAGTAAGAGAAAACTTTATGCAAAAAGGCTGTGCATCTTGAAATGTGTTTCACAAGGCTTAATACAGCTTTGTCCCAGACTACATTGGGTCCCTGAGCTATTACTTTTAAACTCCATTGGTATGGCACATCGCAGCTCTGGGATTTGTTTTTCCAAAATTAATTGGAAAGATGAGGACACTTTTACAGGTCGCGAAAGAGAAAACCAGAAATTGCTGAGTGGCTGAGGAGGAGAGAGGGAAAAGTGAGGAATTTATCAGGTTGATCTTAGACTTCTGCTTTAGGATAAAACTACTGCCTACTTGTCTCTACATATTAAGAAGCCTGCAGAGAATAACTCTTCATATAAACTCTATATTTTTGTTATCCAATATTAGCCAAGATTAATCCCACTTTATATTTGGAATGAAGATATGCATACATGTATATGCTTATGCAGTCTCAAGAACAGATACCTTTGCATATGCATCTTCTTGTGTTTTCTTTAGCTCCTTGGGTTTGTTTCTTCTTTCACAGGTGCCATTTTGCACAGGAACACTATTTCTCTTTTTCCATTAGTGAAGAACTCACGTCTTTTCTGCTAAGAGCTCAATATTTACAGAAAATTATTACAGATATAGGCATAGTTTTCCTCATGTACAGACTAAGCAACTGTGATACATGTTGAACAATTTTTGTCATTGCAGAAAAAAAGATGTCAATATTACAACCTGTTGTTCTGATATATCTGCTTGTCAATTAGTCTACATATTTTCTTTCCCTGGTGTATGTAAACTATGGGCTGGAGCCTTTGCTGACACATTCAGAGGTGAAAGTGGGAGCAAATGCCTTGCAGCAATCATACCACAGGTGCTCTACTCCCTACATGCTCCCTGGAAGACTGACTCCCACTCTGCTGTAAAACACTCTAATCACAAGGACAAACTAGCAGATATGGTGCCTGTAGCAGCCAGACAGCAAAGAGAAATGGAGCAGGAGACACCATAACTATGTTCATGTTTCTGTATTTAATCCACATTTCTGGATTTAAATTTTCTGGTTTCAGTGGTTTGTTGGTTTTTTTTTCTTATTACTAAAGGTCAAAATATTTTGTGGGAAGCAGACATTAATCATAAGCAAAATATTTATTTACAAAAAAAAATACATCTAATTAAAGATTTTTTCAGCTCCCAGAATATACTGAAGTTTGTATATGCTGCTCCACCAGTCCCCATCACATGTTAGAGATCTTAAAAAAGCAACACTCCTACATGAAATTTCACAGTGAAAAAAAAACCAACAACCAACCCTGAAGTTTCCTTTAAAAAGCCTTTCTCACTTCATATCTCTGAGACATATTATTGGGAATCATTTCTGCACATCCAGAGCACAGAATATTGCAATGCCATCAACAATAGCTAAATATTACTGCAAAAGAATAGCAAACAAAACATTGAAAATATGCCAGCCTTCTACGTCAGATTGCCAAGTGGCAATCCAGTCAGCCTGTGACTTACATGCTGGACAGGTGTGTTATTTTCTTGCATTCAGAAGTGTTTAATACAGAAGGGAGAGTAAAACCAATACCCTTGCTGCCATGCATTTGAAGCGTTATATCTTGTAATTCAAAAAATAAAGCCATTCTTTACAAAAACACCTAGAAGGGGTGCCATCTAATGTCCATGGAAGACAAAAAGGTTCCCTGCACTGTAGGAAAATAATTGTATTTGTATGTTGTTTATCTTTTTCTTTGGGACAACATAGCTATAAACTTCTACCCAGAACAAACAATAATTGTGCTTTTGTGTGAGGCATTCCAGCCACCACTTTGCACAAGAGTTAATATAATATTTATATATGGCCAGGGCAGCTGATAGTAGTTTCTGACCACGAGATAAATACTGTGATTTCTTTTATTCGGTTTCTACTTTTTTCTCAATATTATTACGTTTGCCAAGAAACGTGTGAAGCTGAACAAGCTGAAGGACTCGTTCACTCAACTAATACCTTCCTCTGGTCTATAATCAGTTCAGTTTGAATGTGGACATTTTAAATATTACCTTTAGGCTGCTCCAATTATCAACAGATAAAATCATATTAAACAGAGTTATTTAGTCCTTTCCACGTTCCGCTCATGGCCTGTAAGAGTTAACCAGTCCGTGGGGAGGCTTCATGTAGGTGGTTCACCAACATCATGAAACTACTCTCAGGCTACACTTTGGAAATTTTTGCAAGGTTACTATGAAAGATGTGGTGGATCATGACTTTCCTTTTCACGGGGAATAGAGGCAAGAACTTTCCACGTTTAGTAGAGCAGTAGGGAGGAGCACAACTGATACTTCTGTTTCTTAGTTTCCTTCAGGTCATTTCCCATAGACAAGACAAGCTGGTTATGACCAAAAGCCTTTCAGTTCAATCTTGCAAGTAGGCATCTTGCTAACGTTAATCTTGCAATAGCGCTAAATAAAACAAAGCTGGTGATTATTTCAAAGGAAAAAGAAAGTTCTACTTCCTTTTATATGGAAAGGAATGATACCAGGCTTTCTATCAGCAGTTGAACAGAGTACTAATATAGAAATGATTTCTCAGTTGCTTCAGGTTTACGTCAACAGACTACTCAGCCAGGCAAAATTCTTCAGTAAATATGAAAAGCCTGTGGTTCTCTGGTATAAGTAATCCCTTGCTCTTTCTGCCTCACTAGACTTTGTGTTTGTTCTGATGGTTTTAGGTAGATGTCTGTAATGCCAGTATCAAGTTTCCTTTTTTGAAATGGGAACAGCCATTAAATTATAAGCTCCAGAAGTATCTTAAGGCAGCTTCACCAAGGAGACAGCACAACCATTTCCTTTCACAGGTAAAGATACAGTAGTTTATTTTCCAATCACTGAAAGTTTACTCCATATTTCTATTATATTAAGAAATTCAAAACCAGAGATTTTATTTTAGAAGAACATTGTATTCCTACAAAGCAGTGATGATGATAATAATAATAATAATAATAATAATAATAATAATAATAATTTGATGAGTGCTTTACAACCAGTATCTGGTTGGCCTTCACACCAGCTCTGTACTGATGTGTACATGGCCGTGATAAAAATAACTATGGGGAGGAATTGTGTATACTGCAGAAAAATAAATCCACAAAAAGACAATTTCTTCTAATGGTGGCCATATGAGGTGTCTGAACCCAACACTGGCTTTATCCAACCTCCCTCTGTCAGTGAGGCCTTAGTCTCTCTGTCCCTGTCAGTGGAGTCACCTGTGTGCCTAAATCTCTGCTTGCTGCCTGTGCCCATAAATCAATCTTTGCAGCACTGAGCAACTAAGCACAAGGTACCACCTAAACCCCTTGGGCTTTGCAAACCAGGTGTCCCCCTCTAATCTTGCCTCTGTGGTCTAACCCACACAGAGCTCTGGGCCTCATCTGAAGAAAGGCAGAGAGTCATAAAATATATCAGTTGTAGAGGAAGGATCCTCCAGAGAGATCTGCTGTTGTCTGCAGAAAGCCCCGGAGTGCTAAGTCCCAGCACGGTGTCATTCCTGTACCCTCAAGGACACAGTGATGTGTTTCAAGAAGGCCATAAATAACATCCATATGAATAGGCCCCAAGGTTAGTGTCTCCAAAAATGTGAATTGTTAACCCTCTAAAGCAAAGCTTTCTTTCCAAGATGGGGAAAGGTGTGCATATGCTGGCACTGAATCTTTCTATTCTCATATTTTCATTATGGACTTTATCTGAAGAGTGGACTTTTTCAAAGAAACCTCAGCAAATGTCTCTGTGTTCCCTATGAGCATCTCATTTTTCAAAAAACACAGTTGTTTTGTGATACGGATGTTTTCTGTGTTTTAAAACTATATCTACATGCCGAGTTTCACCCCATGAAAAAAAATAAAAATCTGCTGTGACAGTTGTAATATTACATTATGATCCACTGGATCATAATAACACATTGCAAGGAAATGGATGCATATAACACCATATCCTATCAGTTCAACTGGTGGGTACTAATAGGCTTTCCTAATTATAAAGAACAATTTGTTGTCGAACAACTAATGTCCATGCTGACCCAGATACATTGTGCCTCTCTGAGAATGAAAGAATGAAGAATAAATGAATACTGTACCTGCACTGACCTTCCTTGAAATACCACTGAAGATCAGGATATTATTGTCTCCAAATCTATGCCTCTCCCTGTAAATTCCCCAGGAAATTTCAGGTGCTGTACCTAATGAGGGAAAAAACATGAAATCAAATCAAAATTTAAGATTCAAGCTTAGCTGAGAGCCATATCTCATCCATTTTAATTATTGTTATTGCATTTTTAATTTAATTGAAGCTGTTTCTTATGGAAGCCTTGGTACTACATCATCATTCAGCCTTCATTTATTTTCTGATCTGACAGCCCTAGATGCATTTGTGTTGATGGCTTAATTGTTTCTTTCCCTAAGCAAGTGCAAGTGGAGGAAGTTCACAGGATGCCATGCCAGGTTATCTGAAGTAAAAGACAACCTGGATTGCAATATTTTGTGACTAGGGAATAGACGCATTTAAAAACATATTTTCATGGAAAAAGAAAAATAAAGTCTTATGAATACATTTGAGAAAAAAATGAAAACTGAAAGCTGAAGCAATAGTAAAGGATAATTGAAAACAAATTGTCTCATGTTTAACCAGAAAAGGTCATTGTTTTGCCTTTGTTTTCCAAAGGTTTTGGTTTTTTATGTTTTCCCTTTATGTCCTTATTCCTTTCACAATAACAAGTAAATCAATAAATAGAAAAAAAGAGAAATCGAGAAACAAAAATGTCAGCAGGTAAGAAGGAAGCAAAACCCCCACTTTCAAAGACAGGAAAACCTGCAGAATAACAGTCTTATAAAGACCATTTAAGTGATGAAGGTGTTAACTGGCAGTATTTTGCACCACAGGTTAACTTTGTTTCCTTCATAATGCCTCGATTTTGTTGTGCCATCTGATGCAATTTAAATGCAAGGAGAAACAAGTCCTCCCTGTGCCTCCACAGAGGTGACCGACTGGGTTAGGTTGGCTAAGTCAAGCTATTTTGTCCAGTCTGTGTTAAATCAAAGGTTCATAAACTATGACCTTTTTTTCATTAGCAGACATATATATATATTGTTATTAAAAAAAATAATTCCCCCTCTCTGTTGCTTGGACATTAATACTGCTGCTGTGGGATGTAAGATACTAACCTATCTGATACATGATATCTTAGAGCTATTTTGTCCTTATTTTTCACCATAATATTTGTCTACACAAGTCATTGGGCAGTGGATAATAAGGCCACAATTTTCTTCAGAATGTACAGGGGGAGAAGATATGGCTTTCTTAACGTATAACTAACTGCTAACTGTGTTGAGAAAGTGGAGTGAGTTAGGTTCAGGTCTCCAAGATGCTTTACCTGCACATCTTCAGTTGAAGCTAGATTGAACTTTGCTGCCTGTAATGAGCTACTCTCACACAGAGGTTTTCATTTCTTATAATGTGAGGAAAAATTATAATGGAGGCATTTTTCACTGAATTTCACTGAATTTCTAGAGTTGGAAGGGACCATAGAGATCATCTAGTCCAACTCCCCTGCTGAAGCAGGATTGCCCAGAGCTAGAGCATGTTACTCAGGACTGCTGCCAGGCGGGTTTTGAAAATCTCCAAGGAAGGGGACTCCACAACCTCCCTGGGCAGCCTGTTCCAGGGCTCTGTCACCCTCACCGTGAAGAAGTTTCTCCTCATATTTGAGTGGAACCTCTTATGTTCCAACTTGTGCCCGTTGCCCCTCGTCCTCTCACTGGGAACCACTGAAAAGAGTCTGGCTCCCTCCTCCTTCAACCCTCCCTTGAGATACTTGTAGGCGTTGATAAGGTCTCCCCTCAGCCTTCTCTTCTCCAGACTAAAGAGTCCCAGCTCTCTCAGTCTCTCCTCATAAGGGAGATGCCTACCCTAATTAAAAATACTTGCAGCCTTGTAGCACCACCTGCAGGAGGCCTTTTATTTTACTAGGATACTCACTGTGCCATGGGCAAGCTTGTGTGGGAACATTACAACCAAAAACGATAGAAACCCAAAGGTCTTACAAAGGGATTAAAAAATAGTTAAGAGAAAACCTTGATAACCCCGCAGCACACATGGCAAAACCAAGCAAGATGTGTGCTGTTTCAGACAGATAATTTTTAACTGCTGATTTTTAATTGTTTCCTTTTGATCGATTTTCTGCAATAAATTGCTTTTAAAATTAGTTTTCCATTTGATGAGTTAAAATGCAGAGGGCAATATGGCAAATTTTCCAGCTGATGTAGACAGAAAGATTAGAGGTGTGTTTAATATCCCTGAGGCACACCCTCTGACGAACAATCAAGATCCTGGGGCCTGGGATCTTCTGATAGCCCAAAGCCAGTGGCAAGCTGTTCTTCAATGGCAACAAAGGATTTCTAATGCACAGGGAACCTGCCTGGGGGACTGGGCTCCACACGGCTGAGTCTAAGCCACCAGCTCAGGCCACCCCATGGGGATACTCCTCCCCACGTGGTGGAGGCACATGGTGCCCCAGGACCACAGCACCAGCAATCCTTCCCCTGTGCAGCTGTGACTCTGGGCATCCATCACAGCAAGTCTGAGGGGCCACAAGGCTTGAGTGGGGGTCAGAAATGTAATAGAAGTTTATCTGCATGGCCTTTTAATTTTTTAATTAAGTACAAGAGTGTAATTCTGATATGTTTAAGAATTCAGATAACTAAACGTATCAGGTGATAGCTCTCCATCCCACCCCTGAGTGTCAAGGCTGCTGTTGTAAGGTAATTTTGTCACGACAGCCCAGACACCGTTAACAGGGACAGCCCCGTACCCAGGGCTGAGCTGTGGAGATACACACTTCATTTCCATTGACTTTCCCGGCAGGACTGGACTGTCTGGTAGCCCCCAAGCCACAGAGAAGGGGTCAGGGATGTTCAGGACTTTCACCACCCACACCCAGAAAGGCTCCAGCGCAGAAAGGACTGAAGCCCTGGAGAGAAGCACTGCTCACTGCCAGCCACAATCGGCAGGGGTGGGGAAAACCACAGGCACACAGCTCCCAGGCCCTGTTACTTCCACAGCTCTCTGCACGGCACAGATAGGAAGCAGAGTGTCCAAGCCTCCCCGAGCAGCCAGCCACAACACATCAGACAAGATATCAGCAAGAGCAGCAGACCGTGGAAAATCAGTGGGAAAAGGGAGGAATGAGGACCTGTGATTTGCAGTAGTTGGTCATGCTGTGCACATTTCTGGGGTATTTCATGCATGTGTGACTGCAGATACAAAAACACACATATGTAAAGCAGCTTTGCTCCTCGACATGTGAGCTCTCACATACTGTAAAACCTTCAGTGTGCTGCTGACTTGACACTTTTCCATTGTGTCCCCCCCCTTGCTGAGGGCAGAGGACGCGTGCAACAGACGGGAATCAGAGAAGGAAGGATGTCAGCTAAGACAGAAAGCAAAGGCTCTCCAACACACTGATGTTTGGAGCAGGGGAAAAATGCTGAGGGTGGAGAGGGGATAAAAGCCTGTCTCCCTCTTTGCCCAGCACCCATGCCCAGCCCCACTGGCAGTGGAGCCCCTTACCCCACCTGAGAAACGCTGCTCCTCCCCAAGTCAGGGCTTGCTCCCTCCTTCCTGTCCTGAAGACACAAAGAAAGGTTTCAAGGAGACAAAAATCCCATTATCTGGACAAAGGTTGTCAGAGCAGCACCCCATGAGACCTTGCTGTACCTCTGAGAATATGTCTCTAGCAGCTGATGCTCTTTGTGTGTTTGCTTTCTATTTTAGCTGATTTTTAAACCAGTCACTCACGACAGCCTCTTCACTAATGCTGGAAGAGACATGGGCACGTGTGGCTGGCAAAGGGATTTTGCTTTTCAAATAGGTACTTGATTTTATGAGAAAGAGTACTAGCAAAGTTATTTCTGTTTCCTGGCAGCAAGTCATTTGGGCGTTAATCTTTCAAAGTGCCTCTAAGGAAGGAAAATGGGGTAAGAAATGTATATTTGTTTGTGAAAGTGTGTCCCTTCTTTACATTTTCCCTTATTCCAGCTTCACTCTCCTGCTCTCTCACTCTCTCACCATACTGTGTGCACACATATGGGTGTGCACGTGTACGCATATGCCTTTCCTTCCCTTTTTTTTTTGCCAGGAGAGTCAAGCCTCAGTAAATTACTGTATAGTCCTGTCTCATAGCAGCTCGTCTGTTCCCTCCCCTAGGCAATTTGGTGCCAACTGGATTATATCAGAGCAGTTGCTTTCCCCACAAGAGCAGGAGAAGGTGCAGGAGATTAAAATAAAGATCAGCCAACCCTGTAGCACAGCAAATTAGCTCAGGCCATTAAGCGTAATGGCCTTCCAGAGGCCAAAAGGGTCAGCTATTAGTTCAAAATAATGACCTTCAACCCAGGCTGGAGGAAGTATATACACAGATGCCTGTCGTTCTCCTGATTCAGTTTTCAAAAGATCTACCTCACTCCTGATTTTGTACAGTTAAAATGTTTAACACATTTAATGGGACCTGATTTATTTTTTTTTTCATTCAGGCTGACACGGGAGTTTGAAGTTAACCATGTGGAGGCTGCTAAAAGATCCAGGCAGAGTGATTCCAATTAACAACATGGAAACACAGTTCGCTTAATTTCGAACTTACTTAGACAAGAAAGGTTCAAAAGTTCAGTGTAAATGTTCCTGGGTTATATTATTTCAGAAAGGAAGAGAGAGTTAAAAAAAAAAAAAATTAAAAAAATTTCCAGGGCCATACAGTATAGACGGCGTATCATATGAAATATGAACTGGTTAGGGAAGATGTTGAAAGCACTGGACTGGGATTCGGGGGATGTAGATTAAATTCCTTGTCTCTGCTGCAAACTTCCTGTGTGGCCTGGAGCAAACGGCATTGTTGGCTCTGTGTCTTAGTTTCTGACACGTGTGTGGGGTGCAGCTAATGAATCCTTTCTCCTGCCCTTTGTCTCCTTTCCCTACTTAGAGATGCTCTTTAGAGAAAGGTCTGCAGAGCTTCTCTTAATGAGTGTATATATATATATATATACAGAGATGAATACTCAATACAGGCTTCACCTCAACTTTGAATACTACCAAAGAAGAACTAGAAAAACAATGATTAAAAGCAGGAGTTTGGCATTCAGGAAATTCTTGGCTGTGTCACAAATTTCCTGTGTGACTTTCTCCAAGTCATTTAGTCTCTCTCTGATTCAGCTCCACGATCATAAAAGTACTTCTCAGTAATGCAGTGTGTAGTGCATCCATTCATAGTCATAAGACGTGGAAATTACAATAGGAGGCCCAAAACACATCCAGGTAGACCTTCTTTGGTGAATAAAAGCTGGAAAGCTCAATATTGTTTTACAGACATCTTCTAGGCTGCCTCGAAACTCCTAACATGCACAGTGCACAGCCTGGTGAGGGAGGCGAAGGACTAGCAGACCACAGAGATACTGCACCGTATATGGTCTCCATATGCACCAGTCTTAAATTTCAAACATGTTCTCCCAATCATAATGCAAAGCACAAAAAAACCTCCAAGCATATTTGTTTGTTTAAATTGGGGTGAAAAGAGGATTAGAGGGGAGGGAAAAGTTTACGAACTCAACAAGTTTTGTGAACCCCAATTGGCAGGAGAGAAAGTTCACAATGCCTTGAACCTGGTTGCGTTCCGTCATGACTTGCTCCAATATGGAGAAGTCTGGCTAAATTTATTACTGTTTACAGCATGAGAGCTACACGGTGTTTGTGGAAGTATAAAAGCTGTTGTTGAGTATCATAAAAAGAATTAAATCACCAAACTGTTTTCACAGGAGGTTAAAAGGTCTGATATAAATCTTCAAAGGGTAGGCGGAAACTCTGTCCTTAATCTGCCCCGTTGTGCTGAGGTACTGCAGGCAACACACATGGTATGTAATGTTACCCAGTGCTGAGAGACTTTTATAAAGCCTATAGGCACAAAGAAACCCGTAAGGGTGAAACTGCATCATTAGGCTAACACTGGATTTCTCTGCTTCCATGAGCAGATATTGAACTATAAAGCCTTTTATTTAAAACTAATATTATTTTTTTTTTACAAAATAGGTGAATGTAATTTCTAGCCCTTGCTTCCTGTGGAGGTCTTGGGAGTGTACATGTTTGAGAGAGGTAAAAAAATGTACAAAGGGAGGGTTGGTGTATGCGATGTTCTCGCCACCTCTCAGCGATGCCAATTAAGCATGCTTTCTGCCGGTGAGCTGGACTTCACCCAGTGAGCTTTCACCCTACATCACCTGCCAGTGGGACCGCAATAGCCACATGGCAGAGCAGGGAGTCCAAACTGCAAAATGCCCAATAGCACCTCTGGGAGGGGTAGTTAGAAAGCTTCAGTGGGACCTGGTCATTACAATTCCCACTTGGGGTAATATTTTATCCTAAGTGCTATAGTAGGACATTGCAGAAAATTCATTCGTGGCTTGAAAAATTCAAACTAGAGCTTTGGATATGTTTTTAAGCTGTGCAAGTGTGAAAAGCACCCAGAAGTCCATTTGTACCCCAAGTGCCTCCTCAGGATACAATTTTAAGTTTACCAATGACTAAAGATGAAAGCATTCTTATTAATTAACATTAATCAAATGTTGATAAGAGAAACACTAAATTAAAAAAAACACTAAAGAAAACATCACATCCAGGCCAAGACTGATGCCAGTTTTTTCTTGCCTGGATTGAATTTTATATTGGAATTATAATATAAACCTCTGAAAAGAGGGTTTACAGTGGAAACACTGACAGACTCCTAACTGGAGCATGCTACGGGTGCCTTTATAAACATACCAGGCATGATGGTTTGGAGCCAAAAAAGTGCTTCTTAAAAAATGTATTAAAAATTAATTTATTCCTTATGCATGTCTAAGTTAAAACTTCTTGGCATGAGCTTTATTAATTCCCCCAGGGCTCCTCTCTATCCATTGCAGGCAACAAAAATGTACTCTATAGAAGATAAACTGGAACTGCCCAGCTCTCCATGGGATAAGTGGAATGCTTTGCTGGTAGATAGCAGCACCTTCCCCCATACTCTGCATGCTCTGTGTGTACAAGAGCATATACAGAATACAGCTTCCTTAAGGAGACTTGATTTTACCTCATCTTCCTAGCTTTACAGTGCAGCACAGTGCACAGGAGAGCACATGATGGATGTGTGATGGTGTGGCGTTTAGGTCAGGGCACAGCTGGTGAGGGCACATGGCCATGGTCCTGCTGGCCCTCTGCCCAGCCCAACCTGCATGTGTGGGAATCCCCACCTATGCTGGCGAGGAAGGACACCCATCACGAAGGGACAGCGTGCACCCACAGGAGCGGGTGAGCTCTGCTCCAGCCCCTGCTCCTCTGCTTGCTCCTCCCTCCTTCCCTCCCTTCTGCGGGGGCACAGCAAGGCAAGCCAACACCTTTCCCAAACAGGGTCCCCCTCTACCAACCAGGGAGCAAGTGGGATTCGGCCACAGCCGCCACCGCTTCTGCAACTGAAGAAGAAACAGGGTGCAATTTGAAAATTGGATATATTCCACAATTGAAATCTCACATACAAACAGCTAAGAATGCGGGTGATGTGAGATACCCAGCCCTACATCTGCACCCAATTTGCACAAAGGATTCCTGTCATTTTCCAGGGCTGAAGCAAAACCCCAGTTCACCAAGCCCCACAGCTCCGGAGGGATGAAATTTGCAGCAGAGTCTTGCAGCCTGGTTTCTCCTCAGATGGAAATATTTCTTGCTGCAACTCCCCAATTCCTCTCATCCAAATGCTGAGCGTGTTGTCAGCTCCAACCACACACGGCTGAAGATAAGCCTGGGGCAACGTCAAGAAGAAGCTGCAACATTTCTTTAAGAAGCAAGTATTAATATATTTCCTGTTAGACACGGAAAATAGGATTAAAGGTGATATTACGACAAAGGCCTTCTGTGAAATGAGGAATAAATGTCATTAATGCCCCCTAATGGGCAAAGTGGTCTCCCACCTGCATATATGTATCAGGCCTGTATTAGATTGTCATACATAATTGATAGTGAAATAAGACCACTTTCCACTGAATGGGAAAAAAGGCTCATGCGGTTGTAAATTCATTTACAGCAGATTCATTTGCAAAGAGATTGATCCAATCAAAGATTGAGAAATTGAGTCCAAATTGATTTTATTACATGAAGAATAGGATGATGTTATAAATACCTCTTATGTATACGGCAAGTAAAACCAAAACAAAACAGAGCCACACCCTGAAAGGAGTATTTACCCTTTATTTTTTCTTACCAGTTCAAGATCCAAGATAGTGCAACATAAAATGTCTCACTTAACGGTGATATTGCTTAAAGTAGCTTTCTCCATGTGACATTTACTGAACAGTGACATCTATTGGGGACCAGTATTTCAAGAAATTGGAAAACAGGAGTCTGTTCAGACTTTACTGACCAACAGATTTGAAATTACCCATTGTAGGACACAGTTCTGAATTAGAAGAGAGATGGATGAGATGACCTTATAGATGGATTCCATCTCTAGGGCTAGACCATGTTATTAGGAGACAGAATGAAGTAGTTGTGGGTGGAGAGGCGTGGGTGTGTGAAATTTCACTGCAGTTATAAACAAAATACTGGCAGCTGGTATTTCCTCTGGGTGTCCGGTGGAGTGGATGTGGCAGCAGATCCTTCCCTATCCTTTCTAAAAAGACAGTATAGATACATGTTCTCCACTGTGAGGCAGCTTCAAAAACCAGAGATCCAGGTTAGGAACTGTGTCTCCTGCTATTCCCCAAGCAGTGCTCTTTCCTTCACCAGGGGGAGGTGAAATGTCCTGTCCTTCTATCCGCATAAAGCAGCCTTTTCTTTCTAGGGCTGTCAAAGTGAAGCTCTGACAAATCACACAACTATTAGTGCACAGCTTTATCAGAAATCACACCAAAAAAATTGTTGTAGAATGGGCTACATAATAGTAAAATCAGAGCTCTTGTTTCATTGCTGTGAGGAGCCTGGGTCCTTCTTCTCAGCTGTTTCCATGCAGCTATCAGGGGCTGCTGCCAGCCTCCCTGGAGCCATCTCTGCCCCAGGCTGAGCCCTGTCCCTCAGCCTGTCCTCACATGGCAGCTGCTCCAGCCTGGACCAGATTGAAACCCCTCACTGAACTCATGCCAGTTCGTCCACCTTTTGTATTGAGGGAGGCCCAAAACCAGGCACTATAACCACAGGTCTCATGAGTGTGGAGCAGAGGAGGATAATCTCATCCCTAGATGATGGACTGTGCTCCTACTGCCTGGTTGCTGCTGGATCCAGCATGGCTTGTGGTGCTCAAGGGTGCCAGCACCTCCTGCAGAGCTGTTCCTGAGCCCGGCCGCCCCCAGCCCACACCCTTGCAAATTTAGTCCCTCAGAGGTCCAGGAGTTTGCATTGAACCTCTTTGAATTTCATAAGATTGCTGTTGGCTCATCCCTCCAGCCCAACTGGGCCCTGAGATGGAGAGTTGTGTTGTTATTGCTCCTGAAATGATTTTACTAATCTTGTACATGCCTTGGAATCCCTTCAGCACATTTCTGAAGGCAGCTCCAGGGTCAGATGATTTTCTGAAGTGAAGCTGGCAAGCAGTGGTTGAGAGGCGAGCCAGGCCATTTCCCACAGAAGTTCAGCTGCTGTGTTTTTGATTTATATTGTTATTTTGTAAATGGCACATTTTAAAAGTGAAAAAATAAACACCAAGTTAAGTGATGTAGCCTAATACATACTTAGAAGAAAAATGAAATGAATGCTGAGAACCTGCGTATTTAGTTTCTGTGGCATGGCCTCAATTTCAGGTTGACCTGCTGTTTTGCAAAAGAAAATACAAATATATTGGAACGAAATTTTTCTAATGAAAATATATTGGTTTTCCATAATGAGGTCCAGAATGGAATTTCTAGTCTGAACCAGAACAAAGGAGCAACACCTCCAAATACTCCCTGCCAGGGCCCACTTCTAGGGGAGAAGAGACCCAGACCCATAACACTGTTGTGCTCAGCTCCAAACAAGGACCTCCTACCTCCCTGTGGGTCCCTAATGGATTCATCTGGTCAGTTTCCAAAACAGTTTTTGAAAGACTTTGATTTTATTCCAACACAGAACAAAAATATGTTTAAAAACCTCAAGATTTTTTGTTAAACAGAATTTTCCCAGCCAAACCTACCATACATTATTACTGTTACAAATCCCCCAAGTGCTTCCAGAATAATCAGAAAGGAGTGCTACATCCAGAAAAATCCCAAATCAAAACCAAAGGGTAGAAAAAAGAGACACAGCGCGCCAGGAGTTCAGTTGTTGTGTGGCCACCCTGTGCTGGCATAATCGTACAGGGAAGATTATTATCATGGTGTAAGTGCCCACAGGAGTAATCCAGCCTGGGCTGTTTGAGGGTGAGCAGCTCCGAGTTGTGCAGCCTCCCACCCACTGTTCCCCACACAGGCAACGCTCCCTGTGCACACAGCCATCTGTCTCTGCATCCCCCTGCCCCTGCCTTGGCAGACACCTCCTTCTCCACGGTTGCCCACCATGAATGGAGCAGCCCCCCTCAAACACCCCTATGGCAGGCACTGCCACTGCCAACCCCACCCTTCTGCTTGCTTGCCAGGAGAATCAGGAGCAGGTAAGCAGGGGACAGCAATGCTCTCATATGGGGAAAAAAGAGAGGGGATAGATTCGAGCATGAACAGCCCAGCCCTGCTCACCTGGGAAGGCAGAAGGGAGCCAGGGTCTGTCATGAAGAAAAGAAGGAATGGACTTATTTCCTGCACAACTCTCCCTCCTTCATCTTCCAGGGCTGACCAGGCACATCCCACAGCCTGTGTTTGACCTACAGACAGTCAGGACTATGCCATGACTGGTATTAAAGACATTTTGTAGCCACATATCAGCTGGATCCTTTCTCCAGGTGAGACACCCCCCAAGCTGAGCCTGTTTGGGTATCACAGCCGGGGTGATGGTGAGAGCAGGAGGTCTAGGACTACACAGACGCTCACAGCATGGGTGTTTGACTGTCAGAGCATCGCCTCCTCACTGCTCTGCACCAGCTTCAGCACAGCTACTGTTCCAGGTTCATGGACCGCAGTGTCATGGCTCTGCTCAGCGTGTGATGTTTAGTGCACTTCTCCCTTAATTCTCCATCTACATTATGGGGAAAATACATATCTTTCCCTGTTTTTCAGGATAAACACATTACAGGATTGTGAAGGTCTGGATGGGGACCAGAAACAGGAAGAATAAATGTTTCTCTTTTCGTATTAAAGTGGGTGGAATTTTTATGGGAAAGGGGGCAAAACCTTTATTTTCTGTAGCTGAATAATAATTTCAGCATGGAGAAAAAAAAAAAAAAAGAAGAGGTCTGTGGTATGAAGCTGTACATTTTTGTCAAAAGGCTCAGTCACCATTATAAAAAAAAAAAAAAAAAAACCCTATGCATTTTTCTTTTAGGATTGTCTTTCACCAGAAAATATAAGCTCTTGGTTGAATGCTTGGCATCAAATAGGAGACAGTGAAGTGGGTATTTCTCGTGTCCTGATCTCTGTGAGAAAACACCCTCTTTGTGAAAAAGAAAGCACAGTTTGTTAAAAGAGCAGTTTCACAACTTTCTGCTCCTATGTGGACAAAGGGCATTTCTGGCTCTGCAACCCTTCTCCTCCCACCTCTCCCCTCAGACCTCTCTCTGCTCCACATGGAGACTCTTCCTCTGGTCAGATGTCCGGGACAGTGCAGGTCAGGGACAGGGTATGCACTTCCTCAGCCTCTTGTTCTCTGAGATAAAGATGAAAAGAACAAAAACACTAACTAATCCAAAGCTGCACTGTATTTATAGCAACCATAATTAACATCCTCTTAGGCTGGCCTGGGAGCTCCTGGGTTTGTTTGCCTCTTAAGAGGCTGCTTAGGGATATAAGCAGCTCTGGGAAGAGATCCCTGTGGAATTTCTTCTTCCTGGAGATCCTGAATGGGTCTGAGTCTGCTTCTTCATCTCAACATCCCCAAATATAAAAGGGAGCCAACCAGCAAAGCGGGCATGTGATGAGGGCACACATCTTGTCTGTTCCCTGGAGCAGCTCTACCTGGCACAAGTTCTACTATCGTTAGGGCATCAGGCTTTCTTCAGGATTTTCTCAGCAGGTTTCCACAGACCCCATGTGCTTGGCCCAGCATGTGATAAATTTGCCAGGAACGCAAACACACACTCTTCACAGTGCTTTAGTAATTTGCAAAAAGAAAGGATTAATGCAAAACCTGATCTGACTTGTAGAAGCAGTTTTATCCCAGGGTAGAAAATGAGTGTTTCTCCACACAGATCTTCTGTGACGGCAACTGTGCTGAATATCCCAAGCTCTGATTTCTACAGGCTTTAGCCAGCAGTTATTTGTGTCTGTTTTCCCTCTGCAGCAGGAAAGTAAGGGCTTTTTAGTTTAGCTGGATACTTGTCTGTTCAGTAAGGCTTTAGGATCCCTCCTAACCCTGTCCCCATTCCGTCTCTGAGTTCGGTTTCTCTTCCAACAGTTTGGGCATCACGAAGCTTTCCAGTGCTTGGAAGTCGAATGTGAAAGACCGCCCTGCACATTACACCTTCTGTCTCAGAGAGGGGCTGATAATTTTATTTTTCCTTAATTTGAAAAGCATTTAACTAATTGTATCATTACTTTTTGTTTATATGATATTTGAAACATCCTCTTATTAAATGTTGTCCAGCACTTCAGTATAATGGTGCTTCTATTTGCTTGTTTCTCTGCCAAATTTCTATGTTCTCACGCAAAGTGCTTTCCTCTGGCTGATTATATTTTTGAGTGCTTTTTCAAAATCAGACCAAATCCCATTTCTTGGAACAAAGCTGAGAATAAGGTATGTCATTTCCCGTATTAAAAAGTTATTTTCTGATACCTTTGTAGCATGCAATGTCTATTTCTGAGCAGGGACTGGAATTTGACTGGCATGGTAGCCTTAGTATTAATGCACGCTTTTGCCATTTAAAAGAAAAATGTCATTTTTAGGCCCAATTTCAGAAAAGAATTAATACATTTGTTCTGTTTTAAGGATATCCATGCAAAATTAAAATTTTAATGCTTCATTTGGCAGCCTTATTAATAATGTTTTCAGTGTATATATATGCTATTTTATTGAAGTACTTTAAAACTTATTTTCCAAATCACTTTTTACACCCTACTGAGTATGTTCCTTAGCATATTAAACTACACAGACATATGCACACACACAAAAAATTGCTCTAAATACAGCATTGATTAACAGTAAACTTTTAAATGAAATGTCTATAGGCTGGAGTATCACAAATAATTATTACAATCAACATGAAGAGATTTTTTAATATAGTTTATAAAATAGGAACAGCGGCACTGTGTCTTGTTTTCTGCAATGAAAGCAACTATTATTTGCCACTTCTGCCACATTGCTGTTTGAATGAGACGTTAAAAATAGTGCCTCTCATTTGCCAGGCTCTGAAGCTACCCAGCTGGGAGGGCAGAGAAAGGAAGTGTTCAGGGTACTCACAAAGAAAACGTGCCAGATCCTGCTACCGGTCCAACCAGTGTAAGTCTAGAGTAAATCTACTCTCTGTATTCACAAGTATTCTGGAACAGTACAAAACAATGGGATTTGGTCCACTGGGACAAGACACAGAAGAAAAGAAGAGAAATAAATGAAATGAAAAGAAGATAGGCTGCACCAGAGCGATCACTGATGTTAGGTCTGGTCTGTTAGGGCACAAAGAAGTATCAGCCTTTCAAGTCCTGCTGGCGGTGCATGTTTCACTTCAGCAAAATGAAAAGTATGGTCTTCTCTAATAGGTTTGGTCGTTCCTACATTCAGTCACACCAGCTCCACAGATCCCATCTCGCAGGTGCTTTTACAGCAGAAGTACAGGGATGGTCAGATACCTGCAGCCTCCTCAGTCCCTCGCCACTGGCCAATTGGTACCAGGAGAGAAACCAGCCCCCAGTAGTTCCATGAAAGACCATGCATTTTTCCCCTTCTCCTTTCACCTCACCCTTTGGGTACCTGCATGCTATGCCCTTGTGCTATGGTCCCACACTGCCTTAGCCGCACATACTTTAAATGTGCTAATACTGCCAATGTGGTGCATAACGAGCCGACTGCATACAGAAATGTGGATTTATATCACAACTATTTGCTTTTTCTGTGCTAAGCCTCATCTGTCTGTGCAAAGGAGCTAATAAAATCAGAGGGGAGGTTCTGGGACATTCATGATGTACAGTATTATGTTTTGTTTCAGTATGAAACAGCTGTATAAGGATTATAAAAATATGATTTGCCAAAAATATTTTAAATATTTGAAAAAGGATTTGGTGGCATTTTCCTTATAAAAATAACCAATTCCTTCTGTGTTGACTAACATGATATACATAAAGAGTTTTGGCAGCCATACAGAATGAGGTGTTTCAGCTGTTGTTCATATAGACGGATCATTCTGGAGATGTGCAGATGTGATGCACATTAAAAATGTAGCACTACAAGCTTTCGTAACATTCATAGATGTTTTAGGAGGTGACGAGCAAAACCTTGACATTCACATCTGGCATTGTACTCTTTTCACTGGGAGAAGAATTGTGTTCATAAAGTCAGAGCAAAACCTCAGAACCAGTCCTATGCTAAACACCATAGCTGGGAGTCCATCCGCACAGATGTGGCCATGCAGGAGAAACATGTGCCCAGGGCTCCATGTTGGGCCCATACTTCATACCCCACTTCAGGATGCTCAAGGGGTCCTTCATGACCCTGGGTGCCAAATCATACTGGAGGTGTTGCCTGAAACCAGATTCCTCTGTGCCTCCCACATCTCCACTGAACAGAAGAGTATGACCTCCATGAGATGGGGCCAACCAGACCTCCAGGGAAAGGGAACGTGTTCGCCTTTGAGGATGCATTTGCAGAAGCAGCAAAATGCTGAAGCCTGGAGCACATTTACTGTGCCAGCTGCAGGGCAAGAGCCATTCTCTACGAGCTTGCTGCTGGCGTTTGTAAGGGATTGCAGAGTCTGGCAGCAGACTTGACCCGACTGCTTGATGTGCAGAAAAATGGACTCGCTCACAGCGAGCCCCACGCATACCACACATCTCTATGTGAAAATGAATCCTCTGAGACTGCCCATTCTGCTATCCATACGCTGCAGAGCTGGATTTGAGTTGGATTCAATGTACATGAGCTGGAAAACTCACCTGCTCATGTGCTGAAAGCCTGATGCATCCAGAACTTAAGCAGGCTTACAGGGCACATGCTTTGCATTGCACCCAGCCATTTTCTGTCTAGGATTTCAAAGAAAAAATATGGGAGCCCTAAGCCACTTTGCCACACTTTGCCATATAATTGGAGACAACACAGCTGTGCTCACCTGGAACTCTCTTTGAGGTTCGGGGCTCACACAGCCCTGTGTGTATTGCTGTGTGCTCGTGGTGTGTTCAGTGTTACACCAGGACAAAAATAGAGTCCTTACCAGAAAAAAATGTATAAGCTCAAACACAAAAAAATGCATGACCTACCAGAAACCTAGAAATAATTGATTCATGCTCTTTAATAATTAACAACTTCCATCTGGGCATCTAGGCAAAGGAGGGATACTATTCGGGATTATTTTACACTAAAGTTTAAAATACAGAAAATGAGGTTTATTTTGAGGGGAAAGATGGGGAATCCCAGGGAATGTGAGTCACAGGAAAGTCACAGGACTGTATGAGGAGAGGATCCTAGCAAGTGGATCATGCACTGGCTCATTTTTTATTTTATGAAGTAGAATCCTGAATAGTAAAATTATACAGGTCATTACCTATTTCATTTTCACTGGAAAGAGACATGAGCCTTCAGATTTTCAATATATATCTGAATCCACACAAAGCTGTGGATGTCCTGCTGGTTTAGAGCTTTTTGGTATGCTGCAGTTTGAGTGGGAAGGGAAAGGTTGTGTTGTGAAACTGAAACAGCCTGCATATTGAAGATATCTTTCTTTGATTTATTACATAAAAACGATGGAAAGAGAGAACTGAGGTCAGCATACACACATCCTTGTGCTGTAACTCACACACTGTCTCTCCTCAAGTTGGGAGAGTAATGGATATGCATAATGCAAAGCTTGCCTTGCAAAATGTTCTACGTTTTCACCTCTCATGGGTGAAAAAACAAACCCCAAGCTGAGGTTGCGGATCGTCCTTAAAGATGCACTTGCAACCGTGCAGCACTGAACCTGAAAGCACTAATACTGCAACTTGCTCCCGGCATCACAACTCAAATGCTCACTTTATTGTGTATAGAATATGCTGATACTGGAGCAGTAAAACCCTGCCCCAAACTATTGCAGGTCTAGACTATGTTGGATTGCGGGTGTTAACAGAGTACCAGAGAAGAGTCACTTGCAGATTTTCATCCTGAAATGCCAAATGCCCTCTCAAATAGAAGAAAAATGGCAAAGGCAAACAAAGGCAGACATCAGTTATTTGCATGTATCAATATTTTGCTATGAAACATACGCATGAGTCTTGCACCTGACCACAACCTGCTATTTTTAATTTAAACTTACAGTAAATAGGGCAAGCTTTTTTATGTCCCTAGCCTCATTTTTCAATGCAGGCAGCTTCCACTGAGTACACATAAATGCCTTGTCTACATTGTCTCCACAGGCAAGTGGAAAGAAACCTGTATTTTAACAAAAATGAGGAAATTCATAAAGCTGATGCTTCTAGAGTTTAGCAAGCAATTATATTTACTCTATAAATACTAGCTGTTACATAGGCCTCCAGTTATGCTGACCGACACTAGCACAGCAAGAGTGCTGGGTCAAATGCAATTAGACTGGAAGTAATGTTGGAGTAAAACTCAAATCTGTAACAGGATGAGAAGCTGACAGCAAAAGCCCATTTTCTCCCTCCCCATTGAGGTCATGAATGGTACAACAGAACGCACTTACTGCATTACATCTCTCCATCACTCTAGCTAAGAGGAAAAACAAATCAAAAACGTATTTCTTATTTAACATTCAGCAACAGCTCAGGTCTCAGCCTCTAGACTCCATTCTAACAGTAATGCTCACATGGAGCTGTTAGTCAATTACAAGATTGTTTTTCATTTCTGTTCCCTTTTTTTTCCCAAGAGCAAAATTCCTTATGACATTTGGTGTGAACTCCCTGTAAAATTGTGCCACAAAACAGAGAAGAGGAAAATAAAATTCTTATTATTTTAACATCTCAGTGTTGGCTGTAAGCAGCCGGTACATTTTTAAATTATTGGTTGTACTCTTGTATCCTCATCACGGAGAGGAGACAACTAACATGTACCTTGCAAAATCCGTATTGAAACCCCCTGGAATATAAACTGAGCTGTATTTACATGCATTCTCTGAAGGAAGGATTTAACAAGGCTTGAAAGGGTGGGATCTGCTGGCTATTTCTCAAGTAATGAACAAGCAAGAGATTTGTAATGGCCAACGATATTTAGCTGAAATAACCTTTTTCAATTGTTGCTTATTTCAAAGAGAAATATATTTAATTTCATTTTATAATGATCTTAAGCAGAACAACAACTCTTTCATACTGCATTTGTTCACATACTGCATGTCAGCAAAAAACACCCCTATTGATTACTCAAGCAGGATTATTTCTGACAGGTACTAATACTTGGGGTTTATTCCCAACATTTATTTAGTTGGAATTTAGTTAGCTATGTCTTCACTATTTTTTTACACTGAGAAGAGCCGACCACTTGTAGATAGTATTGAAGGAACCTGCAGTCCTTTAATGAATTTAAAGGAAGCAAAAACGAAGGGTTGGTGGAAATTTGGCAGTGCTCAACAAAAGTGGTTGTGTTTTATAGGGATGCTTAGAGTTGCCGTTACCTTTTGCTCGTAGGTTTCACATAGCACAGGAAAAATTATGTAAACATGAAATCATTGTCACCTGGCCTTCATACCAAACATGAAGGTCTGTGCATTCGTACTGGAGCAGCTTCCATGCTGGTGTTTGTGATCCTGGTGGTACTACTGGCATTTCCTTGCAGTGTGGTTGTAAAGGCTATAGAAGCAGTAAGTGGGGTCTTACTCACTCAGAAGTGAGACAGACATTTGGGGCCAGAACTCACACTTTAATCTCTCTAGTATTTTCAAAACGTATTGTACAAAGCAAAGTGTTCTTGTGCAAAGGGAAAAGCAAACAGCTCAGCCAGAACGCATTTCCTAGACCACAGCAGCAAAATGGACAGAGAAACTTCTCCACCACCACTTGGAAGGGGGACAGGAAACCAGAAAGAAGACCTCTGACACCTTGCTTCCTTCAAGGAAATTGCAAAGCCTTTGTCCTCCAGAAGGCAAAAGCCAGGAACCACTGTCGCCAGCAAACAGACTGAATGTGCTGGGCCAGTTGTCTGCTGGTTGTTGCAGTGGGGGGACAGACCCTATGTCCTCCTTCCAAGGAAGGACACCAAACTTCCTGCCCAGGCATTCCCCTTCCCAGAGCCAAAGATGACTGAACAGTCCTGCTTTGCAACAGTGCACGGAAATATTCAAACAGGTGGGAAGCCGAACTTACTTATCATTTCCCATAGAGCAAATCCACATTGTAGACCCCACAGTAGCACCAGCAAGAACCAGTGATCCAGAAATAACAAACTGTGGTTTCATGTGCATTTGGGCACTGTCATGGATCCTGTGGGATCCCACTGTAGCTCCATTCACAACAGAGAATATCAGAAAATTTCTATCTTCTACGTGACATTTCTGGTGCCAAAGTGATACTACAGCCTTTTCTTCAACTGGGGTATTTACAGAGGCTTTTATAAGCTTTCCCTTCTCTGGCTTAGTTCCTGTTTCCATAAAATTTGTGGGAGCTCAGCCCTCACTTAACTCGGCTTAAAACTGGCCAATGGATTCAGAAATAAATGGTAAGACAAACCTAGTGGCACACAGGTACACTGTGATCATATAAACCTTGTCTGTAATGGGAGCTGGGCTAAAAAATAGTCAGATTAGACCAGTTTGGATGATGGAAGCTATTAGAAATCGATTATTAAATGGCTGCTTAACTTATGGACTGATTTCCGGGTAGATTTTGGGGGATGGGAGGTGGGGGTGGTGCAATTGATTGTTCCAAACTCATATTTCCACACTGTAGACTTTTTTAATTGCTTTGAAGTTCAATCCTAACTCTAAACTTTTGGAGTCTGCTGAGCCTTTTTTTTTTTGAGAGATTCCTACAAAAAGTGGGCAGTATTTTTTCCTTTTCACTACTAATGTGCTTGCAACTTATTAATATGGGGCTTAAGATAGCTGAATATAAACCCAGCTATTTTGCTATTTGCTGTTACAAAATATTCTTATTATTTAGGAAAAGCATATTGTCCTAGATTGAGTGCTGTTAAATTAATGATTCTCTATGAAAATCAAAAAACCAAAGAGCTTTTGTACTGACCTTGTGTCAAGAAACTCTCAAATTTATTCAAACTTTTTGGGTGCACATTTTATGGAAAGAAATACATTAGTTGAATATTGCTTCCAAGCCTCACGGAAAGTAGTCTCAGCTAGACACACTTGTGAAGACTAAGGTTTATCATTAAATTGCAATGAAACTGCTGGTTCAGGATACCAGCTACACTAGCATATCTCCATCAAGGTGTTTGCACTATGTTGGTATAAAAGCGGCTCAACAACTTGATGAATCACTCTCAGTGTTTTTATCTCTATCATGCTGACTTGCTTTACTAATTGGTTCCTCTCTTGAACATTCAGAGGCATTTTCATTTTGCTGTATTTCCTTTTCTGTCTTGCACAGCTTTCTATTAACCACCTGTAAATGATTCGCTGCAGGATGACCCAAGGTTTTGTTCAAATTGAACTCTTGCTTTGTTTGCTGTAGAGAATGTTAAATTAAATCAACCTCTAAGACAAAATGAACAACTTGTTCTGAAAGGTTAATGAATCTCAGAAATCCTCCCAAGTGAAGAAAAGAGGTTATACTTAAACAATATAAAACTCATGCAGCAAACGCTGCGCTTCCCATGTAACCGCCCTGATTTCAGTGAGGTTACAGTGGAAATAAATTTGACCTGAGTGAGTCAAACCCATCCTTCTTTTCAAGAGGTATACAATATCCAGTAAGGAAAGAATCGCCTCTCACCTGCCAGTAGCTTAGTGGGAAACTCCAGATCAATGTATGAGCATAAAACCACATGGTTTATTTCTGTTGCAATACCTCTTTTATTAGCTGCAACAGATTTCTCAGGCATTAGAGGAAGCTAAAATAAATGCAAATAAAACTAAAAATTACTGCAAGGAATGTCCTTGGCTACCTAAAATAATTGAGTATTTAAGGAAAAAAAAAGGTGAATGTGTTATATTTTTTGATATCTTGCAATTTTTTGTCACTGTGGTTACCACTCAATTATTAACCAGAGGATGAGCCAGAGAAAAGAGGAGCAGTCTAAAGAAAAATAATGTCAAAGGACAGAAATTGGAATTTACCATTCAGTCTTCTAGAAGGAAAAAAAAATAAAATAACTGTGGCTTCCATTTTATTTAATTGGATTCCATCTTATTTCACTTTTTGAAGACTCATGAGTTGATATTTCAGAAGCAGTAAGGCTGTGAGGCAATTTGTAGGAAATCTGGTGGTTTGGTGTCACTCTAGTGAACAAAAACCTTGATTATTAGAAAAAATAAATGGGGTAACTTTCATGACCCTTTCCACAACAAGCTGATCCTCAAATTTGGAAAAACAAATATCTCCTTCCAGAAAAGCTTCTAAAAGAATTAAGCTCCTATTTTAGATGGCTCCTCTGAAAGTCTAAAAAGAGGGTGCATTCTGGCCAGTGCATCCACATGAGCACTGCACTGCAGTACAGGTTGTTCACTTCCTAAAACTTAGAAGAGCATAAAAGATTCTCTGTGCACAGACCCAAGCAGTGAAAAAACAGGACACCCTGGAGAGGGGAACACTGGGATGGGAGTGTGTTACAGAATACCACTGCATTGGCTGATATGCTGTCTCTGTTTAACCCGTGTTTTTTGCACTTTAATGGAAGAAAAACACCCAAATATTCTCAGCTAATTTGAAAAAGTGGTTAATAGCAATGGTGATACAGCAATTGGGGATATCCACGGCTGTGCCACTACTAAGGGAGTTGGGGCAGAAGGGCTAGAAACAGTGCTATTTCCAAGACTGCTATTTAAAATATACTGATTTAGACATCTGTCATTATGGAGATCTCTTATGTCAAGTCTCGTATCCCTGTGCCAGGACAGGTTTGATACTCATGAAAGTTTCTTCATTAGTACTTTTGGTCAGTGAAGTTTTAAGGGATCTAGTGTGAAGGGGATTTCCAGGGCTGTCTGGTGGATTCTGACGCAGCCCAGCAAACACTCCCACACTGCAGCTAAGGTATGGCTTTCCATGTTCTTTATGCCTCGCAGTGTCAGGTGGTTGCGTGGGGAGGAGGGATCAGCAGCCAGTGGAGATTAGCTTCCTATGGAGAGGTTATAAATGTTATTTAGTCCCTAAAAGGTAAAGCAGAGAAGCACTTTCTGAATATTGAACGGCAAGAGAATCTATGTGAGAGTAGGATCACTAATACAGAAGTGAGGATAAAGAATATAAAATGAGGTTAGTGTGGAGTTATCATTAAACTGTAATTTAAACTATCTGAATGGACAGGTCCTGCCCCCTCAACTCTTTACCATCCCTTATTATCAGCTCAGAAATAAGATACATTAGTTGGTAACCTGTGTTTTACTATTCTGAATAGGAAGAGAAAAAATGCAGTAAAATTATGAGTAAATGTTTCTAATCATGTTATTTGTATTCTGCCTTTTGCAGCAGGTATTATAATGGGAGGGAATATTGCACCACAAGAGGCAGAAATTCAGTGCATGGTTCACCGCAGATTACAGAGACTGGAAAAGAAAAACAAAATCAGTAAACATTTTCCTTTTTATTCATACAATATTGCTGGAGCAGCAATGACTGGTGGGGAATTTTCCCACTAACCCTTTATATGTGTAAATATTTTGAAAGCTTCCTGAAAATTACAGTCAACTTGCAGAAAACAATATTTCTGCAAGGTTTTTTGTACTTGAATATCTCAAATACATCTTCTTTAACAGATTTTTTTACTAATACATGTTTAAGTATCACTGAGAAATACACAGCTTATACAGACACAAAGAACAACAAAAAAATCAGAAACAACACCTACCCTCCGCAAATCACATAACCTGAAGGAAAATAACACTGCTTCCTCCTCACCACAACTCAGTTACATGATATTTGTACATGAATGAAGCAAAACAGCAGCGTTACTTCATACAATTTTGAATGCCATAGACGTGAGTAAGCTGATTCCAGCTGACTTTGAAACTGTATTCCTACATTTCTGCATGGAAGGTTGTCTGGGTAATGCCAGTTTCACTATTGCAAGTTGGAATCTTTCTTTTCAATTTCAGTAAAAGCACAAGTTCATTTTCTCAGACTGGCATTACTTCTGTGGCTGTTTTTTTTTTTTTTTAATTTAAAGAAATCAAAAACCCCATGAATAAATCTCTAGCTAGATTAAGGCATTTATTTGTTTCACCTCATTAAAACTTCGTAAGAGTTATGGTTAACACTCCTTTCTTGCTTCTGTGTTAGGAGCTAAGAATAAATTCCTGCTTACAGTTACAGCAGCGGTGGAGATCAAAGCATATTTAAAACCAGGTGGAAACCAGGAGGAGGAAAGGGAGATAAGATCTGTTCTGCAACTTATTGTACGGGTCTTTGCTAGGAGTTCTCTAGGTCTCACCGCTTCAGGGAATTCCCTGGCAGCATACCTATGTAAATAATTGTGCTGCTGCTTTCACCTCATGAGAAAGGCCACCTGAGAAATCCTGTAGTTTCCCATTAGGATCAATCCTTCTTTTGCACTATCATCCTCAGTTAGGGTTGCTGGCTGGGGTAAGCAGTTACATTTCCCATCTTTGCAACTACACAGAATGCACAATAAACACAGGGCACAGCAACATCAGATGAGTAGATAGCACTTAGATAATGAATCTGAAGATGTGTAAATTAGTGTGACCCTTCTCTTTTACCTTTTAATATTTTTTTTCATTTCAATGTATTGAGTTGCACGTGTTTCGCTGTTAATTTGAGCTTTTTTTGGGGTTCGGGTTTGTGCTTAGTAACTATATGGATAATCTCTTTGCTACAGAAGCAAAGAGCTGGTACAAAGACTCTACAAGAAAAAAAAGTGAAATCTTCACACTGTGTCATTTTAAAATTTTTTTATCTCATGTCTTTTGAATTACTGTCTAGGGCTGGCCATTGTAAACCTGCTATTACTAATCAATGCACAGAGTAGGTTCTGGTCATTCATTGTGTCACCATTTAAAAAGGAAGAAAAAATGAACTATTGACATCTTCATAACAAGTTATACCAACCTGAAAATTAGAGGAAAATTATTCAGGCTGTGTTTGGGATGTGAGAGATTTAACCTAAGCCCAGGTTCTCCTGAATACCTGATTCATTATAGCAGCTATCTCAAAACTAAAAATTCTTTTACAAAGATAAAAGAGAAAGTCTATTCATGCCATCAGTGTGGACCAGAATATCAAAACACTTTCAGCTATGCAGGATAACCAAGATAAGTAACTTCCCCCTTTTTCTTATGCTGTTGTCCAACTACCAAGCTCTAGATACAGTAAAGAAGAAGTGTGTTAGTTCAACCCATAAAATCCTGGGCATTCAGAGCAAAGTACTCTGTCAGGAGTAAGAACAGCCACAGCTCTACCCTTTGTAGCCAAAGTAAGTGTCATCAAACAGAAAAATAAGTGATGGGGGTTTGATTTTTTTTTTCTGGAGAAATGGTGGATCTGTTACTTCTAACTTTCTTAAGATATTCATGTAGCCTACCTGAGTATTTTGACATCTTGCAAATATTAATAACAATTAATCTTGCAAAAATAATAACAATAAAAACAAAATAATATAATGATAACAACAACAATAATAAATTATTTATTATTCCGTCTGACTCAGCTTACCCTGTTAGTTAACTGGTTCTCAAGACCAACAAGAAAGATCTCCCTTGGATTTTTCATACCAGCTTCACTGAACCACATCTCTCTTGTGTCTCTACCTCAAAGTTACCTTTGGAAACTCATTGCCAGCAATCCTGCCGCATGAATATACACAAACTGGCCCAAACTAGCTACTTAGTATCTTACCCTTTCACTCAAGTTTCAGAACTTGTTGAACCTGTCTAGGTTAGAGTAAGAAAAATACCTGTGATTTATATTGTCTGGCTGTGTATTTTCAAGGTGTGAATGAAATAAATATTCTATTTTCGCTGCTTTCTGAATGATTTCTAGTATTGCTTGCAGGCTTCCATTTTATTACAAGTAGTACATGACTTGCTACATTTCTGGGAAAGTGTAGAAACTGCAATAAAAACTGGTATCACAGGAAAAACAATAGTTAAATGGTCTCATAATAAAAGAAACTGACTTGGAACAGATCAATGTCAATCTATCTTCAAGTAATTTTCTCTTAAAGGAAATGTGGCTGCTTGAGTTAACCAGCGAACGGCTGAGATTTTGATAGGGTAATCCAAGCCAAGAATTATCTATGCTTTTTAAAACCTTCACTGCCAATGAAAACAGGATTATGCTTTGGAATGATAATCCAAAATTAAAATACCAAACTAGCTGCCAGTGTGTTTGGATCAGGCAAACATTCTCTCTCAGCCCTTTCTTACCTCATCTCAGAAAAGCAAGTTTAGTTTCAGTTTTGCACTAGGCAACTTTTTGGCTGTTGTTCTCCACAGTTTTCTGTTTCCTTAGAAAGGACGTAATTCCCTGAGATACACAGGAGTTTGCAATACCCTCTTTCCTGAATACAAGCCTTGCAATGTGCAGGAAATTTTAACAGTGACCTCTGGACAAGATTTATACTCAAAGTCCCTGTCTTTCTAAGGCACTTTGACATTTATGCATTTGTTTTAAATACGTTTGTAGAATGTAGAATGATAGACTAAGGAATACTTTTAAAGAAAACAGTGATTTTCCTGTGGCCAGTATTTTAAAATAAACTATTATCATAGTATCAGTAAAAGAATCTTGGAATTATCTTCATTGAATCTAAATGTCTGCAGTTCAACAGATTAACGTGACTAAATGGATCCATAGCTTGGATTGACAATATCTTCAACTGACAATGAATAGCCCTTAACTTTTCCTTTCTGTTTTTTTGAGACTTACCTTGATTGTATTTAACAAGATTCTTCTTTTATGCACGGCTTTCTGTCTCAACAGAGCACTATTTGTATTTATTAATTTATTTCTAGTTCATATATTTATTATATTTAAGCTATTGCTTGTTATGGTATCTCGTCTGTGTTTTAGTTTCTTTTCCCATTAATCTCAAGCTGTTTGGTTTAGGTCTTCTTACAGCAATGCAAAGAAATGTTCAAAGTGATGCTGTAAAACATCAAAATGCTAATTGTTTTCAATAGGTAATGATAGTAAAGCAAAAGCTTATTAAAAACTTTAAGATATTACAGCTTTTTTTTTCTATATGTGATGAATTGACAATAATTTCTTTTTGCCAGAGTTCTTTTTCTGTCAACAATAAAGAAGTCAATAAGCATCCTATGAAATTTATGGTCTAAAAAAACAGTATATAACTTCAAGCTTATGTGCCAGTCCATTAGAGACACAGGTTCGTGTTTGGCAAATACAGACAGCTCTCATTTTTCTGTAAGCAGGTAACGTGCTCTGTTGATCATCCATGCTAGGGATAAAAAGCCTCGTGTCCAGCAGGGTGTTTAGTAATACATGATGCACATCATGAATACAGCTGTACTGCTTCTGGGGCTGGAACAGACCCAGGAATACAACACCTACTTTCCCACAGAGCTTTGAGTAATAGACTCTGCTGGATCCAAGTTTTATCTGTGCACGAGCTTAAGTTCACAATAAAGACTGTTGGAGAATAGCCTGAGCCTTGCAAGCCCAGCAATGAAACGGGAATCCTTGCGGTGGTGTTTCTGTATCATATGCAACAGACCCTGATGTACTTGTTTTATTCATTGTTTTCCATTATGTAGCACAGCTGAGCATTCTCTTGGCCTGGAACCTATCAAGATGTAAGAAGCAGGATGAAAACTACGTACAGTTTGCATGATCATATTCCAGACATAGCGCAGTACTGATAAGGTATGGTTTTCCCTGCTGTTTAGCACAGCAGCCAAGGACCTAATCCAAAGTCAGCTAAATCAGTGAGTATCTTTTTGTTGACTTTAAACCAAGGCCCAATAATGTAAAGCCAGAGAAATGCTTCTCTAGCTTATACATGAGAGTTGTGTACCCTGAGTCAAAGCAGATGCTTGTAAGAGATGAATTGCCCTGATCAGTAAATTCCACAGTAAATAGATATTATTTAATGATTGCAGAGGTTGCTTTAGGATTCAACTCCTTCTGGATTAATTGGAGCGCTGGCTAAAAAGTAGTCTCATCAGTTTTGAGCTTGAATTTTATTGGTAATTGAATATTTATCAATAGGAACAACTATTTGTATCATTTATTTAGTACACATACTTTACAAATGAAGCAGATTAATGGTAGTCAATTACAATGTCATTTTAAAGTAAAATTGCAAGTAATGTGTTACCCCTAAGAGACCACCTCTAAGTTAATATCTGTGTTGAAAACATAATTTCTTTATTTTATCTTTCAGCATTGCCATCAATTTATTTCTCCTGAGAGAGAAACTAAAGTATCTTACAAGGAGGGGAGTAAGAGAAGTCAACAACATTTTGAGGTCAATGAGAAGTGTCTTTTTTTCTTTTTTCGTATGTCTTATCCTTAATTTACAGTCACAAAGAAATACACTGCACTAAAATATAAATGATCTGCAGCTGGTATTTGTTACCCTCTTCTGCAGATTTTATAGGGTCCCCACCAGGAATTGTGACAAAAGAATTCAGAAACATCTCTCAAAGGTGCGGAATTAGGCAACAGAAATTGGTTAATTCAGTCAGATCTCCTTTGTTCTGGCTCTGGGGATTGAGTTATCCTGAATTATGAACAAGCCTAAGTGACACAGTACTGCCGTGTCCCCTGAGACACTCAGGACACAGACATACCACTGGCTTCATCAGAAATCAGCTTGGGTCCTGCTTGGTTCCCTAGGTGCAATGCAGCGTTGTTAACACTTGATGAGCCCCTTACTGGGGATGTCAGCAACACCATCCTCTCTTCTCACCAGGGCTGGCCCCAGCACGGGACCCGTCTGACACCAAGAGGAAGAGAACAAGGACAGTAGCTCTGCCTGGAACTAGTCTGGGAGAAACTCCATCGGATGTGAAACTTGTAAAGGAGCATTTCCCTTCATTGCCTTGATTCAGTGCATGCTAATTAGCATCCTTCACAATTGAGACATATCAATGACTTCAGAGAAATAGTGCAATCTCTCCAAAGTTCACCACTCCAGAGAGCACCAGGTAGTACTAACTGTATGTGAGACACTGCACTTTGGCTGGTACGCCTATCAATCAGAACCATCCTTGCTGTAAAGATACAGACCAGTAATCTGTGATCTACTTAATCCAACAACAGACAAGTACAAATTGATGATACAACTCTAACATAAAAATTGTTGGTGTTCAACAAGAACATCACAAGAAGCACATGGCATTAGAAGCATATGGAATGAGAAGTTAAAGAAAAGAAAAATAGAATGGAAATCTGTCCTAGAAGATTCTTGGAGTTGTCTCAGCATTTTAAGACAAGTGCATAGAAGATAGAGGATTCACACTTCCCTACATTTGTGTAGTTAATCTATAGGCTATAAATCTTTTCTCAGGTTACTGAGTTAATTTTTTTCTATTCCAGGCATAAAACCGTTCACTAGTTTTGGGTTTGTTTTTTTTTTGTAAAGCCATGTGCTTCGTGATAAGCAGGCCATAAACCCCATATTTCTGTAGTTGAATTAAAGCCAATTAATATCCTGTGGTATAATTATGAGGAGAAGTTGGGCTGCTACAGACAAGCAACTTTTCATCCATTCCTCTACCTCAGTCCTCAGTTTCCTGCATGTCAAACATCTCATATCTTTTGTGTCTAGAGACCTGTTCTGTCAGCACCAGCAAAGCGGGGATTAAGGGCTTTACCTCAGTCTCCATGGCATCCTATATATTTTGAAGAAAACCTTTTGTCATAGCATGTGGAAACTGAGAGCCACAAAAGTACTTTGTGTATGACATGATCTACTCTGCCATTGGGATATTTTTTTGCATTGTGCAAATCCCTTTCTCATACAGAGAAGATTTGGCCTTGTTACTAGCATTAGATTTTCTAGGTTAGTTTGGCTTCATACTTCCTTTGGTTCCGTGTGGTTAAGGCACACTCATCACTGTTGTACTGCAGGCAAGAAAATTTCCCAAATAACACTAGTCTTGAAAAATATTTGTTGTCAAAAACCAGAAGAATTACCAACTCCCAAAATCTGTACAAGGTCTGTACAAGGCACTTCCTGTTATACTTTAAATATTCCATGAAATATCCTTTGGAAGCTGGACAACATGGGATAATACAGTCCAGATCATGAGACAGCTTATTACTGTACTTTTTAGGATTTCTGCTTCAAGGAATGAAAGGTTTTTGAATTTTCCAATTATACTGAGGTCACTTTTAGTGCAAGACAGTTTAAGATTAAAAAAAAAACAAAACAAAACAAAAAAAAAAACCAGAAAATGTATTTACCAAATACAAATAACACAACTGAAAAAGATTTAGAAAGAGGCTAGGGGAAGTGAAAATAGAAGTGTGCACATATCTAATGTTTAGAAAAGCTTCAAAGGTTCCTCCTACCCTGCAGCATACAGCTGAGAAGCTGATTAGATGCTTCATGGCCTTGTCAGTCTCATTATGTACAAATCCTATGTCCTTACCTTGCCTCTCAGAAGTCTAAATTTGCTGACCCCTCTTCCTGTTTTATGCCGCAAACTTTTCTTTATGATGAGTTGAAATGCAATCCCATCCCCAAACTATTCCTTACCTCCTTCTGCTTTGGAAATAATAATATTCCTTGGGCATGCCCAGACAAGGGCATCCTTTGCCCCAGAACTGAATGGAATGTGCTAATGACTGAGCCCTGCAAAGAGAATTACTCCATTATCATTCAAATGCCAGAGTGGAGCCTTTCACCAAAACCTTATATTTTCCTATAAATGTATAATTTGATAATTATATCCCAAGCAGTTATATTGCCAATATTTACACAGGCAAATCATCACTGGGTTTCATTAGAAAGTAGATACAATGATAACTAATTATTTCAGAATATTAATGGCTTTGTGGGATCACTAAGTCCTAATCTCATTATTATTATTATTATAGTACTAAGACACATTTGTTTTCTTCATATGACAACAAGGATTCTCTGCATTTTCCTCCTATCTCTTCTCTTGGGTAACCTCTGCGATTACGCTCTATCTAGAAATTAACTATTTGTTGAGAGGAATGTGGTTCTTTTTCCCCTAACTCTGAAAATTCCTGTACAAATCTCTTCAAAAGAAACTTCGTTGCTGCACTATTGAATATTTCTAAAAGCCTTAAATGGGACATTCAGAGAGTACTTAAATCTATAAGAAAGTAAAATTGTTTACTTAACCATGAGGTCAGGGGAATATGTACTTTATGGATAGCTGAAGCGAAATGGCAACTATTGTAGTGATATAATATGTGTATAGACTTGCAGTAAAACGTAAATGTTAAAGAAAAAAAACTTAAAATCAGCACCACCCAGTCAACTGGATGATGAAAACACAACTTCAGCCAACACTAGATCCAAAAGAGCTGTTGAAAGATAAGGTCAAGTTCATAATGAAGTCACCAGATTATAATCTTGTTTAAATTTTGGATAAGGTATTTGGGTGGATGTATGGTGAGGTCATAAGAGGAAATGTAACACAGATTTTAAGAAAATGTTAGGTTTCAAATGACAGAATGAAGGCAATGCTGACATTGAAAACAGAATGTGCAGGAGAATTACCATCAGCAGAATGTGATGGGGATTGACTGGCTGTACCACCCTTTCTTTGTGTGGGGGAGAAATACACGTGCAGCAGGACTGCCCAGCCCTCTGCATAGTGAATTTTGAATGCTCTACTTATATATTTCATGGATCTGTTTCTGTCAAGCACAACTACATAGATAAAGAAGCATATGGGTTCAGAGGGGACTAAAAAAATAACAGTAAAAAAAACCAAATACCAGTTTGGATTTTTGCTTTTTTTTAACCAAATTTCTGGTACTTTAAGATCAAAATTGAATCTGAATAATTTTCATTTTAAAAAACAATAACTATCTTCCAAGTTTGTCTTTTTCACGTCAAATGCTAAATAAACTTCAATAGCTGCTGGTTCAGCACAAAGAGTCTCAAAATCCTACAGAAGTCCTGGTAGACTTCCTGTCCCTTCTCAGTGCAGTAACATTTTTAAAAAATAAAAAAAAAAAAGCATTCTTGAAAATGTTTTGTCAGGAGTGAAAATAGCCCAATTAAGAAGTATAACAAGGTTTTGAAAGTCACCCATTTAAAAAAAATACAAGGTGCCACAGAGTGTCCCAGGAATACTAAATCTACTTAAGTAATAATGTAAACAAAAACATAATTAGACCTAAACCTTTCAAAAACACAGATGATTCATCAGGCCTGTTCACACAAACCGACCTGTGTGAGGCTGGCCTTTGGGACACAGACTTTTAAGTTGCCAAGCGATTAAAACAAGTACTGCGTGCTTCAAATTTCATTTGGTCTCAGGGAGAGGAAGCGCCCATAGGGAACCAAGCAGACTCGGGGCCAACCAGCACTACCCACTGGAAATGCTGAAATGGCTGCATAGGAATTGGCCACGGCCACTGAAGAGTAATAATGAGCATTTCCCTCCTGCCAAGAGTCATCATTAGCTTTTCCCTTGATCTTCCTAGGGCCAGCTTCTTCCTAGCTCACTTCTGGAAATAATTGTTGATAAAGAATTTAGGAAATGCACAGCATTGTGAAGATGCCACTAGGAAATGCTATCGTTGTTCTTGCATGAAGTAGTAGTGCACAAGTACTTTCATATTGCAAACCTCTTGACAGGCACCTCTGGCATTTACCCGCTTTCTGTTTCAGGCAGCTAACAGACATCCGTGTAGGCAGGTGGGGGGAACATCTGAAAATGGGAAAAAACCCTGGTCCTGAAAGTCATTAAGAAAATTCTGAGTCTTAAGCTTACAAGATCTGTCAGTTGCTAAATGTCCCAATTTTCCCTGCACTACTTCCCCAATGCATTCTGTCTTCAGAAAAAAATAGTGTCAGAGGGAAGGGTAACAGGAGATCTTAACAGGGGTGTAAGTCCTCTCTCCTAAGCAGCCCTTCCTCCCACATGCATTTCAATTCCAACCTTAAAGATGAAATATTTGCATTCTACCACACTTTTGTTAACGATAATTATTATCGTCATCAGGAATTAGTAAAAATAAACCCTGTCTAGACAATTTCCCTTGATGTGACCTTACAGTGCATTAAAAAAAAAAAGTTATGCTTAATCTGGGGAATATTTTTCTTTCTAATAGTTGGCATTTTACCTTTGGTAATTAATATTTTAGAATTTGAGGGCATCTAAGGGTTGTAAAGTAAGGGTTGATGACACACCTCACTGTTTAACAGCTTTGTACGCTCTGTCTTACATTTAAAGGCACCAAAGCATGTCATTATGAGACCATAATGCACACCCTGTCATATCTTATCACTTAACTAGGTCACCTAGTCTGCCCACCTCGTTAAGTGCAATAGCTAATATTATATTTCTACCATTTTTTCAAGTTACTGTTAAAACTCCCAAGAGAAGGCGCTTCCACTAGTTTCTTAGCAGGGTTATTTCGTATTCCCATATATTTCACCATTAGGAATAGATTCTTGAGTAGTTTTCTATTTATTTAATATCAGGCAATTAAAATATTGCTTTTCTGCATGACTGCAAGGAATCACATCTATTTATCACTTCTATATCTCCTATATAATTTCTCTTTCTCTCAATTTTTTGCAAATAATTGCATATTTATAGCTGAAAATTTAAAAATTAATGAAAAAATTTCGGTTCCTTCAGAATCTAGGATTTTATTTTAAAGAAAAATTCTGGGAAAATTTAAACAATAAGCATGGCCAGACTTATCACAACTGCAATCTAAGCATCAGCATGATTCACATTCCTTCTCTCACCCACAGCACAGAGGCACCTAAAATTAGGTGTCCAGTTATGGGAAACCTAAACAGAAGCACCTATTCTTGCTTTCTCCTTCATGGGGCGTTGGCCACCTACCAGTTCCACAAAAACCTGGTGAGACTCACTAGGTTTGGGTTCAATTTACTTAAAAATATGTTGACAAGAAGAAGATAACTTTTGCACAGAGCTCAGTAGCTGGAATACATGCCTAGAAATTGGGAGCAACCTGAGATACCAGCTTTCCAGAGGCTAAAGGAATTTAAATAGACATCTGCTATCTCCCACCAGGCTATTGGTAGTTTCTCTAACACTTCAATGAAAATTTGGTAACTGTATAAAATGGAATGCAAGGTTTAGGAATCTAGAGAGAGAACAAGGAGAAGACATCCTGCATCCTTAACCTAGTGGTAGATTAGTACCCAGAATGGAGCAGAAGAGGAGTCCTGGGTTCTGATATCAAAGCCAGGGCTTCACCCACACAAAACACAACAATGGTCTCCAAAGCAGTACTGAAACTTAGTATTTCCCCTCTGGTGTGTTATAGACACCAGCTCTAGGTGTAAATCTGCATTCCTTCCATTAGGAACAAGGTTTACAGTGTTTTGTAGAGGAGAGAGTCCAGGTTTCCGATTTCTGCTCCCTGGACTATTCCAGTACTCTGCCCGCTCCTCTTTTCAGCACAGGCTTTGAGGCAGAATAGAGGAATGCATAATACAGTTCCACTGCAGGATGTTTTTGTCTGAGTAATTCAGGCTCATAAGAGCATTTGTGAGTATTTTTTTTTTAAATGCCTTTGTCAAAGAAATTACAGAGCTGCTTAGCTTGAAAAAAACCAAAACTTTATGGTTAAAAAACCTGTTTGGTGGTCAAAAACTATGAACTGCCTGGTACTTTCTTATCTTCCTTTTCACTTCATAATGTAGTGACTGGCAGTGGCAGGACTTACAAACAGTGTTATCTCTGATTTGAGGGCAGGAGTTCATCCATTCCCTAATCTGGACTTTCCATTCATTATTTCTATTAAATGTACTGTCCTCTTGCGCCTCTTTTCCATGCTTTAAGGTTTGCATGCGTATGGAAACCAGGGTTCAGGAGAGAAGATCTGTACCTGGAGTCTACACAAAGCTCCTTAATGGGCTGATACATGAGCACGTAGTACGGTCTGCAAAGTGGAAATCTCTTCTGCTCCCCTTTGCAATGGGGTAGCAGCCTTGCACATACCCCAGATCTGCTACAAATAGCCACCCACGTAGGGAGGTGAAGTGGCATAATAATCACAAAGGAACCCCAATTTTACTGCACGCTAACCTTCCCATGTCAATAAAACCTTATGCGAAGTTTAAGGGCAAGACACAGAGGGGTACTAAACTTGTGCCAGGTGGGGCAAGTGTATCCAACATATTAACTGAACAATACACAGCCAAGTGTTTACAGCAAAATGAGCAATTTACTTGTTTGTGTTCAAAAAGTCAATGCAAACTTATTTTATTCTTTAACAACTATATTCAAGGCCCAAACCATTCATTACAGGAAATAGCATGGAGAAGTGTTTTGACTGAATGAATTTTCTGAGCATGTGAATTGAACTGAATCAATTTTTGTAATTTCAAGGCCATTCACTGTGAACACAGTTTAAGACTCCAAGGGAGCACTACAGCAACACATTCAGACTGAATTGCTCTGAAATTGGTTAAAGGTTACTTCATTTTCTTCAGCTATATTTTGGAAAACATGTTTTCATGGGGTAAATTTAATTTCAAGTTGAACTGCTGAATTGATTAAATGTCCTATTATATCTTACCGTAACTTTATTGTAATTCTGAAGCTCCTAAAAAAATAAAACAATAACTAAAACCAAAAAGGTATAACAACCATGGCACCTATTCCAGCCTCAGAAACTTCTTCAGCTCTTGACAACTAATTTCCTTTTTTTTTTTTTGGTTTAGATTTTCTTTTCAGTAACAATGCACAGTCTTTTCTCCCTCTGTTTGTTTTCTGGATGAACATGATCCTACCAGGATGGCCAAGAAGAGCGCTTGATCAGCTTTTTTTTTCCTATAAAGTTATGACTCCCACTTGCACATTACTATGAGTAGTTTACAGGAATGCGACATTAAAATTTACTAGGATGTTAGGAAGAGAAAAGTGGAAAGAAGTTTTTTAATTCCTGTAACGTGGGTTTCTAGGACTCGTTCCTGTAATCACTCAAGAGTAACAGCTCTCACTGTTTCCCATGGAAGGTGCTCATCAGCACTGCAGAAAGAAAAGCTTCATGCCCAGCTGTCCATACAGCTCCTCTCTCCTGGCAGGAAAAAGGAGGCACCAGCCACATTTGCAGCTGAATCTTGGCTGAACATGGGGCTTTTGGGAGTGCAGAGCTGCAGAGACCCCATTCACCAGTCCCATGGCCAGTCACTGCTACTTGCAAGTACAATTGGAGGCCAAATATGTTTAGCTACAGCATTGCTGAATGTGAGCTACTTGCAGCTGTGCACACAAAGTCACTTTACTGAGCAGCAGATCACCTGGAACTCTATTTTCACAGCTATCATAATGGTTTAAGACATTCTTTACATAGGCATTACTACCATGTGTTATAGGTGAAAATGGAGATATCCTGATTGCATAAAAACAATCTTATAATCTGTTTTCCATAATGTAAGAAAGGAATAGATAAACTCAGATTAATGGTTATACATTCTCTCTTACAGTAGCCATTTAGGGAGTCTCATCTTACTGTAATTTAAGGGAGGGTTTGCATCTGAACCATCATGTTCAACAGCCAACAATTGGCTCCTGTGACTGTCCAGCCATTTTTAAAGTTATTTTTATACTTTTTACTTTCACAGCATACTGTGGCAATAAGTTTAACAGCATCTTCATGCAGTCTTGAAAATTTGAAAAACAAAAGTATTTTTGTCTGTCTCAGACTTTTCCTCTTGCAGTTTAATTTGGTTCCCTTAGTTGTTATGCTATGAGAAGCAGTAAATATAATTTCTAGCTTACAAAGGTTTGGTTTTGTTGTCATCTCTCCCTTTGGTAAGTTCTTTTCCATACTGAAAAATACTAATGCATTTTCTCTCCCCTCATGGAAGCCTCTGCCGCCCCTCCCTGTACCTCTCCCTGTTCCACTGCTGATTCTCGGTGAATGGAAGCCACAGAGCCAACATTTTGTGGCACAGATTATGTACAAATTTTTATGATGGTACAACACCCTTTTCTGTTTCAGTTTGTTCCCTTACCCTTCCCTCCTTCTCCTACCTTTTCCTTAGTCTCCCTGGCTGCTGCTGAGCATGGAGCTGACATTGGCACAGTGACTCCTAAATCCTTATTCTGACTGGGAAAAGCCAGTGACTAAGTATGCAAAATTCTGGCTTTTTCTTCCCATGCACTTAACTCTGACTGTATCAATACAGATTTTCATGTCCTGTTTTATTTCCCAGACACCTGTTAATTAAAACATCCTCCAATATTTGTCAGCTTTTTGTCCATCTTAAGTCCCCCTTTGAGGACTTAAAATCTCAAGAAGATTATAAACAGTTTGATAGGGAAGAATTTGGCAGCCAAGGACTAGGATTTAAGAGTAAACATGGAACACTTCTGATGTTCCAGAATGCAAACTGAGAAGATCAGAGCAGCAATTTCTGACTTTCTAAAGTTTCCAATCACAATATCTCATCCCAAGGCTAACTGAGGTAGCCCTTTCTGGGGAGCATTGCAGGCAGGTTCCACAAAACAACCTTTCCCAACAAAGAAAGATTTTCACATGCAAATTTCTAACCAATTCTTGTATACTCAATTGACAAAAACTTCCATATTTCCTCTGAAGTGTCATACCATCAGTCATCATCCACATTGTCTTAATTAGGTTAGATTTACAGCACCATGCAGCCCGATTTCACAGGGCATTTTCTGAAATATTATACAGATAAGGTATTATTAATACATATTTTTTCTATATCTGTTTTTCAGCACAGAGAGAGCAAATTGCAGCCTCCATATCACCATGCAAAACAAAAGAAAGGATTTGCAGCCCCTAATCATGGTGGCTGTATCTACCCCTACTTACTCAAGATAACTGCATTTTAATATATTGGTTTCATTTCTAGTACTTTGTATGTAAATTCCATTCATGGGAGCATTCTGTGTTGAGTACACCCAAGACTCAAGAAAGAGTATATCGCAAGCCAGAAATAAAGGCCTATAAATCCTGCAATTTTATTCTTCCACAGCTGTTCAGTAAGGTATTGCAGTCTGATGACTACAGTTTGCAGATGTTCACTCTGCCTGCATTTGAATACCTCCAACTGGACAACATATTATCTCTGTAAATGTGTTTCTATGCTCTAAATTGTTTTCAAGTCCATAAAGTTTGAAAATACCACATGGTTGTTCCAATGTCAGCACTCTGTTTACACGGTGAAGTGTTACACATGGACTCTCACATAAGTAAATAAAATTGTCTCAGACTGTCACACAGCAGGGAAAAATGTCACGTTGCTTTCTGACACATAGCTTTGGAACAGAGCAGATGTCAGGAAGTAGTACAATTGTGGTAAAAGTAATCTCAGGAGTCACCATCTCAATAACCATGTTGCTGTACAGATGAAGGCTACTCTCGATATGACTCTCGTTTCCACTGCAGTGGGACTCCTGCAGCAAGTGATATACAGTGAGACCAAGTGGACATAAGACACAATGAGGAGGCAGAACATCATTTTAATTTCATTTTAATTTTAAAATAAGTGTAAATACAATTGTAACTTAATTTCTTACCAGCCCTTTGTGAACAATCTGCAGAATGGTATCTTAAGTTTCAGAGGCTTATAAAGGGACAGAAGGTTTAAGGCCCAGTCCCTTAAAGACGTTAGTGAATTATTTTCCATGAGGGTGCTGTTGCATGAGTCAGTGGAGCCAGTCTGCTTCACACACACCCTAACATTTCATTTAAGATGAAGTCTCCTGTGGTTTCCAAAGAGGCTGTGCTTTGGTGGGTCACTGTGTTACTACATATATTAAATAAAGATTTAGCCCTTTTGTTTTTGTTAACTTCCTATCACAGAGATTCACACACCCTGCTGAATCCTAAACACAGCGGCAGCATTAATTACGTATTTACAGGAGCAAAATACAGAAATAAATAACGTACAGAACGCAGGACCATGTTCAAAGGATAGTCAAGCAGGGCATACAATTTGAAATGCTTCTGATCCATCAAGGAAAAGATTACTGCTTTCTGTATTCACATTTTATATTTTGAGTGACTCCAGACTAACCTCAGGGAGAGCCCAGAATATCGGCTTGTCTGCGCCTGGGAGCTGACTCTGGGATATGTAATCAGGAAAGCCTGTCTTCTGATTAAACCTCTCCTGACACTGCCCCGGCTTTGGTGAAATTTAAACTGCCTCTTGCCTCCTTCTCTGCCATTGTGAGAGACATGGCAAGGCATTATACCCTGCTTGTTAATGACGGATGATGCTGCTGGTTCAGCCCCCGTGCTGTCTCCTGGGGACATGGCAGAGATGGGCTGGCAGCAGAGCAGAGGCTGTGCTTCAAACCAGCTGGCCAGCAGGGACCCCCGGTCTGTATCACCCACAACAGCAGCCCACTGTCAGTTCCTCTTGTCCCTGAGGTTTTAATCCTATGGTACAGGGAAAGTGCCTTTTAGTACTTCATTGACCACATTCATTATGCTGCTTCTCAGCCGTTTAGACCAGGGCAGGGGTGGTGGTGTGAGGGAGAGGGAGATGTAGTGGAAAAGAAGCAGCATCATGTTTTGACTGATGCTATCACCACAGGCTACTGCGCTGAAAGGAAAGCTAAATAAATCATTTGAAGAGCTGTAAGATCTCTGACTGCATTGAAATCCTTTGTTATCACAATGCACTTTGCAGCAACATTCTTAGGGAATATTTTCTCCACTTTTGTGGCAGGTATGTTTTGTCCCAAAGATGGTATAAATGGCCTTTCCCCCCAATATGTATAACGCACACAGACTTTGAGGTCATTTATTGTATTGCAGTGTCCAGATATGTCAGAGCACCACACTCAATCACAGAGACTTCACTTCTGGTGTGAAGAATTTTTGTGATCATGACAGAGAAGGCATCTTGAAATGAGGATCTGCCTGAAGTGGGAGATTACAAGCCAACGCAGTGGATGAAAGATATACAATATATCCCCAGCGTGCGCTTCTACCCTTGAAGGTTACTGAATAAAGTACTGGAGACTACCTTATTAATGTAATAAGGCAGGCAGTGTATTTGCTGCAGGCACTGTGGAAGACATGGATCCTTATATCTGAAAAAAACCAGAGTTGCTACACCAGCCAAAAACACAAATTCATTAGTTAACAGCAGCTGAGACAGAAGGCCACATTTACCTTAACCATCTGTCTGTGAAGTCATTTTCCCTCCTTTTCTCTTTCTAACACTGAATAACCTTACAGAGAGACACGGTCTGGGAAAAGAGCTCGACCAGTGCTCCTCTACTTTTCCCAAAGCTGTTCAGTAACAGCTATCAGCTGGGATACAAATTATCTCATTGCTTCAAATCATACGTACAGAAGACTTGAATTTGAGGAATGCCAGCTTCTGAAAGATCCCTACTTTCTCAGAAGAAAGGATGACAGAAATTGCCTTCTGCTACCTGCTTTACAATCACAATGCTCCATTTAAAAAAAAAATTACAAAAAAATGACAAAATCTAGTGCAGCTTTTTTGTTCTTGTTGTTGTGGTTTTGGTCCAATCTACAGACCTAGGTACTGTATGTAAGTAGGTGCCATCAAACATACAGGGCTTAGGATATTGACCTCAATACATGAACTATGTTTAAATGAGAAGTTCTGTGGAGGATCAGCTACAGAATACAATTTTCTGACTCTTGTTAATAATAAAGCATAAGCTATTTGCCTCTAACTATTAGGTGGAGGGGTTTTGGTGGAGTTGGATATTTCTAATATACAAATACTGGTACTTTCAGATCGCCTGGTTTAAACTCTTCACTGTAGTCCAAGATAAAACAACGGTGTACTAATAAATAAGCAGAGTGAATTTGTCAAAATATAGAGGTGTTAGGAAATTTTCTAGTGGAACAATTTCAGCTAAAAGACTGAAATGTTATATGGAGGCATCTCAGTTTTGGTGAAATCCCATGAAACCGCAGGCAGGTGAGTTGTAGCGGGAGGGAGCTTAAGGGGAACCTGGGAGGCATGGGGTATTTCTCTCAGCAACAAGCCCTCAGATGAAGCTTTTCTGGATCTGGAGACCTGAGACACTCTTGTTCCTGTCTCAAGGTGCAAAAATGTTCCAGAACAGAACAGCTGTTCTGTTCAGAGCTGACACAAAAATAAGCTATGTAAATCATAAGATTATTATTTTTCTAAAATTTATTTGCAATCAGAACAAAAATCAACTCTGAAATGTCAGCATTTGCCTGGAATCAGTAATCCTCTGTTTCAGTCCAGTTGTATGAATTAACACTAAACGCCAACATACTGCTGTGAAATGTGTTCACCTGATTCCTGTTAATATCTTTAACTGTTCTGTTTGTCCTTGTATGACCACGGGCTTGGGAGAAGCGGGATTGTATGTATGTAGTTTCTGTTTCTTGCAAGAATCCCTAAGGAAACCAGTTTTTGTTACTGGCCGCGTGGTGCTGAACCGGAGGGGTCTGTGGGTCGTCCTGGGGGCGAGCCAAGGAAAACTACTTTACCCACCGACCACCGGGTAGGAGCCACAGAAGATTCCAGAAGGTGAGGAGGGCATGCGCCAAAGAAGACACGCCTATCCCTGGAGATCATTAGCATAGGCCAACCTTTATATGAATATGTATTAGGAGAAGAGATATAAACCCAAAACGGGACTTGCGCGGGTGTGCCTTGGTTGAGCGGAGACTCCCGGAGCACCCAGCGCTGTTTGCTTGTCTTTACTCGTTTAATAAATTGTAAACTTTAATTGGAATCCTGTTTGAGGCTAAATCATTTATCACACTGCTTTAGCAAACAAAGATTTTATTTCATATTACTTCTGATCAATGTCTTTTCCACTAAAAAGCAATATAAATCCAGCAAGGGCTGAGAGCTTCCTCTGACATCAGTAGCTATTTTTATTACTATCATCATCATGAAACCTTGCAGTACTTTTGTTTTTACTTAACTGAAACATTAGCAACATCTTAAGGTATAAAAGGGACTCAACACTTCCAGGAGTGTAACACCACTATAAAAGGCTTGTGTTTTACTTTTCTTTCAGCCATGCTGTTGGCTGCCACTCTGCAGCCTCAGGCACAAGCATTCACAACAAGAGTTCAGGAAGAGCTCTTGAGGCTGAACTGAGCTTCATGCAGTTGGTGCTGCTTATGTATGGTCTGTCCAAGCCACCTGAATCTACAGCAAGATGCTGAGCATGCTTGTGTTCTCCCTCCCAGGACAGTTCTGGTGTGTACATATGTTCCCTTCGCTGACTTAGCTGTGAGAGTAGAAATACCAAGTAAAAGGTGTTAACCTCTTGTGCTGCTGCCCAAGTTTCTCCAGATCTTGTCTGTGAGCATTGTGTTAGAAGACAAGGACTGCAATTGTTAACTCCTTCTTATAGAGAGGGTGCAAGGGGGGAAACTCATGGAAACATTTCTTTCTATGCATTCCCACAGAGGTCAGTCACAGTCCTACCTTGTGAATTACTTGATTTAAACCCTTCTGTGAAGCAAAAGTACATTGATTTTGAAAGCTGGCATTTAAGCAGAGCACCTTCATGGTTACATTAATTATTTAACACATTTGTTCACCCTGTAGAAAACTAGCAATTTCCACCACAACCAACTAAAGGAAATGTTTTCTCACAGTCTGCTGGGAAGGAGCTTTGTATATGCAAATAAAACCTACAATGAACTGTTAAGCATCCAGTCCTCAAATTTCTGTTGTGTCTCAGTTATTAGCCACAGATGTCCAGTAATGATCGCTCTTTGTTCACCAAATTGACTTATTTTTTTTTCCCTATGGGGAGAAAGATGGAGCAATTTGGCTAAAGAAAGTCTGTCCCTCCATTTCTTGTTTCCTTAATGAAAAAAAATGAAATCTCTTGAAACATGGAGTAGGTTAATTGGAGCAACAACTGTCTTGTTCAGTTAATCAGCTCTGAATTCACCAATAGGTATCCCAGCTGGCACTGGAAGTAATCACTGGAAGTGTAGGAGTGTGTATATAAGCTAGCCAAAGCTCAAAGAACAAAACTGTGCCTGGGATGACTGAATAGACAGCATTATTCTGATGAAGGATTTCTTACAAAATTATTTCAGTGGAACAAAATAGGATATGCTTGGTACAAAAAAGGAAAAGCAGAACAATATTAAAATGAAAAGGAGGAGATAATGGAAAAGGAACATTAAGACTTGAGACTAGAGAATCAATAGAATTCAGTTGAATAGGCCATTGTACCTATTCTGCTGTAAAAAAGCTCTGTTTGGGAAAAGGATTTTATTTTAGCCTGAAGTGACACTATGAAAGAAAATTTTCTGACTAAGAATTCACTGGGACTGTGACAGTCATTACTAAAATAAGAAGAGACAATAATGTAAACTCCTACTAAAAAATACCTACTAGCAAAAACAATCTAAATATATTCCTCTACTTAAGAGATGTTAACATTCATAACACCTGGGAGCTTGCTGTTACACCTCTAAACCTGGCTCTGCAACATTGGCACATCACTCACATTCTGCCTCTCCCAAGTCATACTACTTTTCCCCCGAACATTCAATTAGATGACAGAACTATCCTGAGCCAGTGAAAACCAGCATAACAATGTAGTCTCATTATCTCTTTGCTAAGAGATCTCTTTTTTAAAATTTTTTTCCAGCAACAAAGGGTTGGGTCCCACTCTGCTATACCAGTTTTTTGCCAGTGTAATTTTAGAGGGATCAATAGCAGAAACTAAAGGTAGCTACCAATGGGGGTAGTCTCTGGGTATCCATAGGATGTCATGTCCTGGGTCAGCATGGAAGAGGTTTTTTTCTCTTGACAGCTTTTGATTATGCAACTCAGGCTGTGAAAGTCCATGGCTACAATAACAAAAGGACTTGTGCTGTATTTAGGCACACAATTCCATGTGTAGACCTTTGACATATGCCTTTGATATGAACCTTCCCCAGACACCAAACCTTTCCCTTTCACAATAGCCCAGAAGTGCCTCAGTCTTGGAACCAGTGAATAGCTGTAGCCCAGCTTACTTCCAGCTCCCAGCCTGACCCACAAGTCGGCTCATGCCAGCTTCTCTCATTTAAAGCCCCCAGGTGATGATTGCTGTTGAAGGAGGCTTGCCTGGCTGGGTTTCCATGAAATGGTGCCAGAGATCATGCTGGCAACGAGTGCCATGTAGTCCTCTCCATGCAGCATAGACAGCAATACCCAATTTATGTATCACAAACACTGCCAGCAGCCTTAATATGTAGGCAGTACTGAGGTACAGTACTGCAAGTCATTCAATAATTCCTGGTGACAGCTAAGATAGTGGGCTTACCTGTTTTTGGTTAAAATTTAAAAGCAATTTTAGTTAAACGGATACAAATTTATATTACAAGAGAAATAGTGGAACAAAGCTAATTATATCACCTCCCCACCAAAAATAAATAAATAAATTTAAAAGCGCATCTTTTTAAAGAGTAAAGCTTTCTGCACTACCGTAGTATTTTGTGGCAATTGCTATAACCTGTTTTCTGCTCTTGGTAGGGAATAAGCTCCTTTCTATCAAGGTCACACAGAAGAAAGCTAGCTAAAACAAAAAAAAAAGGACAAGATCTAAGTAGCCCATTGTATCAGTTGTTGGCATGCAGACATAATAGTGGCACTTAGGCTGTTAAATTAAAGTGTGCCATTTAAATAGCATAAAATATCGTTCTGCCTAAGAGAAATGTAATAGCAGGGAATAAAACAAAAGGAAAATCCTTTAAATCCTCAAGAACTAAAGCAAATCCATTCATTATAAGCCAGTAAATTTGAACCTGAAATCTAAACTGCTCTATTAGAGACCCATCAGTGATAATTCTTTGGCCACACAAGGTAGGATATCTGTGATTAAGTCCTCCAGTGCCAAGATCAAAAGAAACCATCAGACATTTAATCACATCACAGATGACATCTGAAGAAGTCTCCTGTTTGCTGTCACAGTTTGCTGAAGGAATGTGTCAGGCTCCTTGGGGAGGTGTCCCAAAAAGAAGTCATGCCCGTTGCTGAAGAGTGTCCCTGTTTATCCAATGCCCGACTCTGCTCAACTGTCAGCAAAAGGAAATTCCTAGTTGATGAAATCACACTTGTATTTGGCACTTTTCTGAATGTAATCTTTGTGAAGAAGTCAGATTTCAATAACACAGATGTTACAGGGGAAGGACAGTCTAGTTACATCCTCTTTACAGTAATGTGACTAAGATCAGAGTCTGGCTTGAAATATCTAAAACTGGAACTCAAATAATTTGGATGCAAGGGATCAGCGGGTTTGATAGGAAACAATAAACACTTTTAAGGAATACTTTGCTTTTGGTCTTCATCATCACGGTCTACCAAATAAGCCTTTCTTACACAGAAATAAACTGCAACAGGCACTTGTTCATTCCCTGAAATCTGAATGTTCTTTGTGGTTTCACAGTAAACATTCTTTGCAGCTTGGGACCACTGACTTATCTTCTGAGAATTCCTTGTCCAGACAGGCTTCCTTAACTTTTTTGAAGGTTTTTTTTCCTAAGAAGACAGAGTAAAAATCAAAGATCTTATCTTTGTTCCATTACTGGCTTTGTGTCACAGCAAGGTTTCTGTAGAGGAAGGGAAACATGATCTTCATGTATTAAATTCAAGAATAAAATCATAAATTCATATGGCTTTTCTAGAAGTGATCAAGAGGAATATGATCCCCATTCATAGTTATCTGAAGAGTATCATGGCCAAATCAGAAGAAATCCTGGCTTTGGAAGAATCCTAACTGGAAGTAATAAGATTTAACAAGGGAAAGAAGGATTGGAGAAACACAACTGCTTTCTTCTTGATCTGTTGTGTTACATCTGTGCAGTGTCATTCATAAGCAGTGTTGTCACAAGGATATAGTAAATTATATTCTACTGGTTAAAAGATCTGTCTTCCAGTGTTAGAGGATCAGGAAGTATAAGACTATCTATAGTCTTTAAAATAGAAGCACTATATAACATACAAACACTTCTTACCCTCTGTCACAGTTTAACCTTAGCCAGCAACTAAGCACCGTGCAGGTGCTCGCTCACTCCTCCCAGGTAGGATGGGGAAGAGAATCAGAAGAGTAGAAGTGAGAAAACTCATGGGTTGAGATAAAGACAGTTTAATATGTCAAGTAAAAGCTGCACATGCAAACAAAGCAAAACAAGGAATTCATTCACTGCTTCCCATGGACACGCAGGTATTCAGCCATCTCCAGGAAAGCAAGGCTCCACCATGCGTAATGGTTACTTGGGAAGACGAAACACCATAACTCCAAATTTCCCTCCCTTCCTTCCTCTTTCCCCAGCTTTATATGCTAAGCATGATGTCATATGGTATAGAATATCCTTTTGGTCAGTTGGAATCAGCTGTGCCAGCTGTGTCTCCTCCCAATTTCTTGTGCACTCCCAACTTATTTGCTGGTGGGGCAGGCGGTGTGAGGAGCAGAAAAAGCCCTGACTCTGTGTAAGTACTGCTCAGTAATAACTGAAACATCCCTGTATTAACAACACTGTTTTCAGCACAGCCCCATACTAGCTGCTATGAAGAAAACTTACTCTACCCCAGCTACCACCAGTACACCTTCTTTGAGAATTGGTTCAGTTAAAGATAGGCCATAACACAACAGTAATGACAAACGTATTGTTAATTAGCAAGTGCAGTTCCTAAAACACCAGTATGTTCTTTTTCTTGAATCAATTACACTTAACACCTCTTTTTTTTTCAACGAAGGTAAAGATTTATTGTGAGATCCTGGCTCGGTCTGCAATACATGATGTACTTGTGACAAAGAACCTAAGGGCTGTTAACCTGACTCAGATTTTATGTACATCAAGCCCAATCATTTATTTCAGTGGAAAACTGCTTCAGCTACAGAGTGCCTGCAAGGAAAGTTACAGTAAGAAAATATCTGTGTAAGTGTGTACAGACAAAAGCACTTCAGAGTTCTCATTTCTTATCCATGTACCCCAAATCTCATTTATGCAGATTAGCAAGAAGAACACAAATGAGGGGGACACTAAGCCTCAGGAAGCTGTACTGAAACTGTTGTTAAACACACTACCCCAAAATAAACTACGCCCAGGAATTATTTTTTTTTCTGCAATACTATAATCTTTAACACAGGCATCTTTGAAAAGGACACATCATTACACAGCTGAACTATCCTTCAAAGCTCTCTTTAAAAAAAGTGTGATCTACCAAAAGATATTTTGGGCATGTGGATTTATTTTGTGGAGATTTTTATTTTGTTGGATAACATACTTCTTCATTTTGCTGTATCAAGGATCATTCAGTACTGGGGATTGGCTGCTAATGGTTCATGCCATTACTTTTAATTGGATAAGGTCCATTTGCACAAGCAACTATCCCTGAGAGTGTGCAGAGATTCTTGATTCTTCACAAACCTTACTCACATGCAATGAAAACTCTTCCGGTGAAGCCAGTGGTCCATGCAGCCCCTGTTCATTTTAATTATGTGAAAAACAGAAACACATTTATTAGCTGAGATATCACTGCCTTTTCCACCTGATGATCTGTAAAACTTTGATCTCAGGCTTAGTCTACAACTGCTTTAAAGCTGCTTGGTTATCTGTAAACCAGCATACATGCTAGTCCTGAAGTCCTTATGTTTGAAAGCCTCAAGCTATTCTTCAAAATAAATTCAAGGACAGAAAGTACATTTTTAATAAGTTCAACTTTCATTGACAACACTCGAAAGGTTGGCACCCCATTCAGCATCAGTGCATGACTTTTAAGTAAGCATGAAACATTTTACATTCACAACATGACTAGTAACTAGGGAAATAAGTATACAGGATCCTTCTTTAACTGACATCAGAAAGTGAAATTTAAATTTTGGTAACTGTTGAAAGTTTTGCTGGTTATCATGAAATCATGAAGGCCAAACATGAGCTGGCACATTGAAAGGGAAGAGACTTGAGGAGCCAGTGTGAGCAGGTAGTGCCCATGCTGGCCATTGCATTCCCTGCTACCAGACAGTGATGTATTTTATGTAACAGGTTCACAGACCCCAAAGACTCTGCATCAGTGGAAGATTTGCACAGGAGCTTTCTGCTATCTTATGTGCCTGATGAAAGCTAGCAGAAGCCAGCAAAGAGAGCTAGTGAACACCTAAGGTTTGTTTCTTCTCTGCAGGTGTGAACATGGCTTTGTCTCTGAGATGCAGGTAGAGGGAAGAAAAGAAAATAGCCAAAATATTAAACATAAGCCCCAGGGAGTAAAGATTTCTATCTGAAATGAAAGGTGTAAGAATATCATAAGGGTCATGTAACCTGGTGTCCTCAGGTCATATTCATTGGCTTGTTGAGAGCAAGGCACAAAGTGTTCCACAACACACACAACGCACAGAACTACAAGGTTAGGGTAGAAGATAGTTCCCATGGACCTCATCTACTCTACAGCTTTTTCAGAGGAGTTTTGGGACTTACTACCTTGTAAGTTCTGCACAGATAATATTTTGCATCAGTTGAGTTCTACGAATTAATTCAACACAGCTTAAAAACATTCTTCCTCATTTCTCACCCTTCACAGGCATTATCTCCTCCTTCCCCACTGCCCACACTGTGATTAACTCCAATGGATTCTGTCCAGTTCATGACCAGATTGATCACAGGTTCATTCTGTCTTCATTTCCATGCTTATTACTACATCAAATGATTGTGGCATTTCCTGAATTAATATTTTGCCAACAGAGAGCCCCGCAGAACACACATATCACTAGGCCTTTCTGCGCTGGGATGTGCTGACTACCCAGAAGCAGATGGATTGGGGGGTAAATAATCACAGACATCCAACTGAGCTCGTGGGTGACTTTGGAAAATTAGGCTACATATTTAGTATCTTACATTCATATTTAGTTCACTAGCTTTGGATACTATTAAATGTGTGTGCATGGGAGTGTTTCTCTGGATCTTTTGCAAAAAGGATGCATAAGAGGTAACATCACATAATGTTTCTTATAGTTCTTCCTTGTGCTTCTTCATTTGATGAGCAACCGCAATCCCCAGCTGACAAGTCAAAGAATATATCCTCCTTTCACACAGCATCTGCCTGTCTGACATGTTCTTGGGAGCCATATGTACTTATTTCCCGATATTTTGTCTTGGATGCAGTATTCACTAAACTCTGCTATGGATTGCTCATCCAATTTTAGTTTTTAGTTGTTTGGGTTTTTTGGGGTTTTTTTTTTTTAGTTTTCAAACCAAAAAGCTCAGGATGCCTCTGAATAAGTCTTTTAACGGAGTGGTGCATCATCTTAAATTGAAATCAGACAGTGCTTCCCTGTTCAGACATATTTGCTCATGAGTTCCAGCTGCTTCTCAAGCTGAAACACAGTTGAAACATATTTCTGACAGCTCCAGCTTCAGAAACCTCTCAGGATAATGGGATTACACTAGCTGCACTGATACTTTTGTTTTCAATAGAAAGCACTTTCCAAAACAACATGAATTAAACACACCAGCAGAAATTCAGTCACAGGGTATTTGTGAAGTTGCCTGACAGGAATTTCAGATAGTTCCTTCTCCTAAGCACTCTTTTCCTTGCTCTGCTTGGTCAGCAACATGTCCATGTCAAAGCAAGAGAGCTGGATGGCCTACAGGGGTGAAATGACAGCAGCTCCCTTAATGTATCCACCTATCTTAATAAAACAAACATTTGTTAGGCAAATTACTTTTTTTCCCCCAGTCATTATGGTACTTGGTGAAATGTTTGTTGTATGCATTTACTTTCCTGCTTTGACCTGGTGGTGGTCCACACAATTTATAGCTAACTGAAATATAAGGGGGAAAATTTAGGGAACCTTTTAAATGCATATATATTAATTTTAATGCAACTACAATGAATTATAACTCTTCTCTGGATCTTACATGTAGTTTTTCCATAAACTTCTAATTTGGTCTCATCATATTTTATTATTATGCAACAAGGAGGGAAAAAATTCCAGGCCTTGCTAATCTATTTTTTGGACTAAGATCTGGTGACCAAAAGTTGGAGAATCTGCCCTGTGAGAAAGACTGAAAGAATTAGGTCTTTCCTCCCTGAAGAAAAGACTCAAGGGGGACATCATCACAGTATTAGAATAGAATAGAGTGCAGCTACAAAGAGGACAGAGGCTCTCTCTTCACAAGGAGCCACATGGATAAGGGGAATTGGGTACGAATTTCACAGGGAGAAGTTTCATCTTGACGTAAGAAAGACATTTGCAATGGAGTGTGAGAGTAATTCACTGGAGCAGTCTCTCCAGGGATGTGGTTGTGTCCCCATCTCTGGAGCTTTTTGAGATGTGATTGGACAGGGTGTAAAATTGTCATACATAGGCTTCCTTTCCCATAAAAGGTTGGATCAGACAATCTTTTGAGGTCCCTTCGAACCTGGGCTGTTCTATGGTTCTGGGATTCTTATCATCTGCTCTGATAGAAAGGGAAACTACCTTCACAGCTGAAGGTGCAGCAGTTTGCCATAGATGTTTTCCAAAATACTTTAAGAGTTGGAAGGAATAGTGTCCTCCCAGCAGCCAGACAATGTCACACACCTGGAACTCTAAAAACATCCAAGTAAACTACACCTGCAGTCCAGAGGCAAGTTGAAGTACGCCATTAGCTTAGTTGGGTTTTTTGTCCTAGCTGTTGAGAAAAAGATGAACAAGAAAATAGTTTTCAGCATTTTCTGCTTAGAAGAATGGGACATGTATGTGCAGCTCACACACTCAGACTCATATCTTTTCTACAATAAAGTGATAGATTGTGACAGAAGATCTGCATCCCTTCAAAAGAGGAAAAGCACATAGTCTGATACAGGATAACATTAACTTACAGCTCTCTGGGGTCAAGGAAGAAGCTGGCAAGGAATTAAGAACTTAAAGTGTGACTGAGGCAGTGTTTCTGAACACAGTTGTTGGAACAGTTTTGTTTAAACACCAAGACATCTGTACAGCTTATTTTGAAACTGCTTTTAAAGGTTCTTTCTCATTATTAACATGTTTTCTGGCTCTTGTCATGTCCACAAATAACTAATTATGGAAATACTTGCAATCCTTTATCTCCAGTGTGACTGGAAATAAGAAATATGGGTGCTTACCATAAAAGACTTCAATTTTTTTATTTTTTATTTTTCAGGGTGGTTGATTTAGATAAATATGATTCCTTGTATTTTTGCAAGCCTGTTAGAACTGAACACGTTTCTGAACTTTCTAGTGCTTTATAGTCAGCTAAAAAAATCAAAGAAACAAATTCTCCTGTAAGCTCAATGTGATATTGCTTATTGTTTCGAATTCAGGGCACTGAGCTTTCAATACTTAGCTGAAGCATATCAAGGTCAAGTTTAAGTAGGTCTCTGAAAGTTTGGTACACTTTTAATAAGCATCAACCAGTCATGCATACTTCTCAGTCCTTTGCATCTGTTCTCAATTGGAAGTGAAGGTCACTTCTATTACCAGCCAAGATTAGCTAGTAGAGATAAAGGAGAAAAGGATCTCCTACCTATGCCCCAGCAGGAAAGTGGTTGTGCACATTTGCTGGAGTGTGGAATTCATTAGATGCATTGCTGCTGGCAACTTCTAAGAATCCAAATAAATCACAAAGCCCTCACTTTCTGTTTAGAAAGGTTTGACTCAGACAAAAGTACAAGCCACTTATTTTTCAGCAAATTAAGCCCAAGGAGTCCAGGGCCATCTGAAGGATTTAGCTGTGTATTACTGAAACTGAGGATGCCATCCAAATCTCCTCATATTTGTTTTCATTTGAAGTTTTCTTAGACAGTACATGGGTCAATAAGAGAAGAAAATAGAGATCTCTCTGAAATCTCTCCAGCTTTGCAAACTAACGTATCAGAAATGCAGAGCAGCACCATTCAAAAGTCTAATTATTAATCACTTTTATTTTCCAAAGCAGATTAAGCCTCCATTGAGATCAGGTTTCCATTAAATGGGCATGTTTCATGCAAAAATGCAAAGACTGACTCCTGTTCTAAAGTTAAGAATGCCTACCACAAGCCAAATGGTAAAAAATATATATTTCCTGCGCATATAAACTGTATAATATTTTGAGTTCACATCATTGTTCCACAAATCTCATACTATTTCTTACTATACATAAATCTTATCTCTTCAAGTCAGGGAAACATAGACTGATTTCACATTCCATGGAGTTCATTTTACCTCAAAGGCACCACAATTTCAGAAAAAATTTGTAGACATTAACATCACGTGAGATAATAGCACTATGCAAAACTAGTACCTGTATGATCTCAATGGGATCAAGGAAAAGAGCCTTACCATTTTCAGCAGATAATGGGTTGTGAAAAAATTAAGTATTTGCAAATAACTTTAGGTATTATTTTGAAAGTGATTATATTTTTTTAATTTGCTAAGAGGTTAAAGAAGAATTTAAAGAACACAGAAATAAAGTGTCTTTTTCTAGGAAAGAATAAAAAAATAAAACCTTGCAATTTTTTTCCCTCCAAAAGGCTGAAATAATTGATATAGAAAATAAAGACTCTTTGGAAAATGTTAAGGTAGTAAGTACTTTATCTTAAAAGTCAGGGAATGCCACAGGTTGATTATACACAACTTTAATGTGGAAGCCTTGAGTACAAGCGCTGTATTATAGTCTTTATTAACTACACAGTTGCAAGCTTTTACGACAACCTGCCTTATTCAATCAGTGTTTAGGGCAGAACAGTGTTCACCGAAGGAGCTGCCAGATACTGTCTTTTATCAGTTTCTTCTGTGTTCCCTTTGTCTGTGTGGTATTCTGGCATTCAAATTGCACAGTGAGAACTGTAATTCAGGTTCCCTCCTCTCTCCCCCATGGAGCGGGCTCTGTCCACAGAGGGCAAATCCTACGATGCAAAATTGTTTCTCTGCTGAGTGAGTAAGATAGATAGTGGCTTCTGGGAGTCATGGCACTACCAGAGCATCACGGGATGCACAATCTGTCCTTGCAAGGGGGAAGCATCCAAACTTCAAAATCCTTGAAATAATGTAGTTGTATAATGCACCATAATGCTTCAACATATGGCAGTTTATCTATAAAAGTATTGCATCTTTAAACTTTATGTCCTGATTCAGGAACTAAAACATTTTGATGTGTTTGCAAAGCAAACATTTTGATGTCTTTGTAGTTTAAATCTAACCCACCTTTTCTTCCTGCTTTTCTCAGTGTCACTGCATGTAAAATTGTCACCAATTAATACCCAGCCACTAGGCAGAGATGCCTGTTGCTTCAGTGAGCTTTCAAACAGATAAAGTCCGAGAGGAAGAAAGCAGCATTATCTTCATATTGCAGATTGGGAACTAAAGCACAAAAAGATTGAGTGGCTTGCACAAGTTTATTCAGGAAGCTTTTAGCAGACCCAGAAACTGAACCTGAAGTACAAGAGTGTTCTTGCAACCACCTAATCTTTTGTATTGCTAGTCTTGCAGCAATATTCCTTTTGTATCTTGTTAAAAGTTTTCAGAACACTCTTCCCACTTTCTGACCTCTCTTCCTCAAAAGCATGTTTTGTTCTTAATTTCAGGAACTGAAAGCAATGAAACCAACCAGATGAATAAAACTACAAAAAGCAGGTATAACGATTTGCAGTATTTCAGTTTGCACAGTGAATGTAAAGGCTAGGAGGTATCTGTTTCCTGTTTGCTCAGAGAGTAGGGATGAAAATAAGCTGTCCTGTAACTGCCATGTTTACAAACTACCTTAGATCAGCATATGTCCCATGTCTCAGTGGGCTGCTTCGTTATTCTAAGCAAATCCACATCTTCTGTAAAGGGAAATCAAGAAGGAGCAATATTTTCATTTTGGGTCATTGGATTAAAACACCTGAGGATCTGAACATACTTTTTGCAAGATATCTCTAGTACCACTGTCTTGAAATGTTCCCTTCTGGAAAGACACGAGTTCCTTCACCTGTAGGAACAAGTAATGATGCATCTTTCCTTAAAAGCAGCAGCAAGGGAGTGCTGTCCTTTCCCCGTACACCAGGGTGTATGCAGACTGTGAAATGGTTGCAGCTTCCTCATCCCCTCTGCCACCCATAAGCCCAAAGCCAGGAGTTGATCTGACCTGGAGGCATTATTCCTTTATTGTCCTGCTGCAACAATACATGATCCTCATCTAGCTGTTGTTCTTGTTTTTATGCAGTTTTAGAAATGTACTGTTGAAGTTGCAACACATGCTCAGAGGGAAAAAAGTTTTAATGAATATTAAAAGCATGCAATTAATTTTTCCTCTGTGTTATTCCCAAGCAGGCTTTGTGGAACATCCATGTAAATTATGCATAATAGCTTTATGAATTGAACTTTCCATTTGTGTATCAGGCAAGCGGCGCCGCCTTTTTTATCAGCCCGTGGGGATTCAGCTTCTGCTTTGGAGCAGACAGATAGAAATTCTGGAATATTTCTAGAAAATTTTTTTTTTCCTTTGAAAATAGACATCTTTCCTAGAAGGTAAAGTGTTGGGATAGATGATTTTATTAATCCTTAAATTATGCAAAGGTTGAAGTGAGAAAAACAAATCCTGATTTGCTGACTTGTACTGTTTGTTGAAAAGATTGCATATTACTCAGAATATGGCACAGAACTGTAAAACAGGTAAAGAATGTTACAAGGCAAAGCAGCATCCTTGTTCCAAAAACATCTTTTATTCATATTGTTTATCAACTTCTCACTAAGGGACTACTTTTGATTATTTGTTCAACCTTATGTGTAAAATTAACAAGTCAGCTTTGCTCCTAAGAAGTAATAGGGTTTTTTCTACAAGCTATTAAATGTTAACATTGCATTTGGTTATTTGTATGTGCCCACAAAAATATTTTTATAGAAGACTAGAAGACTAGTATTTTAGAAAGAGCAAAGCTAGTACACTGTAATTTCCCCTTGGGGACACCAGGTCCAGGCTCCCTGGAAGCATTGTATTGGATCTTTTCTTCTCCCTGGGAGTTTGAGACAGACATATGGTATGTACCGGCATATTGTGAAGAAGAAACAAAACCTCCCTCTCATCAAAGTGCATGTCAAACTTGAGTGGAGCGTGCTTCCTGGAAAATGGGCTAAACATAACAGAAGCCCATTTATCTTCCATTTGATCTTGAATGCAGCTGGGGTCTATATCCATTACCACAATGTCTTAGTCACTTTGAGGCTCTGCTAATAGTGTAACTCCTGTCACCTCCCAAATGACAGCACGTGGCTCTCTGAATAGTTGTAGTGACACACCATCAAAGTTCTCCACATACAAAGTACCAGAAATTTTTCCAGTCCCACCTGGAAAGGGATGATTTCTACAGTTTCTTTCTAAGTCACATCCTATCTTCTACCTCCCATCCTCAGTGTACAGACTTTTTCTATCTTTGTTGTGTAGAATCATAGAATCATATGGGGTTGGAAGGGACCTCTGGAGATCATCTAGTCCAACCCCCCCGCCAGAGCAGGTTGCACAGGAACTTTTCCAGGCAGGTTTTGAATGTCTCCAGAGAAGGAGAGTCCACCACCTCTCTGGGCAGCCTGTTCCAGTGCTCCACCACTCTCACAGTAAAGTTCCTCCTCACGTTTAGGTGGAACTTCTTATACTCAAGTTTGTGCTCATTTCCTCTTGTCCTGTCACTGGACACCACTGAGAAAAGACCAGCCCCGTCCTCCTGACACCCTCCCTTTGTATTGTAAGCATTGATCAGATCCCCCCTGAGTCTTCTCTTCTCAAGACTAAAGAGACCCGACTCCCTCAGTATCTCCTCATAGGAGATGCTTCAGGCCCTTAATCATCTTTGTTGCCCTTTGCTGTACCCTCTCCAGCAGTTCCCTGTCCTTCTTGAACTGGGGAGCCCAGAACTAGACACAGTACTCTAGATGGGATCTCACCAGGGCAAAGTAAAGGGGCAGGATGACCTCCGTCGACCTGCTGGCCACCCTCTTCTTGATGCACCCCAGGATGCCATTGGGCCTTCTTGGCCACAAAGGCACATTGCTGGCTCATGGTCATCCTGTTGTCCACCAGGACTCCCAGGTCTTTTTGTGTACACACACACACTCCCAATGTGTGTGTACTTCTTCACACACTCCCAGAAATACAAATTTTGAAACTTTTGATATTTCAAAATCTGTCACTGGCTTCAATAAATTTTGTATAAGAGAGAGGGAAAGTGGGAAGGGAACAACATGGCTTCAACTGGGGAGCGGTAACACTGTACACGTCTTCGTGTCTTCTCAACTTTTCTCATTTATTCCTCCTTATTATAAAAGTCTTAAGACAAACTTTGAAGGCTCTTTAGACTAGGCAACAAAATATAACAAACTATCTATGTATAGGTTTTCCGTATACAAGTACTAGACAATTAAGAAATCTCTGATTCCCACAGCACTGGAGGCCAGCACAAGATTGTGCCTATGTTCTTCTCATCTGGTGACAGTGGTTGTTATGCAAATTGTTGTGCCAAGAACAAAACTCAAAAACTCTCAAGGCAGAGGGCACGTTGCCAACTACCTAACCTGTGCTCCCTGCGGACATGCTGCCCAGATCCTGCTCTTGAGCTGGGTCAGACCGTAAGTAAAGCTTATTCACAGCTGTGTGCATTTGCCCCCACAAACTTCCTAAATTCCCTTGACAATATTTTGGCAACGTGAAAAGACTTGAAAAGTCAGGAGCAGGCATTTTTTGAGGATGTAGCTGGAGCCCTGTAAGAAGTTAAAATCTTTCCGGTTTTTGATACTACATCTTACCTGCCTGCAGACAGTTATCATCCTCGGAGCAGAGCCATTCCTGCTCATTCATCTCAGTGCAAAGTCAGCCAAGTAAATCTGAATAATTTCTGGCCAATCTTCAGACTCTGCATGAGAAGCACGGTTACGATCTTCTACCATGTTCAGCTGGAATGAGAACCAACAGAAGAGGAGCTGGAGGAGTGATGACATTGGAAACTACTGCAGCTGCTTATGGACTGATTTTATTGGTCACCTCTTTTAAATAGGAATAAATTGCTTTTTCACTCAAAGCCAATTGCAGACTTCCTCTGTAGACTGAAAGTCAACCTCAGTGAGAAAATGAGGCAAAACAGATGAAGTGCTGTTGGGAAACACAGTAACAACTCTCGCCAAACTCAAATGGAGATATCCTCTTTTTTTTCTGGTAGCTCACCTCCAGAAATTCACTTTTCAGAGTCTGTAGAGAGAGGTAAGGTAGAACTATGAGGACAGTACAGCTGTACAGTGTCTGGACTCTGAAAAACAGCAGTCTCCTGAAATCCTAGGCGTAAGTTCCACTCAAGCAAAGTATTAAAATTACTATCTTCTGTTTTCCTTTGCATTTTGGTCACCTATAGTCACTAAAATACATACATGATTGAAATCTGGTGGAATGCAAAGCTCACAGCTGTGCTCTCAAAAAAGCTGTCTTGAATGTCTACTAAAATCCAATTTGTACAAGTCTTGTCAGAAACTTATCGCAAGGCTTAATAAGCAAAATAGCAAGGCAGAAGCAGCAGCAAACCATTAACCAGTGACCATTCAGCAGTGAAAGCCAATATGCTGCCTTCTGTCTTTTTCCAACTATTTCAGATCAGGCTTTTCATGAGTCATGCCCCAAATCATGTAAATGTGAATGTCTTTTTTTTTTTTTCCCCTGGAGCTAGAACATGCAGAAGTTCTCCCTAATTTATATGAAGGTTTATGACTTCTCAACATATTTGGAGTGAAAACATTTGTTTAAATACCCATGTACGATCTGAGAGGCTTAACCTTAGACTGTCCTACCATTTGTAACAAATGCTGTGATCCTGTCAAGGAACCCACAGGGATAGCACATGAATGGAACGTAAGTTAAGCAAATTTTGTCTAATGGTGATTCAGACATTAAGACTTCTTCCACTTTCAGACATTAAGACTTCTTCCACTAATTTAGGATAGAACAAATGCACTAGCAGGCATGTAAAGCAATGTTAGGAAGAGAAGATGCCTTTTCATATAGAGAGAAATATAAGGTGCTAAACACTTAGGGGAAATCAAGATCTCACATAGAGGGACAATTTTTGAAACATTAGAATCATTAAATTCTGTGTCATAGACAATTTTAATATAGGCAATTAAAAGTTGCTCCTGTAGAGTCAGTTGCATGCAGTGCTCCTCTGACATTGTCTACTTCTAAAACAATAGTTAATGTTGCTTTATTCTCATACACGCCTCCTGATTCTTCCTGTCTTGTGAACTAAGTTGCTACATATTTTTCCATCTTTTCTGCCCCATTAAGAAATGCAACTTGAAAAAAAAAAAAATTTCCCTTTCTTACTATTAAACCTCACTTCTTACCAATGATCTGTAGGTTTTCCTGGAACATAAGGAACAAGTAAATACACTAAGTTTCTAACAGTAAATGCACCTGCTTTGTCTTAAGTATTAAACCAGTAATTACTTCAGAACTATAGTCTTCAAAACGCAGTTCAGAAACAGATCTGTAGAGAGGCAACCCCCAGCTGGACTGAAAACAAAATGCCTCCTCTACACTAGGCTTATATTAAAAATGTATATGCATATGCCAGTTATTATCAAGACTATCAAATCAAAATGGCCCCACCACAGACAGCATGAAGATAAAATCTCATACATAACAGAATCACTCAGGCAAATGTGCTAGAGGAGACAAACCTTTTCAAACACATCCATGTTGTCTGCTGCAGTCTTAGATGATTTGAAAGAGTACACTCTGCATGCACAGTGTCCCAGAGGAACACGACCCATCTGGCCCAAGCAGTTACTCTCCCATATGTTCCTATATACATACATAATGGACAAACTAATGTGTGAAAATCAAGGCAAACCAAATCCTTAATATGACATTTGCTGCCATCCCTACTCTAAAATATGAGCCATATTCCTCTACAACTCATTCTATACTTTCTTGTATATGATTTTTTTTTTTATACAAGTTATGTGATTACAAGATACGTGATTAGGAAACTGGGCAAGTGTTGCCTGTTACAGTTTACTAAGTAAGTTGAAAAATCTTTCTTCTTGTCTGTAATTTGCAGTTTTCTGTGCTTAGCTACAGAGATGCACATTAACAAGTAAGACTTTTTCCCATTCTCATCGTTAATATTAGCACAGAAACACACACACACACACACAAGATCTTAACCAATAAATGCTCTAACTAAAGAGAAAAGAACCATGAAAGAAAGTCCTACAGTATCTAGTGGTATCATCTTCTTTATCCCCTCTGCCTTCCCCATCCTGAAGGATAACCTAAATTACCTATAACTTAGCTCCTGATTTCTGAGAAATCTCAGTCAAAATCACTATCTGTTTGGCTGAAGAGGATTTTTAGGAATTTTTCACTGCATCTCCTAAATTAGCAGGGGCATTGTTATCTGACCAAGAAGTTCCCCAACCATCCAAAGCTAAGCACTTTATTTTGTCTTTGGAGTGTTTTCAAGCCTTGCTGTCTACAACAAAGAACTCCCATGGATGTGTAAAAAGACCAAAAGATATCCCCACTTTCTAAGGTGAGCATATGGTGTAGGAGGGAGAAGCAAGACAGCTTGAATAGAGTTCAAAAAAGAGACAGCGTTTGAAAATGAAGAAGCATAAAGAGTTCTGTGGGAAAAAACCTACATTTCAAGACTGTTTTCTTTCTAAAGGCTTAGAAAGGTTTTATAGATTTTAGGAAAAAAACCAATAATTTTTCATTTGCTGAATTTTAGTCTAATATCCAAGCTTGCTCTGTTCTCTATTGTTTAGATAGCACTGATCACATTGATCTTAAGAATGGCCAAAAATGTCAGTTCAAAATGGCCATCATCATATGATCTAGTGGCTCCATACCACTGATGTTTTTCTTTTCATTAAAGGTTTTTACCTGGAAAGCACTTCCTGAGAAAAACAGAGCATTTGGTTTCTACAACCAGATTATATTTTTCAACTGAACATTGAAAGTAATAATTTTTAGCTTAAATCAGTGCTGAAGCTGTACTCTAATCATTTGCAAACTCTAACTGTTGTAAAGACCTATATAATATATTAATCCATATACTTTGCAGAAATGGCATATAAAAAGCAGAAACGGGTAGAGATTTTATGCAGTCAGAATCTTTATGCAGTCAGAGTTTGGTCACCAGATAATGTCTTCTGCAAGTATTTTTCAATAAAATGCAAAATAAGTGCGGGGCTTAGTGGTAAGGAGCCGTTACTGTTTTCTTAAGGAGCTTTTTGTTGACTTTTCTGTTCCCCATGAGCTTTCTTGGATTAGAAAATGATTCTTCTACTCAAACTGCGTGACATTTCTAAGAAACAACATATGGCATCTATTATTTTATCAAAGCCGTGTGCTTGTGGCAGCGGCAAGGCCACTGGGCTGAGGCCTCAAGTTTTCCTTGTTTTAAAATACTGCTGCTATCAGCTCTGTGCTGTTAAAAACATTCGTTTAGTAGAATTTCCAGGAAATATCTTTTAAAACCTGATAAGGCCTGTAAGATGATGATGCAAAGTGGTTTGGGTCCCATAAAAATCTTAACACTGCAAAAGGACACAACATTCCTTTCTCTTTGTATTTTGCAATCTCCCATGACAGCCAGCACTCTGGGAATCGAGGAGTGAACAAATCCCACTCCTCCGTTCTCCCCTTCCCTCGTACTTGGCCATCCAACAGAGCTTTCTGGAGACATCTGGTGATAGTTCTGACAAATGGCAAGGACATATGTTGAGATCCATGGCACAACACATACTCGGTAACTCTGAAGCATTTTTAATAAACTTAACAGTGGTCTAATGCACCACTTTAATTGCTAAGTAAGCTTTGCTATGTACACCTAGGAAATCCTGAGCAAGACATGGGCAGGTGTGCAGTGAAGGATGATATATTCAGGATGGATCCAGGTGCCTCTCCCTCCCAGTGTTTCTCATACCCTTCTATTTTCACTTGGGACTTCTCTCAGATGTGAAAACCAGGGTCTGGAATGGAGCAGGTGCTGAGTAATACATGAGATGGAAGACAGTGACCTCCCACAGCGTAGCCCTCCTTGAGAGTGAAGTGATTGTGAAAGGGAAATTGTCTCTTGTAGTCAGAAATTTTCCTTCCAGGCTCCTCCCAGGCAGTGTAATAATATGTTTGGCTAACCATGGGCAGAAGCAGAATGCCACAAACTAACCCCAGTATCAAAGACTTTTAGGATTCAAATACTGGATTCCTGTAACAGTGTTAGAATAAAATATTTTATGGGATTCAACTAATTGAACCCAGTGGAAAAGACCTTCCCAAGGCTCTGTTCTCAGTTCTCTCCAGTAGATACTTTTAGTTTCAGCCAAGTGTGTTGGTAAACCATGCAAACCTCTGTCACAGTATCTCAGTATTTTTAGATTAATGGGACAAAGGCAAACTTATAAATAACACATCATCTTGCATGTCAGCAGTATGTTCTTGTCCCAAGGATGCTGAAGCATCTGACAAAGTATTGGCAGAAAACTGCAGTCTGTCCCAACATGTTCAAAGCAGGATGCCCAGGGGAGGTGGGGGAAGCAAACATCTGCAGTCCACAGTGGGATGTTTGTTTTCCCAGCAGCAGCAGCACCTGCCAATGCAACAGCATCCTTCTGTCCTAGTGTCAAAACACAGGGCTGAGTGTGGCTGGAAGGGGTTAGCATCGGATGTCAGGAGACCGGAGGGCTCAGTCAAACCTACTCTCTAACTGCTAATTTTTTTGAGCTTCAGGGAAAAGAAAATTCCTTTTCTTACACCAAGGTTTGTTCTAAGCTGGCATGAGTTGGAAGGCTGCTGGTCTTCTGCACAGAAAGAAAATAATTTTGCTCCTTCCCACTCACATTACACAGATGAAGGTCAGTAGACGCACTTACCTCTAACAACATTCTGGAGGTGAATGAGAAAGAGAGCACCCTGTTTCCTCATTCACCTCACAATTCCTTCCACTCACTGACCACTGCTCTAAACTTTCCTCTACGGTGGTGACCAGTCATATTCCAAAGACGAGTATGAAAAAAGGCAGGCACCAAGTGAACTCCTGCTGCAGCAGATAAAGGATACCTAGACAAAGTGGATGCATAACAGCAGCTAGGCAGTGCACCCACCTCTGGAAAGTGTACACAAGCATACGGAAGTCACCTCAGTTAGACAAGAGAAGTCATCTACATTTCTGACATCTACATTTCAGCACTAGCCGGTCACGAGAAGTAGCTTTCCACTTTTCCACCCCCAGTAGAATTAGATACACAGATGGTTGTACTTTTTTGCAATAACTAAGGTACGTGGAACCAAAAAGGCAGTTAATCATAAAGATGTGTAATTGCTACATCCTTATCAGGACAGGCTAAAATTAGCAAGCAACTGATGATCTACTATATTTTTAATTGATTCCTTTTTCCCCCTGGCAGAGAAAGCCTTTTCTTTTTCCAATAGGACTATTTAGGAATATTGTTCAGCCAACATTCAACTCGCTAAAAAAATCATGTTCCCCATCAGAAGCCTGTTTTCTCAGAGTGGGTGCATAGGTTTTCAAATTTCTCCCAGTCACAAGGAGCATTTACAGATTACAGCCAGCATTGCTGCCAAACTAGAGACTATGCAGTCCAATAAATCCTCTTCTTTTAAGACCCATTCATGCCCTGCAGCAACCCAGACCAGGGTAATCCATTCCATGTGTTCCTATGTTGCATCAAGACAGTTGTAGGAAAATTAGGAATGCAGGTCTCTTTTTTTTTACTTTTTTCTTTTTAAGATGTTGAAACACAATGCAAGGGAACATTTATACATGGGTGTCTCTATATTATTCAAATTAGGTAAATGATTAATGCTCAAGCCTACTAAGGTAACCTGAGCAAGGATTCATATGATGTATCAACTGCTGACTTCAAGCATATGCTTGGAAAGACTTTGTACTGATCTTAAAGACACGTGAGTTTAACAGATGAAAACACAAGGGTGTCATATTCTGCGGAGATCAAATTCAAATGCATTCAGTGTATCTCAGGCTCATGTCCTCATATTATTACCTTGTTGTGATATTTCAGATTAGTACCCATGCTGGCATCGTACTGTTGTTACAGCTCTGTGAGTGCACAGGGATTCCTGACAAGATCTTCTATTTCACACTTCCTCGATGTTTCCCAGTGTCAGCAGGAATAGGACACATCATTCTTAGAAGCAAAAGCTCCTCCTACAGCTCTCAAGAGAGAATTCTCTGCAACACCCACTTTCTTATTAGAAAATTAAGGGGCCCACATGTACATCATTTAATTCACAACACATACTAAATACGTGAAGCTCCCGGGCAAGGGTTTTCAAGGATACTGCTGGATGTTTCCCTGATTCCCACAGAGCATTGCAATTAAACCATTCCAGTGTTGCAACTCTAGGTTGTTCTAATCCAATGCAAATATAGATTGTTTCCATTTTCTACATATAAATTACTCCCTTTTATATGTAGGAAATACAAGAATAGCTGACTTTTTTCTTAGACACAACGAAGATATCTTTTTCAACCAAAGGCTGAAGCTCTTGCACTTGAAACAAAACAAGTTAAATACACAAAACAAAAACAAATTGCTTTAAAAAGTTAATTCCATATCTGTTTTTCTTACAAATTTTGGATTCTAGGTAGAATCATATAAGGGCTGTTTTTACTAAATTTTGCTGTAGTATCAGAAATCTCTCAATAAACCCTTTGAGGCATTTGAAGAAATCAGACAAAACATAAATGAAATGTGTCAGATTAAGTATCCAAACTTTGCTTGGTTTGAGCTCTGAAATTTTTGGGGTATGAGTTACCACTAATATCTGTCGGGCTGTTATTTCATTGCATTCCCTCAGCAACACGCCTTGTGTCTTTCTGCAGTATCAGCAACAAGAAAAAATATTTTTGACAGCATTTTGGAGGTCCCAGCGGCCAGGGTCTTGCTGTTCAGTAGAGGGACTCCATTGCTGTATTGGAAACTACAATAACCATCTGCCTCCAAAAAAAACAGTGACCCGCAGAGCACGAACAACCTCATACTGTTACAGCTCAGAGCACTCCACCCTTACGGGATGCACCAGGTCTGAGATGCAGAAGGGGTGGGAGTGAGCTCACTGTGCACAAAGAGAGGCTCTCAGCAACCCGAGGCCAAAGTCAGGCAAAGAATCCTAAACAGGAAAGCCAACAAAATATAATGCTTTCCTCCTTTCCAGAGGTCAACCCATGGCAGATTTTTGTCATGTGTACTACATCTCAGCCATTAACCAGGCAAGCCTCTGCCTGGGTCTCATGAGAAGGAGAAAGATTGCAATTGTTCTGGAAATAATGTATTATGTCCTGATTAAATAAAAAGCTGTGCTTCAGCAATTTGGTCAATACAAATGGCAGCTTGAGATGTTAGTGATTAAATTACAGCTTAGGAATTTGTTCCCAGCTATCAATTATTTAGTACTCACAGCTTGGAGAAATATGAAACATTTCAATCATGCTTCTAGCTAGAAATAAGCAGCCCATTAAAGCAGATATTTTCGAAACAGTGGAGTTCAAAAGGAACTCTTAAGGGAAAGTGTTGTAATTTCTGTCAAAATGGCAAGCACACGTTAAGGGTAGAAGGGGAAACATTTCCTTACCATGTAAGAACTCATTCAAGGACATGCAAAGCAGAGGGAGACAGATGGCTTCTATCATCACAAATGGAATAAACTGGCAAAAATTATCACTTACAGAGACTGATGGACTCAAAATGAACTGATAGCTTTCTTATATAGTAACTCTAAGAGTGAGTCTTTTAATGTAAAAATAAGTCGCCCAGATAGCAAGGCTAGTAGTTTTGTTAGCAGAACACTGAGCAACATTTCAGACCCGCTTCTTAGCATTACTGTGATCTGTGCTGATCTCATATGTGGTGTAATGAAGTGATACATTATCAGAGCCACCAAGGAGTAAAAAACTGTAGACTTTAAGATCTCTAATTGCTGAATCACAGGTCGTAAGACCAGAAAGGAGATTTTTTTGCCCATCATAGGTCCTAGCACATTTTATGCCCATAAATGTTGATAAATATTTCACTGTAGTTGCATATTATTTAGCTGGATCGATCATAATGGAACCAAATGCAGATGGTTCTAAATAAATGGAACCAAAAGCAGAATAATAGTACCGGAATTTCTTCTGACAAGGATACTTTTCATATAACTTAACAGAGGTGCATTAATATAGACACAACCATTTATTCCTCTAAATATTCAGAAAAAAATGAGCATGGTGTTTGTGCTAAGCATCTAATATTAATGCTATCCACACACAGAGGGGAAAATAGACAACTTTAATATATAACAACCACACACTCCTGAAAAGAAAGTAAGAAATAATCTCAAAAAAGAAATATATTTTAGCATTAGTATTTAGCAGCAGAGTATAAACATTTTCAAAACAAAATATCCTTAGGGGGTCCTTTGAGCCAGTCTCTATCTAAACCACCTGGAAGGTACCGCTATTGCACATCCAAACTTACAATCATATTTTTAAAGCCCCAAAGTCAATATATTATTTACTGTATAGAAAACATGCATCATGAGCAATAAATCATGCATGATTTGTCACTTCAGACATTTGTGGGGAGATGTGCCTGTTATATGTTAAACTGGGACTGCATGCACGCCCAGTCTAAATGAGAGGAAAGTGGGCAGAGGCTAAAATGCTGTCAGTCCCTGTGAATTCCTCACTCTTCCACTGCAGGAATGCGTGCAAGAGGAAATACCTGCAAGCTCATCTAGTTCAGCCCATGCCCGTGGGACTACAATAAATGGAACAGGGAGAGACGGACCTCTGAAGTGACATATTGTTATGCAGGGTTCTTTTTTTAAAAAAAAAAAAATAGACTCAGTCCCTGAAGTAACATCAGAACTTTCCCCATCCAGTTGCAATAAATTCCTCATGTTCACTACATCATATACAACCTTTCATATAGCAAATGACTTCCATATATTATAAAAAATAATAGCTTTATAGAGGGAATGATTGCTGATGGCAGCAGGAATCTCCTTAAGCCACACAGAGCACCAATTTTGCTATCTTATTAAAAAGTCCCCACCAGGTTAAATCTTTGCAGTAAATCCTTCCTCTCCTCATTTGAAATAGATAACAAATGACTGTTCGCGGAAACCTGTGGGTACTACACATCAATACATACAGTTTCTGACATAGCTGTCACTGACCTCTCTCACTGCTGAGCACGTAAAAATATGCTATGGAAACAAAAGAAGGAGGAACAGTCATTTCATCTAAAGATTCATTTTGTGTTGAAGTTTGCGTTTTTGTATGCAAGGAGAACGCTGGAAGATACTGACCTTAAGAGAGAGAAAAACTTTGCCCCCAAGAACCTAGATTTTGAATGAAGAAGACTGCTGAGGAGAGCAGACTGGGTCACAGTGAAGGCTCCATGAATAATTAAAAATTATGTCTCTTTTAATCAATCATCCACAGACTGTCCTCTGTATGCTTTAATACCTGTCTAAGCCATCAGGGTAACACTCCTGGTTCTACTTTGCATTCTGGGTCACATTACATGGAGGCACCTCAGACCTCCAAGAGGACAGTCTGGATCACACTACTGCTGCTGCTCCAGACCCAGTCCATCTTGCAGTCACTCCTGTATAATCACACTTCTTCAGCACATGAGGCAGTGTCACTTCAACAAGTTCCCCTGATTGATCCAAGACAAGGAATGCCAGGAAAATCAGTGTGTTCTTGGAAAATAATTTTTACAATTAATCATTGAAAATCCTATCAAGCAAGCACTATGTTAAAGAAGAAAGAACCACAAAATTCAATTGTACTGTGTACTCCCTCACAAAAATTAAAAAAAAAAAAAAAGTGAAATCAATTAATTCACATAAACATAGCATTTTACATTAATCATAGAACGATTTGGGTTAGAAGGGACCTTCTGGCTCCCAGAGTTTCGTGGCATCTAAAAGTATGAATGCTGGTAAAAATGTGTTGCTCTGCTCAGCAGTTTGCAGAATTTCTAGTTGGTTTGTTGTGCCCTGTTGAATATCAAGGTCAATGGAGAAAGCTTTGTGTTTGCTGATGACTTATTCTTGCGAAGTGTGTGCCAGACACTCTGCTCTGCTTCATCAGAGTCAGATTTCTTTTTAGTACATACTTGAACCCTCAATTTAGCAGGAAAGAAAGTGGAAAGATAAGTTCCTTTTTCTGTACTCTGTTATCAACCAAGCAACAGTGGAGCTTTCCACAACATCAGGAAATACAGATCTTGTCCTTCAGAAAGTAACCTTTCTAACCCCTTTTACATTTGAGATTCCCACATTCCTTTTATCAGGAGGCTATTAAAAACTAATTACAAAGGTCATAGTTTAAACTTCATGAAAGAGATCTATCTGAAACCTGCTGAGGTCATTTAATGAAGATAAACTTTTAAACATACTAAACAAGTCAGCTAGATTTTTCTTGTCTTAGTATTCACATCAAGGTTATGTTGGAGGCCTGCTGAAATGATAAATCAAACTCTGAGTGTTAAACTGCAACACTCAGTTGTCAGTAATCAACAGAGACATCCATTTGTTGTTCTCCAAATTATTAACCAAGACTGTTATTAGTGTTAGAGATCATTAAAGGTATACCATGACACATTTAAATGTTGCGTATTTCAATCCACTTTCCTATTAAATTAAATGTGGTTTTTTTTTTTTTTAATGAGGCAGAAAACATGTATTATTAACCAGAGTCTCTGAACAAGGTGATGATGTCTACTACTCCTTATACAACTAAAAGATGCTTCAGTTGCTGATCTCCTAGAATCATAGAATCATTCAGGCTGGAAAGGACCTCCAAAAGTCACCTAGTCCAACCTCCCCACAGTCAGCAGAGACACCCCCAACTAGACCAGGTTGCCCAGGGCCTCATTGAGCCTCACCTTGAATATCTCCAGGGATGGGGCCTCAACCCACCTCCCTGGGCAACCTGTTCCGGTGCTCCACCACCCTCACAGGAAAGAACTTTCTCCTACTCTCCAATCTAAATCTGCTCCCCTCCAGCTTAAAGCCATTGCCCCTCGTCCTGTCACTGCAGGCCTTTGTAAACAGGCTCTCCCCAGCCTTTCTATAGCCCCGCCTCAGGTACTGGAAGGCTGCTATTGGGTCTCTCCGGAGCCTCCTCTTCTTCAGGCTGAACAACCCCAGCTCCCTCAGCCTGTCCTCATAGTAGAGGTGCTCCAGCCCCTTGATCATCCTCTTGGCCCACCTCTGGACCTGCTCTATCAGATCCATGATCCTCCTGGATGATTTAAACCCATGGACAGAAAAACAAATTTTGATTCTAGCCCTTGACCTTTACATTATGCATGCATCCTCAGAATACAGATCTTCTGCTTAGCATCCCCTTTTCAGGCAGTTAGACTGGGTGATTGTTGTAAGTCCCTTCCAACTGAAATAGTCTATGTGTCTTTTTACATTTAAACTCAGTGTCCAGATTAGTGTTCCTAGAGACTGACTGACTCCACAGTTTGTCAGAAAACCCTTTTAACTGGCAAAGATTTAGGTTCCACAGAGCCTCAATCTCCTTTTATAGGTCACATGAAGTTTTGTTTAACAGACTTCTTTTGTGTGGTGAAGACAAGTAAATAAAGGACAGTGGATGCTGGGGACACTGCTCTGTTTACAGCTGGGAAAGCACAGTCAGCTGGGAATACTTTGCACTGCTTTGCAACGGTGTTCAGTCACTGGCTTACTTGGGGACAGCACTCCACAATGTCATCACATCAGCTAAAACATCTTTCTGCACTTCTCAACTGTCTCTGTCATCTCATTGTTCCAGAAATTGCAATGGTCTTAGTTTTCCACTGATTGAGTTATGACATCTGATAGACTCTATCCACTAATTATGTTGGAGATTAGAGTCAAGACTTTTGCAGTGACTGGCAGTCACTGCAAATATAATGAAATACTGTAGTTCAATATGAAGTAGCCAAGGTGTTACTACAACATTGTCCTGCCCCCAGGAGAGAGAGCTGGCAATTCATCACTGACTTGAAAGTGAAGAGTATTTTATCTGTTGATATTTGGCCATCCAATTTCATCTAGCCAGCTAGCTGGTTGGGAACTCTATCTTTAGAAGGAGGCAAGGGAGGCATTCCAGCTTGATATTTTAAAGACCTTCCATGCACAGAACTGCATCACTTCAGTTTTGTCCATGGTGAATTTCACCCAACTTTCTTCACCTGAGCAGGATCTCACATTATGTGGCATCTTAACAATGGTAGTTACTGCTTCAACGGACAGTGAAAAGTAGAGTCTGCTAATGGTCTGCTAGCAGAGCAACTCTCTTCTCTTATTTCATAGGCTCTCATACCAGAGAAAATAGGAATTTATCTTTTGTGTTTCACAAATGGAGGAAACACCAATGCAAATGAAAAAATTATTTTTATGTGAGCTTTGTATTGACTAGCCTTTGAAAACCTTGAGCTATAAACAGCCGTGATGACCAACAAGTCATAAAACTCAATGATATGTGTTTTCCAGGGGAGGAAGCTTCTAGTTGCTCTTCTAAGATGGTATATGGTCTGAGAAGTCTTTGTATCAGCATACATAACATGCATGCATGCACATTGCATGCTCAAAGACAAAGCATATAGTGTAGTATCAAGGACTTACCCAGCAGAGGTGTCAGATACAAGAAATTCAACTGAAATCCACCTTTCAGGCTTGTTCAAATAATCTCTTTCCTTCTCAACCCTCTTTGGAACCTGTCCACATAGGTAACTGTACTATCTATCAGGAAAAAACAAATCAATAAAAAGTAATTGGATGTGGAGAAGAGTACATCTAAATTAGGAAATCTTGTCTTAAAGGGATATTTATTTTGGTTTGACAACTTAAGGGTAACAGGTCTGTTTTTCTCTGAAGACTTGATCCACTCTAAGTATAAGCATACTTCAAAATTTGCTCTCTAACTGAAAAGCTAGTCCATGTAGAGATTTGGGAAAACAATAACAGTTTCCAAGAATTTTTGGAAGAAGTGATTTCCAGAAGAGACTATTCGTTAAATAAGTGTATTTATTTATTTGCACTCAGACTTTCTTTGTGGTTTTCTTTTTATATTTTTATTAACTTGCAATTTAAAAGCAGTAAGATGAAAAATATTTTGTTTTCCAATCACTAGGTTTAAAATGTAATATTATAATATTTCCACTATTTATGTATAATACATGTCAGAAGCAGCAGAATATATTAATTGGGCCTGCGATTAACGTGCATTGAAACAATATAAAAAATGTGTGAAATTCTAAAATGACAAAACTTAAAAATGACACATTTTCCAGGAAGTTTAAGAAGTTTTTTTTTTTGAAAAAAAATTTGAAAACTTATTTATTTCCTTTCTAGATCTTCTAAAAAAAAAATTAAACCATTTTACATTTTTAATTCCATTATTTTTTGTGGGGAAACATTTTTAGCTTTCACTAGTCCACACTGGTAAGGATGGAGTGAAATAAGTGTTAGAATGTAAAGGAAAACATTTTTTGCATTGTATTATAGTGAAAGATTAGAGTGACTCTCTTCAAGTGGATTTGCATTGGTGCAATGAAAGATTTACTTAAATTACCTTGATATATTCAGTAACCCAAATCCACAGAATGGAAGATTTAAATATTCTGCCTTCATAGAGAAGGATCACTAGAGAAAATGGCAGTTACTGTCCTTGGTCCAGGGTCACACTGGTGTCTGGAAAGAAACTAAATCTGTGAGGGTAGATGCTTTCCCTGGGGAGCAAAGGGGTTTGCTGTATGGAGTAGCTTATGCTTGCACTGCTGTGAGAGACAAGAACAATTACCAGGCAGAAATACACCAAACTCCCAGCACTGAATCGGTTCAGGAGAATCCAGACTCTGAGACCTAAATGGACCCAGTACTTTGCCAGAGAAAAGTTAGATGGTTGGACAAAGCGCTTTGTTGTTGACATTTTTCTTCTGTGCTGAGTGAAATAGGAACTTGTGCACGTTTCTGGTTAATACCTGAGATATTTCCTGAATGTCAACTCTTAAAGCATCATACAGACTATGATGGCCAGAATCTTGACAGACTTTGCTGAGGAAGAAACAATAATTATACTTTTCCTTAACTTTTCCCACTTCATAAGAGGGGTAGAAGGAGGGAATATGAATGTAGAATTTTCCCTTCAAAACAGAAAAAAAAATCCTGAAATAAAATAATTATGTTCAGCTTTTAGTGAAAAAAAATATTTTGTTTCTGTGAAATTATAAGAATTCTTCTGTGACATATTATATCCGTGAAGATGACATATCAATTATTACAGGGTGCTATAGGTCATTTTTCTGTTTGGAAATTATATTTATTTTCATTATCATTGTGGACATTCTTCTAGCATTCTTATATATTTTTTTTTCTCTTTCAGGTCTAGACTGTATTTGTGTCAATGTTATGAGGTATTGTTCACAGACACTTATTATATTCTTGCAATAAAATGTGACCACTTCAAACCATAAGTGTCTCAACCCCAAATCTCACCTGTCAAACAAAATTCAATTTTTCCACTCATTTCTAGTCACTGGGGTTTCTTTGTCACTCACATTCTTGTGACTTAGCAGTTGTCCAGAAGGCGACAGGAGCTACAGATATCATCCGATATGAGTTAGCAACATCCAATAGATTTTTATAACCTATGGTCAATAGTGAAGAACTCTCATAATTTGTTTTTAGCAAGTCCCTGTTAAACATGTTTCAGGATAAGTATTTCCATGGTGCATTTAGAAAGACACTAATTGATCTACATGACCACATGGGCCCTGTTTCACCGGTGTGTTTAAGCAAGGCACCTAACTTTAAGATTAAAGGTAAGCTTGTGGGTAAGCCCTTGGGTCATAACGAAAGAACTTATTACGAAGTTACAATAGACTCTTAACTCTGAATTTCCTGCCTTTTATACTACAAAAGCTCACCCTTAACCTTTCCGTAACAGAGATTTTTCATTTAATGCCCCACGGGGTTAAAAGACAGATGAGCTGGTGGTAAGAAGAGGTATATAAATGCTTTGCACATTGACAGCGCCTACCCTGGAATGTGGTTTAGAGAAAAAATGCTGCCATATGTTGAAGAAAGTCTTCATATCTGCTTTTATTTCTTTAATACCTTCCAGACAACAAAATAGGACATGGCTATCACTGTGGCAGTTTAAGTAGTCGTACAAGCCCTGATATTTGGGACACATACTGTAGTGCCTGCCTCTAACCACTGCTGTAACTCAGACCCCAACAAGCAGGAAATCTGAGACCTATTACCCTTCCCTGTTGCTTTTATTATTGTGGTGCACTGCATGCAAACATCTAACCTAGGTGAAACTTCAATTAGTTTCCAGTGTGAATGGAGCACCGGCATCCTCTCCTGGCAAAATCACTGCCAGGTTGAAATGAGTAGACTGTTGAACAGATGGAGTGTTTTACTATTTGGGATTAAGTACCTGCTAACTTTCCAAGATTCGGTGTTAAAAAGCAAACACACAGGGAAAAAGATTCAGTCAAATCAGACAGAACCTTTGGACCTGGCTTTAGAATTAATCAGAACCTAACACCAAAAATATTTGACATCATAATAAATGGTTTTGGGTGTGATTTTTTCCCTAGAAATAAGCTTATAAGCTTTGTGAGTTAGTTATTATGGTAAAAATTATATATTTTGCCAAAAAAAAAAGGAAGCAACTTGATTGATTTGGATGCAGTTACCTTTAGTAGATTAGAAAAATATACAAATCAGTTAGATATATTTTTCAGTGATCTTCTAATTAAGCAAAACTAACATGAGAAAACATTTTCCAATTTCAAAAAGTGATGAGCTGAAATAGAGAAGCGTGAAAGGCTTGCTTGAAGTCAAAGACTGAGATGAGAGGACACAATGTCAAAGATGTATTTAAATCCTTCTTTGCATATTACTTAGGGCTTGTGACGAGAATGGTCACAGTGTGAACAGACTCATAGAAAAACAGATGTGCACTGACTGATATTTTTATTGCTTCTAGAAAGGTCTTCATGTACACAGATACTCTATGACTTTCTCTACCCACTTTATAGTGCAGTCATAAATCCGGTCAGGTCTGCAGCCTCTATATCCAACTTGAATGGTGGTACAGGACACCAGTTCTCATCTCTAAGAAAGCACAAAATATTGACTAGGTTGGACAAAGGCCTCTGCCCTTTTAGCGGGTGGACCACCACACAACTAAGATAAAAGAGGTGTGATAACTGGCAGTGTCTAGCTGCACAGTAGTTGTGAGAGTAGACACCTTGGAGGAGGTGACAAAATTTCGACAAAAGTTCTGCTGTCACCAACTTAGTAGCAGCTTTAATGTAATGTGAAAGGTGGCTCAGCTTAAGTGCCAAACTCCTGATGTCTGTCATATTACCAGTCCAGTGATGTGCTGATTGTTCCCTCGTCAGGCTGACTTTTCATCTTTTCTTTGGGAAAGTTATAAAACACATAAATTAAGAGTTCATAATTACAGTTTCTGCTTCCTGAGATCAGCCAGCTTTAAGCTAGCAAGAAATGAAAATCACTACTTGCAAATTCAGCTGATAGAAGTGTTCCTTGTTTAACAACATACAGAAACCTTTCAGCTCCAGTCTAACCCTACTGTACTGAATGATGACATTTCAGTGTAAAATGTCATAATGCCTTTATCAGTCTTTATTATGTCTGTTAGAGAAATTTCATATTTTGTTTAAAATTGCATATAATTTTTTCAGCATAAATTTCATACACATTTTAATATTACTTGTATGATTGATTACTACCCTGACTGTTAATGGCTGCAACACCTAGGCTAACTGGTACTCATAACCCCTACAAATGAGTCTTGTTGAATGTCAAGCAAGAACAGCATCGACTGTGTGTTGGATTGCTCTTTGTTGAATTTTGTGGGATAAGTGGATCACTTTCTGCCAGTTCTGTCAGCAGTTTTCACGGTGACATTATGAAAACCAACATCTCTCAGGCCAAAAGCAAACTTCACACATTTTGAAATAAAGCATTCTTGGCAGCTTGTATCAAATGATGATGGAAAAAGTTGTGGGAGTTCAACCCTTCCTGCTTTTATCTGAAGTTGTCTGATTAGATGTCCCACATAACTGGTTCAGAAGACTGCTCACTTTTTAAATACAATGGGCAAGACTGATGTCTGGAACCAGGTTGTATTTTGGAGAACCAAACTGAAAAGCTCCTTGACTTTCTGAAATTGTGAGATTTGTTTAAATTATATACTGATGTTAACTACATGGCTTGATCCTCGTCTCATTCAATAATTCACATCATCATAACACCTAGGCGCTGTCACAGACAGAGACTAGTTATACACCGTACAAGGCCAAATCTTGGGTGAATCTTTTTCTGTGTCAAAGCATAGAAATGTTTAGAGCTATGTAAGACACAATATTTTACCAATTTCTGCTGAATAATGATGCAAAGAGGCAAGTCTGAAGGTATTTGGGTCTTCATGAAGAAGGAATGGGCCTGTGTTGCCTCTTTTGAAAAAGGGTCGGTTTTGTTGGTAGATTAACTGCTGTTCCATATTGTTTTGTGATTTATATCACATGGGCCTACAGTTCTGGATAGGAGCCATTTTTTATTATTGCAGGAATTTACAGAAATAATCTCAGAACTACAGATCTTTTTAGACAGGCATTTCAGACATGATTAAATGCACTTGCTGGAAACAAAAATCTCTACTTAGTGCAATGGGTTTCACATGGGCCCTGGAGCCATTCTTCTGTTCCCATTCCACTGGCAGAGAGATATCCCATCACCTTCAAACAGCTCTTCTATTTTGCTGTTTTCCCCCAAAGCAGTACAAGATCCAGCTTTCCTTCATGGATCTGTAACTCTTCAGATCCCTAATGATACGTGCAGGCACAGAAAGTGAAGGAACTGATAGATTTTTATTCTGCAGTGCTAATGCCTTACCCCCAATACTAGTTAAATTGAACAGTAACTGTGCTGCAGTATAATCCTCCCCTCTCCCACAAAAGAGTAAGACCAAGGCCAGAAAGAAGATCAAGAGAAAGACATTGCCTTTCTTAAAAAAAAAAAAAAAAAAAAAAAAAAAAAAAAAAAAAAAAGAAAATATCAGGTTGGATGGGGCTTTGAGCAACCTTGTCTAGTGGGAGGTGTCCCTGCCCATGGCGGGTGGCTTGAAACTACATGACCTTTAAGATCCCTTCCAACTCTAACCCTTCTATAATTCTATGATTCTACATTTCTGCCAAAAATCTCTAGAGCCTAGACATTTTTAGTATGACAACTGACAAACTACAGCACAACTGCTCAAGGACTCATAAAGTGTCTGAGAAAAACCTGGCGTTCAAGCTTCACATCTGAATTTTCAGCTTGTGCCCATCTCACAATTGCTCTAACTTGAAAGAACTTAATCTCCAAACTGGAATTTCAAGTCCTTCATGTTTAGGATCCGGAGGTCTTAGTCCCATTAAGGACAGGTGTAACTGATCTGATGTTTATATCAAAAAGGCTAAGTGGTTTCAGGGACATCCAGGTCTCCTGCCAGCTGACAGACCACACTGAACCACCTAGGTAAGCTACTGTGAGCAGTCAGACTCTGCAAGCGCTGACTTGCAGTGATGAGTTATGTGGTGAACGTATGGCTGCATACCAATGTATTTCCCTGCACATTTCCCTGAGGGAAAGGAAAATTTTCCAGCAGAAAGCTAATCACTGCCACCACCTCTGGCTTCATCCAGAAGCTAGCCAAGCTGCGTGAGTTTAACTGATAGCAGAATAGAGCTCTCTGCATACAGCAGTTTTCGTTTACCATGTGAGGAAAAAACCACAGCAAATAAAACAGTTGATATTACACTTGGAGTGGAGTCGATGAATATACAGAGAGTTCTCTGGTGCTCTGTGGCATGCAGCAGTGCCAGATCTTCTTTCAGCTTGTAGATGAGGTAGACCTGAGGAGCACCAGGGGTAGCAGAGAGATGTTTCATGTCGGTGGCCAGTCAATAAATCAGAAGTGGAAGAGAAGGCAATCCAGTTAGCCCACAGCTGAGAGCAGGAGTTCTGCATGTATACAGCAACATGAGCAACCACAGGCACAACGGTGAGGTGAGACACTTTCCCTATGCAAAGATCCTTGCTCTTGGGCCCATCAGTGTGCAGAGGTGCCCCACCCCATGGTGTCACCTCCTCTGGCTAAGGCAGGCGTTCCAAGGTCTTGCTGGGATCCTGCAGGCTGGCTCCACCTCTAGCTGCAGCAGCCACTGAAGGCTGCTATCAAACAATTGAGGGGAAAAAAATGAAACCTGAAAACTGTCAGTCATAAAGCAGCCATTTCTTCAAAGAAGCGGCAGTGTGATGGTTTTCCAAGCAAAACAAAAGGCACGCTGCCTACTCTGTCCCACTCGGAGCTCTGCAGTCAGGTTGAAAGGGAAGGGATTTGAGGAGGGATTTTTGGAGAAATGAATAAGTAGAAAGAATGTTGGAGACCAGCCGGCAACATCTGGAGAGAGGGGCTGGGATTTGGCTTTGGGTTATTTAACCTTTCTGCTTGATCTACACGGGCTTCTATTTTCAGTCAACAGTTGAGCAGAACTAAAATAATTTGAAGAAAATGTTGAAAAGCTTCTTCTAGGACATGACAACACACCTGCTGGAATAAAGAAGCTCAGCTTTTATAAAAGCTCCTATTATTTGAAGTTGCTGTAACTATAAATATCTACCTCTTCAGAAATCTGTAAACATCCGTATATTTTCAGTAAAAATTCCTCATTGAAAAAATTGTCACCCAATTCTTTTTGCTGCCATACTGGCTGGGGAACAGACTGGATCCAGAAGAGCTTCTCTTTGGGGAAGTGTAAGAAAAGCTGGTGCAGGAACCAGTTCTGTTTGGGTTTACACAGAAGCTTAAGGCACTAGCATTTTCCAGGCTACCACAGTGCGAAGGCTTTGAAGGATAAAGTATTCCTGGATAAAGTATTGAAAAATAAGAAACATTTAGAAATTATAGATGTCCCCCCACTGAAAGAAAAAGAAAAGAAAAAGAAGAGAAAAAAGACTTGAGGTGAGCAAAAGGAAAAACTAGCAGTTGGACCTAACATTTTTATATGAAATAGGGGTCTATCATGGCAATTTCAGAGACGTAGAGAAAAAGAGAAAGAATTTCAGAATAGCAAGTGGATGTGTGTGTGTGTGGTGTAACTCATGCCATGCAGTGGATTAATTACAGAGTTTAACCTTTCCCATTTTAGGTGGGTTCAAGTCACATTCTTTAGACTAACAGTGTGTGATATAACCCTCAGGCCAGCAGGGACAATAACAGATGTCCAGCTATGACATAAGTTTGCATGATGAAATAAAAATTATGGCAGTTTCCCAAAATTTAATATACAACAAATGTGATCTTTTCTGACAGAAACTAGAATAAAATCATGCTTCAGTGATTCAGAAAAAAAAATAAAAATTAGTGTTTCAGATACAACAAATTTCTTGGTGACATACTACAAGACAAAGATTTGGGGTCAAATTCTGAAATTAAAAGGTGCATTCAGCTTAAAAATAAAGGCCTCCTGCCACCCTCTGTTAGTTTCTCTGGCAGCTGTGCTGTAGGGTTTTTTCCGTATCCTTTATTTTCCACTAAATATAGCAGTTCAGTACCTTCCCTTACAGCAACCTAAAAGCTTCAGTCATTCCTCAGAGATCCGTAAGGGACAAAGCTCTCTCCTCATGGTCAGCATCCAATTTCTGTGTTGGTTCATTCCCCATGTGACTTCACCTAAGCACTTGGTGCTGGTAGAGGACAGGAATAGAAACAACAATCACACAAAGCATGGATGATCACTGCAATTGATTTGGTGAGGAGGACATTTCTTTGATTTCTCTGTGCCAGGGTAGAAATCAGAGAAGAACGGAAAATGCCATCCAATTTATAATATCCTTATGTACAAACCCCCAAGACAAGGGAGATAAAAAGGAGGGGGAGCCAGAGATGAAAAAAATTATTTTTTCCAATGAAAATACAAATATAAAACAGCTACATGAGTTACTCTAATGGACTCCCTAATTATTGTTTAATAGCAATCAATAGAAGTTAATATAGAGATACAATACCAGTTAGCTTGCTCTTCAGTGAAAAATACTGTCTTGCTTACACACTTCAGTGACTATCAGAAACTCGTTGGGTGTCTTTGATGCTCAACACTCCTACCTTAAACCACCAAAGGTTTGTTTGTTCATTTCAATGTTGCTGCTTATTTTCCCATAAATATATTTTCTCCAGACTTTATTAGATAGTTTCTGTCCTACAATCTCAACATGAATTACCTCTTAGACCAAAATGTTTGTGTCTTCCTACCAGCTCCTGAAGGATACTTTCAATTGCAAACCTGTTAGTCATGCCATTAGACAGCTGTTTTTTAGACTTTAACTTTTGGCAGAGAAAAGCTTGTCTTACAGTGAAACAAACATTCTTCACTAAGGTCTCTGTGTCCAAAAATAAGAACAATACATTGATGTCATGCCGGACCCACAGTTCCTACTTCTTACCCAAGCAGACATAGGTCAGGCCAAATCACTGGTGGACACATCTGTCTCATCTGATTATCTACAACACCATAGAGTTCAAAAATACCTCAGATGTGACCTTTACAAATTGAAACTCACTCCTTTCCTCTCCCACCCAACCTCCATCTTTGCCCTCCAAGACTGTATAAAATGTTGCTTTTTTCTTAAAGGTTTTTGTTAGCATTCCTGATATTGGGACAAATCTTCAGCATACACTAAGCAGAGATAGGGAGCAGGACTTCTGTTAACAGTGATCTAAGTTGTTTAATTCTTCTGCAAGCTGTGTTGAAAATGAGCCCTACTGTGCCATGCTGCATCAAATAGGACACGGCGTGTGACCTGAAGCAATGGTTCTGATGCAAAAAATTCAGTGTCAGACTGTTTCAGTTTGTGAAAAACCAAGGCACAATCAAGTGATTGTGAAAGATTTTTTTATTTAAAGACACAATATTATCTTGAAAATAACAGATCCTTCTGAAATCTTGTTACTTCTACTATAATTAATGCAAAGTTTAGAGTTATGCAATGATAGAACATTGTATTTTTACTCTTTTACACTTCACTTTTCCAGTATGACTGGTTTTTATATAGTCATTTTGACATATTATTGCTTGTATTTTTTTTATATTATTCCAACTCATTTCAGGTTGCATATCATGTAACCTGAATTACAGCATGTTATTACTGTTTTGAAATAACCTCTGTAAAGACTACCCTCTGTCAGAAAGAAGTGTCTGGTTTTTTGGCTACAAGAGCAGTTTTAATTTCTAAACATTTGCTCAACTTTTTACAGTTTTCTCTGTCTACTTCTAAAATTGCATTTCACATACTTTGATAGCTAAGTACAGAGCAGTCAGGCTTTCATCAAAGTTTTCATGTTCTGATTTCTTGGGTTTTTCTTTACATTTTCTTTACATTGCTGTGGATGCATGTCAAAGCCATGTTTCAAACTCTCTGACAGCAATTGAATGAGAAGGCTGCATGGATTCACCCAGTCATCTAACATTTTGTTCTCTCTAAAACACAGTGATGATAAAGCCTTGTGCTCTTCACTTTTAGGTGGAACTATTTGTACCTTGCCTGCAGGAAACCAACCAGCAAGATGCATTAATACTCAAATCTGCTCTAGGCAATAGGATTTTCATCAGCTTTAACATTCTGGTCATTTTTACTGACATGTGTAATGCATGGAAATAATCCATCAATGTGCTTTCCATATGTAGCTATGTTCAAGATCAGGCCAAACTAAAACCCTACCTGTAAGACCAACAAGTTTTAAACAACCCCAGTATGCCGGATCACCTCTTTCTCTCATTCATACCAACACCTTTTACAAGCTGAGTGATTGAACTTCACTATATCTAAGCATTTAATTAAGGGAAGTTAACACTGCCAGGAAATCCTGCTTGTTAGGAAAATGCAAGTAACAGATTATGTTTTGCTATCTCCTAATCCACAGATAGGGAAAAATGAGAGTTAATAACCAATAAAAGCAGGTCATCAAAGACTCTGTAACCCTAAATATCAAATCACACTTTGCAAGACAACTAAATGAGACGAAGATCACAGAACAAACTATCCAATAAACAAAGACCACCCAGAGAAAGAAAAGTATAGCAAGCCAAATGGAGACACAACTAACCACTCTACACAGCAAACGAACACAAATTAAATTAAGCAACACTGAAAATCAAAGTAAATTACGTGTAATCAAGGGATCAGAAAAAAGGCAGGTCCTAAAAGTATTGCTGGCTTCATTCCATTCCTCCCTTTGTCTATCTGATAATAACCAATACCATTAAGCATCTCACCATCACTGAATTAAATTTATCTGATTAGAGGAATCTCAGTATTTGAGAGGATGTGTCTTATATTTCCAGGAGTGATGTACTTTAGTTTTAATGGTCACTGGAAATAAAATGCACCTATCTATTTGTCACCAACAAATGACATTTCATACCATAGATCTTTGTTGAGGATAATTTCAGTAATTGTTTTCCTTTCCATCTAACAGCCAACATCAGAGAAAAGATAAACCTTTGCAAAGGCTAAAGAAACTCCATGTAAAAGAAAACACGCAGGAAAACCAAATAGTAAAAATTAATTATAAATATTAGACTAATATTACTTTAAGTCATGATTTCAAATTAGATTTGAGTAGTATAAACTTACACTCATTCCCAAGAAAATACATTCAGAGTCCAGGTGAGCAGTTCAGCACCTTCAACAGACACTAATTTTTCTGAAAAGGAGCAGATGCTTATAGAATGGGAAACTAGGAATTTTTTCACTGTTTTCCACTTCTTTTTTCCTGAAAGCATGAACTAAATGAGTTGGGAAAATGAAGGAATTAGATGATATAAAATGGAAGTGAGAGCTCAAATTGGAGAAAAGGGAAGCTGAACAACTCGCTACAAACTTTTGTGATGGGGGTTCCATAACCTTAGACCTGCTTTAGGGTTTTCTGCTATTTGTATTCTTTGTTTTCCCAACTTTGAAGGTAATTCCTTCTCTGATTCCATAGCTGAATTGGTATATCTGGTACATTGACAATGCATTCATGACATAGGCCTTAGCAGGACTGATAGGGTAAGAAGCACCATCTGCTTGACCATTTGCTACTTTATTTACTCCTGTAATGGCCCTATATCTGGATACTTCCAACATGTGCTTCTTTTCTCAAATGTTTTGAGAGCTGACAGATTCCTACCAGATGCAACCCATATTTACTTCTGGCTCTTACAGGGGCAAGTACAATAATCCTTGTAATAAAATACTTATGGCCATACCTATCCATATTGTTCTCATCTTTCACTCTAGGCTTCAGTTTAACAACAAGTTATGGAATGGGGTCAAAGCAATTTCAATGGAGCAGTTTTCTACCATTAGAAAATGGAGTGGCACCAAAACTGAAAGCTTCCATGTAAACAGATTGATATGGGGAAAATATTTGTTTAGAAAATATTTTGCCTTAGGTCAGGATGGCATTAATCTCTGTCTCTACCGTATATATTTTCTCTTACACCAGTTTGTTCAAACCAGAGGCCAATATAAATTGAGTTTCAGCTTAAGGTAATACAAAAACTGCTGTGCATTAAATTCTTGTGGACAGACCCGGAATCTTATGTCATGCCCAGTGACTGTTGATTTTGTTTCTTTAAGTCAGTAGAGCTTCATAAGAGAAGCTAGGATCCATCTGGGGATGGGAGGGCAGAAATAGAGCTGTAGGACTGAATCCTATGATCACTCGAACTTTTTGATACATTTACCTCAATGTAAATTTACAGTCCGAGGACGTAAATGTAAGACCAATGAAAATGCATGCTGAATGATATATTCATGATAAAGACATAGATTACTACTTTAGTTCAATATTCCCACACCACTGAGGTTACTCAAATAGGAAGGATAAGACAGTCCATGTGTATTTTTCTACAATCCCACAAAATTCTGTTTGCACACCAACAAGAAAAAAAGCTATTGAGAAAATCTAATTGCCACTTCATTGTAAAGTGGATTTGGTATATGTCAAAACCAGGTCCTCAAGCATGATTCTGCAGTTATACGCATGTGTGTATAAAGATGCAGAGAAGAATATAGGGAAGATTGCTTGTTTTCTTTATTAGTTTATATAGACAGACCAGTCAGAGAAAACAATAAAAGTAAAAGATGAAGGAAGAAAATATGTAGTCCTGTTTTGCATAGCTTAACCAGTCATTGAAGCTTTACAGATTGAATATGGTCTTAAAAAAGCTCAGAATAAGTTTTGTGAGGCTCTCAGAAGTCAAACAAGAGCACATATTATTTTGGTAGCAATTCTGGCAAGGTAATACAGTAGCAAAGAATAAGGTTGTATGGGCCTGTGGTTTAATTCAGGTAGGAAGGCTCATTTTGCTGTCAGATTAAGATAGTAATGCTCCAATGTTTATAGCAAAACATAACATAACTACGTTCTTGCAATTTAGAGAAGCATATAATTTAGGTTTGGTACAATACCAGTTAAAGCACTTGCAAAACCAAAGTCAATGTTAATCTTGGATTAGTGTCATAATCCTTGAAAGACAGACTGCAAAACCTGTGAATTAAAATAACACATGACAGAAAGCGAAAATCGTTTCTTTATCCCCTACAGCAGAACAAAACAGACACTTATTTCAGCATTGCCTAATATTTCTATTAATTAAAAATACAACAAAAAACCCCAAACCCTCCCCTATATCATACAGGCATGTGTTTTGGCCCTTACACTACCTGGTCTATAAATAAAATGTAGATATATTTATATTGATTTGTTTCCATAGCAATGTAAAAGCTCCTCTTGGGTTTCCAAGGCAATATGCAGCAGAGTGACAAATCAGAAAAGTATGGGAAATGTTCAGCAAGCAATGAGTTTAAGCAGCACCCCAGGCCTCCAAGCAGAAATTTATTCTTCATTATAGCAATCTGAAAAAATTGCTTGAAATTAAAACAGAAAATCTCATCTACCAGGTTCATATCTTTTGTCAATAAACACCCTCTGTAGAAATATGTCTTTGTGACAATTCTCCCACTGACAGGAGCAAGTGATGTTCACTTTAATTTTTTTTGTAATCTCAAGCTGTCTAGAAGGGTTTTAGAAACTCAGATACAAAATCTGCTGGAGGAGGAGTGGTTCCAAAAGAAAATCCCAGAGAATGGGATTTAAACTATTTTACTCCTCTTTTTTTTTTTTTTTTTTTTTTTTTTTTTAAGAAATAGAAATGCCACTAATGATTTGGGTAAAAGAAGATCTAGAATAAATTTCTATTCTGATCTAACCAAACTTTCTTGGAATATCCTTAAGATTCTTGTTCTATCAAAGAGACCTGTCACAAGGGACTAGTTTGTCCATGTACAAAAGCTGAAAGGAAAAACCTCTTAGTTATAACAACGGTGTTACATCCATGGCTCTACCCTACATCAGTCTTCAGAACGTTTTCTGTCTCCTTCTAAATTACAGCTCTGAATCTGAGAAGCCTCTATCTTGTCCTAAGAGCCATCTCAAGCATGAACGAGGTCAACATAAATTAGTTAAGCCTGCAAATATCTGAAGTATATTTGGACTTGAATCTTGGGCTTGTTCAAACAAAATACACATTTTACAGTGAAATTTATCACTCTTTCCTTGGTATTCAGGAAAAAAAAAAAAAAGAACTCTATTGTCTTTAAATAATTATAGATTCAGGAAAAGTAAAGAATACTTGCAGTAAAATATTGCCTCTGTTATCACATATCATCACTGGAATTGAAGTTAAGTGCTGTAACTGACAAAGCTTTTAATTTTGGAGTTACATAAACAATGTTAGCACTCAAGAAAGATTTGATTTACTTCACACGAGGATGCCTTACATGCACAGATACTGCAAACACTCTCATCACTGCTAAATGCTGCAGCCAACCTTCCCTGTGTTAGAAAAAAAACCAGTAAAGCACATAGTGTCTAACTGCTCTAAACTCTTAGTTTGGCTGCTCCTTTCATCCTGTTACTCTAAAGTTACTGGTTTTAATTTATTTTGAAAGAGTTGTGCTTCATTTCTTTGCTTTGTATGCAACAAGTGATCACTCATATCCTGGTTTTGAGTATGTCATCTTTCCATTAATTTTTCACATGAATGAAGGAAGATAGAAATAAGTGAAAACACCTTTAAAACTAACAATAGGCAGCATAATTGTTGATTAAATTTTCTTTTCAGAGCAGAATTGAGCCTGAAGAAAACCAGTCATTTAGCAAAATCTATCAAGTTCAAAGAGAAAAGTTGTCTTTTGTGTTATCCAAAGATTGTACTAAATTACACACCTGCAACAAAAATCAGAAATGCAGCTTCCTGTTTGAGGCTTCTCTAATTAAAATATGATCTGACCCCTGGTTTGGTTTTGTACTCAAAAACAGCACTAGACAACAATTCCCATTTTCTTTGTATGATATTTTTAAGCATGTAGTTTATTCAATCTCATTCAAACTTAACTAAATGCAGCAATTAAAATAGCCATTTTATTTGTGTAAAGTGATTTGGACAGATGAAAATCAATATTAACAAACTTCTGTGTTAAAGCTAAGATTCAAATTATGTGTTAATTTCAATTGCAAATATAAAGTGATAAATTAATTAGCTTGGAAGCAAAGATGTATTGAAATGTATTAAAGGTAGCATTTAAAAAAGAAATGGAGCTTATAAATATTCAGCTGTTTGTCAAATGGCAGAAGAAATGGAGACTTGGAAAAAAATACATTATATAGTTTTTCCCTAAACTGACCCTTTAAATACATGTTATCCCTAACTTTTAGGTAGCTATCTCTTATTTTATTTCTATTCCCTCCTGTCCCATTTTGCAATAACCCACTTCCATATTCCTTACCTTGCCACCCTATTACCATGCCATGTTATTACAGCAGCCACATTAACTGGTGTTCTCTTCTTATCCATGACTTATTCACAAGAATCTGTCCACACTTATTTTTTTATTCAACTAAGGCCAGGAAACATCAAGAGGCAATAACTATTGCCTTGCCCTCAAGCACCAGAGTCCAGTTAAACTGAATGCAGAGGTTGTATTTATTATTTTCTTTGTTTATGTTCTTAGAACCATATTTCCACCATAAATGAGTCACACAGTTCAGGAGATGGTGGTTTCCCTGACCTATATTCAGAGGTAGCAACTACATGATAATTTTATAATGCAATATTTGTTCATTACTTATAACAAAAAGGAAGAAGCACCCCCCTCCACAGTGATCCAAAATGCAGCATTTGTAAGGTTGCATAAGATTTATCTCTTCAATGCAGTTTAATCTACAATTCAGCTCAATATTCCTGCCTTCCTGTTTTGAAATATGGAGGCAACACCGCAGCCCAAAACCTGGAAAGTTTCATTTGTTTCTGTCTTCTCCAAAAATCATCATTTGAAAGCTGTTCACTCTTGAATTACTTGATCAAATTTTTTCAGGAGCATTTGCAATTGCTAGGGAAAAGCATTTAAAGCACTGTCTGCACATTCTATCAAGTGTGTTTGAAGAAATGACAAGTTTTTTTAGTGTAGAAGATTCTCACACTTCAGCAATCTGGGACATCTATCTCATTATTTTTAAAACCCTTATTCTTTGCTCATACCCTAAAACCACTGGTTTTAATTTGACAAATAAACAAGGAAAAATCTTCTCATCTTGAGGAGAGGTATACCTATTTATGTTAATTAATGAAAACAAAGTCTCATCTGGTACTTTCCACTTGAAACTGAGTAAGAATCAGCTCAAAGTTACAGCGGAGTTGAAAGACTTTTGCTAATGATATGTACATATTTTCAAACAGTTAGAGATCACAAGTTAGTACAGTGGATGCTGGAAACTGCTAATTTTAATAGGCAGAAGGGTTGATCTATGCGTGTTCACAAGCAAAGGCTTCTGAACGTAATCCCACCTTACCCCAGCAGAAAACCATTCAATAGTCTGGCTCATGTAGGAATATTGGCCACAGAGAGCTATGGGGAGAAATTTACATTCTCATTCCTTTCCACATAGGTTAATTTACAGGACTATCAACAATTTTTCAGCAATATACTAACCACAGCAATGTCAAGCTTGTGGGAAAAAATCCTGATGCAATCAAAGATAAAAAAAAACCAAACACAAAACATTAAATATCCCTGACAGATGCTTGTTTAACCTGTTTTTCAACACTTCTAGAAGGGAAACTACATAAGCTTCAGAAGAAGTTTCATAACCCTTACAGGTGTCACTTTAGCTAGTTCTTTCTGGCTGACAGTTACTTCTTATTCTTCTATTGATGGAGAAGAATATGTCTGCACCTCTATTCATAATGACTTTTTACACTGTAGAAAACTGTTACCACACCCCTCCTTATTATTTAGTCTTCTATTTCCTAGACTTTAAAAAAATCTAATTCCTTCACCTATTCCTTACAAGTTATGTTTCCCAAACCTCTATTTATTCACACCACTAGTCTATAGATCCTCTCCAATCTGCAGTGCTAGCACTTCCAGGAAACAGTACCCAAGTGAGGCTTTCCAAGGACCACATTGACTAATCAACACCCCCATCTACTTTAATAGATTCCTAGCAGTACATGACAGAATGAGCTTTGCATCTCTTCATCAGCATTACACTGCTAACTCCTGTTTGTTCTCTGACCCACTCTTGATTTCTCATTATTCCTCCCATTTGTCAAGATCATTTTTAATCATGATCCTCCCTTGTAAAACGCTTGCCAACTCTGCACTTGCTGGTTGGTTTGTCGGTCAGTTGGTTTGTTTGTTGATTTATTTATTTATTGCCTCATTATCTTATAAGTAGTATAAATGTGTTTTATCCTGATTTCCTGCTGGCTATCAAAGTGAGACTGACTGATTTAGTGTCCCCTGGGTTCTCCTTCTTTTTCATTTGAAAACACTGAATTCCTTCAAGCAAGAGCATAGAAACATCATATTCTTGATTCTAGCACAAGTTCCAATTACCAGACTTTTGCATAAAAAGAAGAGAGTTGCTTCTTTTCACACAGGTATTCATATCTTAAAACAAACCACGCCTACTCCAGTTTGATGGGAATATTGTCCTGTTGCTGTTATTTCAGATATATTTCCTGTTTCGAGCACGAGGAGATCCTGAGGCCACAAGACCACAAGGCAGGAGAGGAATTACAGGGTATGCAGGAGTAATTTTGGCAGTTACAGAAGGAATTCGGAAAGATGTGTCATTCATCCTAAAGTGCAATGGGTAAGTTAAGCATGTACAATGCCTGAAAATGTCAGCACACAAGCAATGAGATACAAATAACTAAGTAAAAAAAAAAAAAGCCTAGTGTAAAGTATGAGATTTAAGAAATCAAGCTTATATAGTGGAAATAACAATATCAGGAGTAGGGTATACTCTGGAATTAACTTGCTTATATTCCTGAACTGGGTACTGCTCAAATATTGATTGTCATTGAAAGCAGAAAAAATGTGGAAAAACACTCAGATCCTTTTTCCTTTCTTAAAATGAGATGTTCACTTGAATTAACTCATTTAATTGATTGAAGAATTACATACTACAGAGTAAAATTTCAGTGGAGATTTGGAAGATTAATGTTAAAAGTACAGACTGTGAAGAACATTTGAAAGCAGGAAAACTAATGATAACAAGTGTAACATGCCAGTCTGGCTTGTGAAACCACTACAACCACTTCCACGCCATCTCCATAACTAATATACAGTTCAAATAATTGGATTTTTAAGAAAAGTTGATCAGCACTTTTATTAGTGTTAAGGACATGTTAATTTTCATCAGCTGATAATTAAAGGCTTAGCTTATTGTTCTCTAATACCAAGACATCCGTTCTTTCCTTATTTATAGAAGATAATGATTTCAAGTTTGCAATGCACTGAGATCCATACATAACATTACCATTAATTATTGTACAAATTAAAAAGAATAACAAGAAAGTAAACCTTAAAGGTGTTCAAATGGATAGAAACATACAATGATGAGAAAAAACAGACCATTAGGTCTTCCATAAAACTTTGGCACTCTGATATCTGAAACATCCAATCTTAACAAAAGTAATAACCTCGATCATGAAATGTACAATATTGAAGCTTAATAAAAGTTTTCTCAGGCCACTTTATTTTCCTTACTCTTTGTAGGGAAATGTAAGCATATAGTCATAGTAACAAAAAAAAAAAGATACACAGTAGCAATTATCAAACAAAAAATCTTCAACTAATTCTTCATTTACTGTATATAAACTAGAATATTTTGCATAACATAGATTTAAATGATTTTATTGAATAAAATTAATTCCACCTACAAAATGTTTATTAAACAACCACACTGCAAAGAAGTTGTGGAAAAGAAATCTTTCTTAAGTGCCATATTTAGGGTATAGCACATTTCCTCTCAAGCTGAGACTGTATTACAGTTGAGGTCTTGGGTTTATTTGGTCTATGTAAAGAAAGTCTGAGACGTTTCTCCTATTTTACCGATAGAAATAAAAGCTCTGTTACCTCGTGATTTAGCTTTGACCAACTTAAAAAGTCATACTTGAGAATCTGAAAATACCCACAATTGTTGGAATTTTGGAATACCCAACATCCATGTTAGTCTGAGTAAATAACTACGCTGAAAAGAGAGAGAAAATTAATTAATTTTGAGCCTTGTATGACACTCCTTCAATACATCTCACTGTTCCTCCAGCATGACATGGTCTTTTGTCTCCTCTCCTTAGATCTCGGTAATATTATCTACACCCATGGTGAAAAGTGTTGGTTGTCCTGCCCTATACATTTAAGGAATTATATGAACTTTTTCATTTCTTAGTTTAAAGAAAGGCTAAAGTAATGAACATCAGAGTGAACAGCAAAGTACAGTGGAGGATATCATGCAAGAAAGCAGATGGACACTGAAATTCTTGTGCAATATCACAGATGTCATACAGGCTCCCCCGGCTGTTGATAAGACATCTTTTAACTAATTAACTAATTTGATGCATATAACTAGTTAAAACCTATTTTTTTTTTCAATTATATAGATACATTATTTAAAGCATAGAGGTCACTCATCCTCTCTCTGCATAGTACTTAATGATGGGTCTTTTAGTGCCAACTCACAGACATATACTGGGGAGCACTTTTGTGAAAGTGAGTTAATGTGAGAACCACACAGTACCCAGACACCAGGCAGAGCTCAAGGTCAAACCAAGCAAGCACTTTTTATTCATGACTGAGAGAAGTGACCTATAGGTCCTTCTCACATTTCAGTGTCTCCTTGGAGGAGGTGACTGCTTACCTACTGCCAGTCTGGCATAAGAATGACAACTGTCACCACATATTCTGACTGGGCTTCCTTCCAGATGGCAAAAGATGCTAGCCCTGCCTAAAACCACTTGCTTTCCTTCTCTGGTTCATTGCCTTGCCTCACAAGGCAACATTTCTACTCACTGTGTTACTTGTGGAGAGACTTCCTTCCTACAGCTTACTAGACTCGCATGCTCCATTTGGGTAACTTGGGTATCTCAGACTTCAAAATGCAGTTCTAAAAATCCATAACCTTTTTACAGTTGAAATCTTTCACAGGAGTCTGTGTGCAGTTTATTCAGATCACAGGTGTTGGAAATTGAGTTTGCTTAGAGAGGAAGGAAGTGAGAGTATAATGCATTTTTCATACCAGATGATGACATGGAATGTAGTCATGCAGAAATCACTCCGCTTCTTCTTAGAGACTTGATTTCAAAGCACCATTAAGTAAAGCTGATTGTTTTGCCCAAACACTAACTTCATTACTTAAAAGTAATCTGCAAGGGAAATGCATGCTTTCTTTAATTCACTAAATGATTCGCCTTGTCGAAGTGTCAGATAAGACAAAGAACCTTTAAATCCCAGAAGAGCTTGCTCACAGAATGAAACACAAGCCACTTTTTGTTTTAGTGATTTGATCAAGAATGCCTGAGTCATGAGTAACTTGTCTCTGTTATAAACTTCAATATCAAGCTCAAATAAAACATTTGATTCTAATTTCACTGAATATTACAGTATCACCAACAATTGGTCAGATGTAATGAAAAATTAAACAGTCAGTATGGAAATACCAGGGCAAAATGATTCCTCATGATAGTAGTGCTGGACCTAACTCCCAGAATCTTACAGCAATGCCATGTGGAATTTGGGAGGAGCTCTGATTTCATATTAAGACTAACAGGCAAATCCTAGCTGCATATGTCACCTTCTATCTGTAAGTCAGTCGGGAAATCTCAGCCAAGGAATTATCTGTGAAAATTCTTTCCTACTTACTGTAGCAGAAAACTTCACCAAGTAATGTTATTTTCCCACCCACCAAAAAAGCTCAGGGGTTTTTTTCCCTTTTTTATAGGCTCCCATTAGCTTATGATTACTGAGATCATTAGAAATACAGTATCCATATTGTATGCATTTCACGCTAATTTTACAGGCCTGCACGGAGAAAAGGAAGGGTCCAAAGTCTCGGAAGCAAATTATGATGCAAGACTGAAAGGAGCAGGGCTGCTATTCAGATGCCTAAAGGACCCCTGTTAGGAAAGACTACAGAGAAGGGTGCAAATTAGAAGGGAATAAACCATTTCCTTTGTCCACCAGGGCAAGAATAACCTCTTGCACCTTTGACTTGAAGTTTTTCTTTTGAAAAAAAGAAATAAAAATGCTCACTTTATAAAAGAAGGTAAATACTTAAATAGATTGACATTTTTTAAAACACCTTGGAGAGGCATCTGTCAGAAAAGACTTATATTTACCACCTTGAAACAGAGAACGGAATGGATGGTGTCTTACGGCCTCATCCAGACTAATTTTCTGTAATGCCATGAGTCTAATATCTTAATTCAGTATCTTGAAAATAAAGGGTCAGACACTGCAAGGAAATAGAGAAAAAGGGGGGGCGAGAAACATCCCAACTCCCCACAAGCGTACGAAAGATATGAAAAAGAAGAAAAGAGGACGCTCTGCAGTAGGCACTCAGAGCCATGGCAGCGACCAGAGGTGACAGCTTCCTCCAGAGAAGGTGAGGAGGTTTCCACTTGGCGTGGCTTGACTCATGGAGCAGAGAGAGTCATATATATACTGCTGCTAAACAGATCTAACAAGAAAGTGGGCTGGGTGTAGAGGAGGCGTCATGCCTGCTCCAGACACAACATGCTCAGAAGCAAGTCGGTATTTCAGCGATACTTCTTACGTCCAGAACCGTGTCCAAGGCAAAGGAGTCTTAACCCACTGAAGTCAACAACAGAACTAACCTTGACTTCAAAGTAACTTGAAACATTTGCAGTATCTACTGGATATATGCATGCTCCATTTGCAGAAGAGTAAATAGAAGTACAGATCTTAAATTATTTAATGCCAAATATGCTGAGAAAGACGTGACCCTGATATATGTTGCTCTGTTTTTAATATATCCCATGTGTCTAACAGTTTAAATGCATTTTTCTCTAAGGGGCTAATTCTCAAGTCACCTGTTATTGATAAAATAAACCTCTGAAAAATTTTTACCTGCAAATATGATTAAAATTATTGTTCTTCAGCTACATTATTATCAATGCAGAGAATACAGAATTCCTACATGTATAAACCGTGGTGTTTTTTAGGTAATGACAGTGCACTGAAGGTGGAAATTAAGAGAAAATGAGGTAGCAAATAAATATTTTAAATTGTGATTCTTGTTTTTATTTTAAGCAGTTGAAATTGGGCAGAAGGTTACCCCACTGGGAAATGAACACTAAATGAACATTAAATGCTGCGTATAAATCTTGCTTGGGAAAAATGAAAATCTGATATACAGAAAACTATTTAATCATTAGAGACGAAAACTGCATGTTCCACAAACAGCAAGTAGACAGATGGGTGGAAGGCTTGGACGAGCTGTTTTATGGCCTCCCACCATTCATTATGGTATGCCAAATGGTAATTCTTCCACAGAAAACTATGTAGGTCCAGGCTGTGTTTTGTCATATAAAATCTATACAATGACACGGATCATAAACAATCTGTAGGCATATCTACACTGGATTTACAGAAGAAATGATGTAATGATAACTCATTGTAATTTTGAAGATAACAGAAGTATAATTGTGTATAGTAATGTGGTCACATCTGGTCAAACTGCCACATGTACAAAATCAGAAGACTTACAAGGACAGCTGAAAAAATAGTGCTGAAATATATCAATAAACTGTATTACTTTTTCCCAAATTTTCTTGCAGTTATAGTTCCAGCTATGGCCCTTTTGTGTCACAGTGTTAAAATTCACAATCCTAATACTGAACTATGTTTTCAATTAATCAGTAATTTTTGGCTACATTTTCTTCTGAGAAAATTTAGTCCAAACATTGGGTTAGCTATAGGTCAGCTACAGTTCAATGCTGCAGTCCTATCTATGCAATCTGTTGAATCATTATCATGATTTCCTTTGCTGATACTGTTTCCAGCTCATCTGAAATCATATGGAGGTAATGAAGAGTGCCGACTACCAGTTCGGTTATGAACAAAAGACTCAGATTGTTACCAAATTTGAGTATTTCTCATGAGATACACAGGGATCCACAGTGCACATTTTGAAGTGAAAGTTAAGCTTTCAGGGTAAATGTGGATGACATGAGAATGTCTCTTTGACAATAACAAATTTTTTTCTCTTATTACAAATTGTAATGCTAAGTGATACAACAAATTTTCTGCTTATTAAGGGCTCTTCTCATTTTAGTACTGGTTCCAGGTTTCACTGAAATACTACACATCAATAAGATTACATCTAAGGGTGATTCTTGAGAGACTTCACCAATAGCTTACCTCCACTCTGATACTTCCTGTTTCAACTCACTCCCAATACCCACTTAGATGTTCATTTATACGGCATACCTAAGCTTAGAATACTAACTACTAGTCTCACATTAGAGTAGGAATACTCCAAGCATTTTTCTGCTGCTGAGAATTGTACTTGAAGAACTTTTTTTGACTTGATTATTCATTGTGCAGCATATATGTTAAGACCCAGTTCTGTCTATTAGTCAGCCACTGATCTACCTTCAGATATACAATGGAGAACAGAAATTGCAAATCTTCAAATATTTTAAGGAAAAAATAAGGATGTTGAAAAAAATATCTGGAATTTCCTTTAGAATAAAAGGTTAGGATTAATTTCTACGTCATCCAGGATCCCTGCCTTGCTATTCACCTTCTGTAAAACTACATGGAAAATGACATCTGGGAAACCATGCTTGTGAGAAACCTCAACAGCAATGGGATAACTGTCTAAATAAAGACTGCCCTTAATCAGAATTCTTCAATGGCCACCTTGACAGCTCTTTGTGGAACAAAGACTCACCCTGAAGAATAAAGGGATGGTAGAATTTAATATCTGCTATATTCATAGTGCTAGGTAAAAAAGTGCACAGATAACAAATTGTCACATTTTCAAATGCTAAATATTGAAACATTAGTGCTTACACCCATGTCTATAAACAAAGTGACTTCTTCAAAATGTGGAGGTAAAGTCAGATTCATAGCACAGAGCAAACTATTCCAAACCTGGTCCTGCAGAGACACAAATGCACAGTCTAATTTCAGAGTTTTAGACAGGTAACCGTGCTATTTTTCTGGTCTGCTTCAGTTTCGAGATATGGACATTTCAATAGGTTTTTTCATACAAATAAGTGTCTAAAATGGGAGGATTGAGTCACACCCATAAAGTACATAATCTCTCATTGAAATACAGAGAAGGCATAGATTAGTAGTTTAGCCTACATATTTAAGCATCAGAGGGAAAAATCCTGCCCAGAGAGACCTTATGTTCCAGAATTCATTGTAAGGTCCCTCTTTGGGTACATAAACCAAAGTTTCACTGCCCTTCTTTTTTACCATATTGTATTTCAGATGCTTATCTGTTCGTGTTGTCTCCTGCACACCAACATCTATTCTGGCACTGTGGTTGATGTCCAGGTTTTCACTGTTCATGACAAAATCACATTTCATTAGCATTTTCCGCATGGACATCTGTCATATTACATTGCATCTTTTATGCAGAACTTCATGCAGGGTTTTGATGTGAAAAACATGTCCCCAGAGATATGCTGAAGAGTCAAGAGAAAAATGGATGTCTGTAATTTTTTAAAATGGTTAGTCGGCTACTCTAGTTCTGACTCTGCAAAAAAAACCAAACGTGAGTTGAAAGCAAACAGAAGTCATTTCAATCCCAAAGCTGTATTCTTTTCACAAATTAAGAAGAACTGCATATTGAATTATTTATAGTCATTTTCTTATTGACTTTCACCTCCTCTTCAATTTAGATGCTGTGCACCATGAAGCCAGTTAAAAAACATTCCCCCTTCTGAAATTTTCTGCTAAATATATTTTTATTGGTTTGAGGCTTCAGCTGTCAGAAGTCCATGATAAAAACTGCCAATTTTGAATCTAATCTGGTTTGACTGGATAAACGGGTCATCTTGTAGGTTTTCTTCCCTACTGAACAGTCTTAGTTCTTAACCTAAAATTTTCCTAGTCAAATATTTTCAGGAAGTAATTTAGCCATTACTGTCAACTGTTACGAGCTGCTATTGGACAGGACGTTTTCTAGAATAATTTTTGTCAGAAATGAAAAAGGTCATAGAATGAGTCAAAGGAGATTCTTTTCAAATCTGAATGTTCCTGAACCATATATTCTCAGTTCTTGCCATGATTGTCTGATAAAGGAGACTAACAGTGAAAGTTCCTCCATAATCTTAGCTAGTCTTTTAAAATTCAACCTTTGAATAAGGATCTGGTAAAACAGTTGTCACCAGACACTAAATAAGTCACATAAACCTTAAATATATTACTTAACTGGAAGCAAACTGAGGAGATGAATGTCTTCAGGCATGAGATGGAAAGACCTCAGCCCGGATAAGACATATCTTACAGGAGCATTCAGTGCCAGAAAACATTTTAATCAATTAAAATGCAGTAAATAAAAGCAGTTATAAGATACAACATGATATTGTATGATGAAAATAATTAAAAATAAGTCTACTACTGTAATATCTATCAGACTTCAAACATTTTTTAACAGGACAAGCCAAAAAAAAATCATGTCTTTTCCATCAAATGATTGAAAAAGTGTAATTTAATAGCAGTAATTAAAAAAGAAACAATATTTCTTCAAGGAGAAATTTACTCCAACAGCACACAGAAAGCAATGCCCACAGATACAGAGGAGTGGGAATTAATGCATATCTGCCTTTATGTATACTCACAAAAAATTATATGAAAGAAACATGTGAACACTGAAAGTGACCAAAGCCAGCTCTACATTTTTAATTAAAGAGTGGGCAATGGAACAGATCAGAGGAATGATGAAACATAGAGCTATTTAAAGTGGTGAAAACCTTGTTTTAAACTTGTTTGGAAGGATTAAAATAAATGAATAGATGTAATATAAATTGAGTCATTCATAGACATTTGACATTTTAAACTGCAGCAGTACAAAACAGAGATTATTGATACATCAATAAGAACAGTTTCTTTGTTGCTTGCCCAAGAATTGAGATTTACATTATTATTCCTTGGATTTTTTGTAAATTTGATATAATTGAATTACTTCAGACATAATCAGAAGGCACAATTAATCTTTCTAGGATCTCCAAAGATGATTAGATATTTCTGTCTGCCAAGAATACTGATAAAACACATTAGAGAATCAAAAATATCACAAGTAATTTTTTTTTTCAAAACTGAATTTTGCTCACATTTCTTGAAAGACTGGGAACATTTTTATTTATGACTTACTACATTTCCTCCAACTCACAGTGCTGTGTACAGGCACTTTGCTCAGCATACTGTCCGTATCTTCAGACATTCATTATCAGTCAAAGAAATGCTTGAAATGCCTCAAAATATGTACAATGGTCAAAGGGTCAGAAGTTCAGATAGTCAGTCACTCCTTTGTTCTCCTTCCCCTCATTTGTATACTGGGTGTGCTCCAGAGGGTACTGGGGACCTTTTGATTGCCTTCAAAGGGGACTGGCAGAAATGCCCTTAAAACCAGACAGACCCTCCCCTGTTTGCCAGGGTATCTTTTCCCCTCCACTCCTGCTGATCTGTCCTGGGCTTTGCTGACCTCAACTAGACACACACATCTGGCAACCGATGCTTTCCCTCACGCTGCTTCTTTCTTCTCCCTGAATCATTATTGATGACAAGCTCACTATGGGGTCTCAATAGGCTTAGCAGCCTCAGATGGACCATGCCCGTACCAAAACTTACACTACCGTGTGTGTTCCATGTACTGAATTCACTGTTATGCACATTTCCCCTCCCTGGCTGCATGGGAAACTGCAAAAATGCTGCTCCAGGTCTCAAAAAAAAAAGAGTGGAAAGAGATTTGTGGAGGTGAATGGGAGCTAGATTGTGTGTGCTCTGTGAATTAAATCAAGTAAGCGGCCAGCTCAGCTGAAAATCAACTGAAACCCACAATGGGATGTGCAAGGTACCAACAGAAGAGCAACAGTGTGAATAAGAATTTTCAGTGACTTCACCTGATCCCACTTTCTAATGAGGGCTGCCACTTGTCCTTCTCTCTGAGTGGGATTTGCACTGTCATGCAAGAGAGATAATTTATAGAGAAATTTTTAAAAAGCAAGAATTGCTGATGAGGTAGAAATAGCATTCTGACTGTGCTCATACAATTTCTTTTAACAACTATTAATTAAAACACATGGTAAATATTTCATTTTTATCCCTCTGAGATAAATAGTATGGAGACTCAAAATGGAAGTTTGACTCAAGAGTAATGTTTTTGAAAAACTAAAAGGTGAAAACTTCCGTTTGAGCATACCTATATTTTGATTTATGCAAGAGCCTGCATGGTGTGGGAGCTTAAGTTGTGTGATATGTTGTTAAATAAAGTTGCTCATAAGTGACTGGACAGTACAGCAGGTAGCTATTTCATTAGGTATTTCAAATAGAAGGCATGATTGACTGCAAGCACATGTTTTTAAGGGGGGTATGCAGTCATGTAAAAATCAGGTTTCTTTCTCCAATCAGTCTTGGAGGAAATGTTTTGTGCCCACCGCAGAAAGGATCACAGAAATAAACAATATGGTTTCTTCAACTTTTTAATTAAAGGGTGCCTCCTCATGGTTGGAAGGATTTCCTAACCAGCAAACTCTTCTTGAGCAGGGCAGCTGAAGTGAAGGACAGTATCCCCATAAGGCAGTGTTTGTACCTTAGACTTTTCTGTTTAACATACAGTTTGTCTTCCACCCACCGTGGTTTCTATGAAAGCTAAACAGTTTGAGCAGGACTGAATTTTCATTTCATGGCTATCAACACTCTGCTGTATTATGGTGGTTTAGAAGTGATTTTGCATTAAAATGTGAGTCTATACATGAGAAAAAGTTGTTTCTACATACTTGTCTCACAGAGGAACAAGAACCCCAAACCATCAATCAGTCACAACTCAGTCCCTGCAGTGCTTCTGGGACAGCAAATTACGTGCTGCCCCCTGGTACAGACTTCATTTTGAGGACATATTTAAGTCCCAGAAGGAAATAAACATGCACAATGCCTATTGCAGTTATTAGAAGGAATAGGGACTTACAACAGTTCCCATTACAGAGGAAAAAAAGGACAGAACTAGGGAGGAGGGGGCAGGGAAGTAATCATGTGTGCTGTAGTTCTCTTCAGATTTTTTCTTATGTTAATCACATCTGATATTAATGTGATTAAAGGAGCAGAGACCTCCTAGAAGAACTCAGGAGAAAGAAAATCCCCTCTGTCATGTTTACTTTACAATTCCTTGAGATTTTGAATTCAGATAAAGATCCCTGGGATGAGTTTAAGTTTTCAGTAATCTCTCTGACAGTGCAAAAACCTGATGTAGGGCTGGAGAAAAAAGTTGCAAAACCAACCAATTTTCTTACCTCATTAAAAGAATAAACGTTTATGCAATGTTTCTTCAAACCACTCCATACATCAGATTTCAGAAAACTAATGCTGTCAAGTATATACCGTAATCACAGTTACCATGGTGATCCACTAAGCAGCTTCCATGTGGCCAGAAAGTCATTGTCATTCACATGATATATGCCTTAACATCAGCTTTTAGAAATACTTCATATTGAACTACAGACTATATTTTATTGTTGATTGAAAATACTTTGGTTACTAATCTATTAAACTTTTCTTTTATATGGAAATAAGCCCATATCAAAATGTGCAATGCTAGCTTACTGCTATATGGGAAGGATGTCCCTTTCTCACAGGTATCTATCTATAGTTTGCTTTGCAAGTATGAAAACTATTTGCTAGCCTGCATCTTTTCAAACCGAGAACTCACAACATGCATCTTGCTAGCTGCTAGGTCAGGTAGCACTGAGGTGACATTCACTACAAAAAATAGATATCATCATGATTTTCATACTAAATTGGTGGTTGTTTTGTTTCCTACTGGTTATCTGTACAGTTTAATTTAAAAATTAAATGTTAGAACTCCCCACTCAACATCACACCACTCTGCTGCGCTACTTGAGAAAATTGTGTTTCTATGGTAACTGCAGGAGACTTATTCACAGCCATTGATGTCACCTACATACTAAATTTAATTACAATATATACGAACCACTGAAGCATTGATTTCTTTCATTATATTATCTGGAATTGTAATGTAATAGTTACCGGTTATGATCACAGTGAGTATTTCAGTAATCTAAATAAACATATACAGAGAGAAGGCTATAGATATATTTCCTAATATATATATAAATAGAAGAGCTTTGGAGAGGAATACATTTATTGACTCTCTCCACGGGCAGATGAACAGTTCCATCTTACATACACTTAAGACGCAAATATACACATTTGCCAAATTCCTCTGTGCCTCAGAAAGTGCTTGGGACTCTCTGGTCACAGCCACCAACTAAAACAGCAGAAACCAATCCCACCATTTTTGGATCTGTGGAGTGCCTTAGTGTGAAGGTTTCAGTTCTGCTGGGGATTTAAGAGGTGCGCACAGGAGTCCACACTTCCTTCACCCTCTGGAGGGTAAGGGTCTGCCAGTGGTTCCTGTGCACAGCTGAGGAAGATCTGGATCTAATGCCAGAGCAGGCTTTCTAGGATGATAGAATCATTTCGGTTGAAAAAGACCTTTAAGATCATAGAGGCAACCATTCACCTAACGCTGCCAAAACCACAAATAAACCATGTCCCTCAGCACCACATCTACATGTCTTTTAAATACCTCCAGGGATGGAGATTCAACCACTTCCCTGGGCAGGCTGTTCCAATGCTTGATAACCTTTCCAGTGAATAAATTTTTCATAATATCTAATCTAAACTTCCCTGAAGCAACTTGAGGCCATTTCCCCTTGTCCTATTAATTGTTACTTGGAAGAAGAGACTGCCCTCACCTCACTACAACCTCCTTTCAGGTAGTTATAGAGAGCAATGAGGTCTTCCCTCAGCCTCCTTTTCTCCAGGCTAAACAAACCCAGTTCCCTCAGCCACTCCTCATAGGACTTGTTGTCTAAACCCCCCATCATTGCCCTTCTCTGGACCCACTACAGCACCTCAATAAATTTTTCATAATATCTAATCTAAACTTCCCTGAAGCAACTTGAGGCCATTTCCCCTTGTCCTATCTCCTGTGACTTGGGAGATGAGACCAACCCCTACCTCACTACAACCTCCTTTCAGGTAGTTATAGAGAGCAATGAGGTCTTCCCTCAGCCTCCTTTTCTCCAGGCTAAACAAACCCAGTTCCCTCAGCCACTCCTCATAGGACTTGTTGTCTAAACCCCCCATCATTGCCCTTCTCTGGACCCACTACAGCACCTCAATGCGTTTCTTGTAGTGAGGGGCCCAAAGCTGAACGTAGTATTCGAGGTTCGAGGTGGGGCTTCATCAATGCTGAGCACGGAGGGGACAATCAATTCCCTAGTGCTGCTGACCACACTATTTCTAATACATGTCAGGATCCTTTTGACCACCTTGGCACATTGCTGGTTCATATTCAGCCAGCTGTCAACCAACACTTTGAGGTCCTTTTCTGCCAGGCAGCTCTCCAACCCCTCTTCCCCAAGCCTGTAGTGCTACATGGGATTGTTGAGACCCGCCACCTGGCCTTGGTGAAGATTGTTACTTGGAAGAAGAGACTGCCCTCACCTCACTACAACCTCCTTTCAGGTAGTTATAGAGAGCAATGAGGTCTTCCCTCAGCCTCCTTTTCTCCAGGCTAAACAAACCCAGTTCCCTCAGCCACTCCTCATAGGACTTGTTGTCTAAACCCCCCATCATTGCCCTTCTCTGGACCCACTACAGCACCTCAATGCGTTTCTTGTAGTGAGGGGCCCAAAGCTGAACGTAGTATTCGAGGTTCGAGGTGGGGCTTCATCAATGCTGAGCACGGAGGGGACAATCAATTCCCTAGTGCTGCTGACCACACTATTTCTAATACATGTCAGGATCCTTTTGACCACCTTGGCACATTGCTGGTTCATATTCAGCCAGCTGTCAACCAACACTTTGAGGTCCTTTTCTGCCAGGCAGCTCTCCAACCCCTCTTCCCCAAGCCTGTAGTGCTACATGGGATTGTTGAGACCCGCCACCTGGCCTTGGTGAAGCTCCTACCATTGGCCTCAGGCCACCAATCCAGCCTGTCCAGATCCCTCTGTAGAGCCATCCTACCCTCAAGCAGATCAACATTCCCACCCAACTTGGTGTCATCTGCAAACTTACTGAGGGTGCACTCAATCCCCTCATCTAGATCATTGATAAAGATGTGAAACAGAACAGGCACCAATACCAAGCCCTGGGGAACACCACTTGTGACCAGCCACCAACTGGATTTAACTCCCTTCACCATAACCTTTGGGCCTGGCCATCCAGCCAGTTTTTTACCCACCAAAGAGTACCCCCATCCGAGCCGTAAGCAGCCAGTTTCTTCAGGAGAATGCTGTGGGAAATGGTGTCAAAGGCTTTACTAAAGTCCAGGTAGACAACATCCACAGCCTTTCTCTCATCCACTAAGAGGGTCATGTGTCATAGAAGGAAATCAGGTTAGTCAAGCAGGACCTGCCTTTTATAAACCTATGCTGACAGGACCTGATCACCTGGTTTTCCTCTACATGCTGCATGATGCGTTTCTTGTAGTGAGGGGCCCAAAGCTGAACGTAGTATTCGAGGTTCGAGGTGGGGCTTCATCAATGCTGAGCACGGAGGGGACAATCAATTCCCTAGTGCTGCTGACCACACTATTTCTAATACATGTCAGGATCCTTTTGACCACCTTGGCACATTGCTGGTTCATATTCAGCCAGCTGTCAACCAACACTTTGAGGTCCTTTTCTGCCAGGCAGCTCTCCAACCCCTCTTCCCCAAGCCTGTAGTGCTACATGGGATTGTTGAGACCCGCCACCTGGCCTTGGTGAAGCTCCTACCATTGGCCTCAGGCCACCAATCCAGCCTGTCCAGATCCCTCTGTAGAGCCATCCTACCCTCAAGCAGATCAACATTCCCACCCAACTTGGTGTCATCTGCAAACTTACTGAGGGTGCACTCAATCCCCTCATCTAGATCATTGATAAAGATGTGAAACAGAACAGGCACCAATACCAAGCCCTGGGGAACACCACTTGTGACCAGCCACCAACTGGATTTAACTCCCTTCACCATAACCTTTGGGCCTGGCCATCCAGCCAGTTTTTTACCCACCAAAGAGTACCCCCATCCGAGCCGTAAGCAGCCAGTTTCTTCAGGAGAATGCTGTGGGAAATGGTGTCAAAGGCTTTACTAAAGTCCAGGTAGACAACATCCACAGCCTTTCTCTCATCCACTAAGAGGGTCATGTGTCATAGAAGGAAATCAGGTTAGTCAAGCAGGACCTGCCTTTTATAAACCTATGCTGACAGGACCTGATCACCTGGTTTTCCTCTACATGCTGCATGATGACACTCAAGATGATCTGCTCCCTAACCTTCTCTGGAGTTGAGGCCAGACTGACAGGTCTGTAGTTCCCCAGATCCTTCTTTCAGCCCTTCTTGTACAGGGGCACCACATTTGCTGTCTTCCAGTCAACTTGACCTCCCTGGTTAGCCAGGACTGCTGATAAAGGATTTACAACTAACCCCTCAGCCGCTCCCCACAAAGTGGTAAGATACAGTCAGATGAGCAGAGCTGACATAACATTAGGCTATAGGATCAATTGCAGAGCAATTCTGCCACCACCTCTGAGCCTGCAAAGAGATGATGATGATGGGGAACTTCAGAAACTGAGACAGACCTCTTCTTTAAAGCAGTTCCCTTTATAACTCTCATCTACACAGCCTAGCTGAGAAAAGAAGTGTGCATTACGAAAAACATTTTGACAACAAACTGGAAGTAACAAATGTTTACAATCTGTAAAAGTCAGGCCATAGGGCTGAAGGATTTTTCAAAGCCTTAGACTCTTTTAGTTTGCTTGTGACAAGCAAGGCACCACATCAGAGATCATTTCTCCTCCTGAAAATGAGAACCTAGAGATTATTGATCTTCCTGAGTTTCCAGAGAAGCTAGAAAGAGAAAAGCTGTAAAGGCTTTACCTTTGATATATTTTCTCAGGTCTGGCCCTGGCCCATTAAGAATTTCCCTCTTTTATACAGAAATGGTGGCCTTAGCACATTCAGACTCTGATGACTAGGCCTAGGACACAGGTTCAAGGGCTGAAGGGTACTGAGATGATGTCTTTTAAAACTTTGACTGTGGTCATAGGACCATAAATCAGATATTTATTTTTTTACATTTGCAGCAGCTCCAAAGCTGTCATTTTTGTGGAGAGCTCACGAGCACAAAGTTTCCCCAATGAAAGTTTTTGGAGTACTAACCAATGATACAACCATCTATTTAATTTCCAGACCATAGTCTAGAAAAAAAGTTCATTTCCCATGTCAGTACCTCCTGTTTCTTGTGGTTGTTCATCCTGCTGTTACAGGGAACAATAGCATGAGTAGCTTCCTATATCAGGAGAGTACGGAAATTCCTGTATCAAGAGAGACTATACCTGGCATAGTAATGACTCTTCAAGTAAATTATTAGGTGAAGCTACAATCACAAGATATGTTTAGAAATACATTCACCAAATATTTTCTATGGCTGCTTTGATTCCCTCTCTGATCTTATAGAAACTTGCACATAATTGTTAGAACATCCAAATACCATGGAAACATTTCCCTTTCATGAGACAAATGCAGCAATTCCTAAATAAAATCTGTACTCAAGTAACAATATTGAGTAGGCTAACTCTGCAAATATCAATGGTACTTACCTTAACCTGGAGCTTTTATGGTTAATTCTTCTCACTTTCTTTCCTCTTTTATATATTGGCATTCCTTCTTGGGAATCTCCACTTTGCTGAATTCTTGCTGTATCTTACAACATCTACAGTACTCAAGAGAGAACACAGGTTTGCAGCAGGGAGCTGCTTTTGAGAAGGATCCCTGAAGTCAGGCTGTGTGGAGTGGTACAATGTTTGCTGAAGCACCTTTTAATAAAGAACAAATATTTATAAACATGATGTCCTCTGCTGTTGCCCAGCATGAAGTACCTGCACTATCTCAAATGTGATATGAGCAGTTAGGCTAGGGTGACTCACACTGAAGGGATTAAAAGGTGTAAACACAGCAGAACCAGAGCAAACAAACCTGTAGGGACTGATTCCTGTGGAATCTGCATGTGTATTTAGCAGAAGAATAGATGTAAAAGAAAGTCTTAATTCTATATACAGAGTAGACCATGAGATAATGATGAGATAATAAATATGGAGCTATTTTGTTGCTGTTGCATTGGTTTGCAAAGGTGGGGGGTTTTTTGCTTACTTGTTTTCATTTTCACATTGAGGGGAAAATGAAGGCAAGGGAGTAAAAAGTATTTTCAAGAACATGGCTAATGTATTAAAGGGAAGCTTTTGCCAGGGGAACAACCAAAGAAACAGCCCTATGGGCTCCAATGCTTCTATCTCTGGGATACAGGCAAAATAAAGAAATCAAGTAAATTCAGTGACTGAGAGTTTAAGGATCTACAGCAGAGGGGAAGATGCCTGCAGAACAACTTCAGTATACGCACAGGTTCTCAACAAGGGGGGCTGCCTCTCATTCAGCTGTGATCACTGCAACCCGCTGTTAAATTACTGACTCCTTTGATTTCAGCTGCATTGTGGAGCCAGCTGCAATGCGATGCTAGCACTGTAACAGGCTGAAGAAATTAAGCCAGGTGCTAATGATACACAAAAAGCTGTTCTAATGCAGTTGATAAGAAACCCAGTGAACCAGACACATTGGGGATTGGAGTTTGCATATATTTCTTACAACAGCTACCATAACAATTAAAAGCAAAAGGGTAGTAACCTCAGAAACTGGAAGAAAGAATCCAGGTTGTAAGAAAGAAAGCTGGAGGGCAAATGAGAAAACACAGGTAGCTAGAAAGTTGCAACACCCCCACAGACATTTCCAGGGGCAGCAGGTTGGCCTTTACAACATGGAATTCACCCTCAGTTGCTGCCCAGCACATGATTTTCACAATATGCATATAGCAGAGAGTTTTGTGTACAACAAAAGAAACCTTACTCTAACACTTCAATAATAATGTGAATCAAAATCTTTGCAGCTACTTTGAAAGAAATCTGAAATAATTTGCCAAAAGTCACTGTAATTGTTCCAGGTTTGTGTGGCTGTCAAACAATTCATGATGTATGAGGTTTAAATAATTTTTCCTGTAATCGAGGACAAGCCCAAGCTTTTAGAGAGAATTAATTTTTCTTTTCTCCTTTATGTATGTAAAATAAAGTTTAATTATGTACATAGATTCATCCTAGTCTGAGCTGGTTTATTTTACTACTTTCATAAAGAATAGGTCGAATTTACCTGCACTTTTGTGAGGTCAGATGGGAGCAGAAGCTGGCCCAGCAGGTACCTTAGACAGATATTTATGACATCCTAATTTTCCCTGCTCACGCTCTGGCTGCATCGCAGCTGCTTGAAAGCTTTACCTCTCAAATAATTACAAGCCCAGAAAGTCTCTTACTCAGCTAATTTATGTGTGCTTTTTCCTATTGGCTTCAACAGCGCCAGTAAAATCTTGTCTCCACTGTGCAAAACAGCACAGCATAGAGCTTGGCCTGCTGCCAGGGCAGAGGAGACTCATTAGCTGGGGCTGCAGCAACAACCCAACACTGCTCTGCTGCTCCTGGCCCTGCTTCACATCTCAGAAGATCATTGCTTTGCACCCCACAGGCAGCCCAACTTCGTTTGTGCAGCGCAACATCACCTCCTCTGCGGTTCCTGCTCTGGTGTCTCCAGGAGAAAGCTCAAGCTTCTTGCATCCAAAGTATACAGCTCCTAAATTTCAGGCAGGGTTGTGTCTGAACTGATTTACGCCTTGTATATATTTCTTTTCATGTAATGGCATCTGTGTATTTTCTGTCTTCAATTAAGCATAATTACCAGATGAATTCATGTATGACAATATGATTGTTTAGCTTTGAAGCCTACAATTGTGGCAGTCCTCATATGCGTTTAATCTTCAGCACTCTGTAAAGTACATTAGTAATAGTTAGGAATGGTTCATTTTGCCACAGAGGCCTGTCTTCAAGTGTCTGTTTTTATCTTAGTGTGGAACTGGAAAAAATGCAGGATGTTTCTTGTTAATTATAACACTAATTTGTTTAAGGTTAGAGTCAGTCTTCCTTCCATGGCTATTTATTTTGTGTATTTTATAAGCAAATCAAAACTTTGGTCGACCCCAAAGACATTACCTTTGCTGTCTGAAAACCAGTTTGTCCTCTCTGTGCACAAGTGGTCCCTAATGCATTAGGGAAAGGGTAGCACGACTGCCACTTGTCAGATTTTCAGTGATTACAGTGAGTTTGTTGCACATACTTACATACATGGCCTTTGTGTTCAGGGAAAGGCTTCTGGCTCCAATCTTCATTTTGTCTCAGAGATGGATCTCTAGTCTTTTATCAGCTTTGGTGAGATCAATTGCATCTAAGTGACGGCTCTCTTTCATCCTACTAGAGGCACCAAAATCAGGACTGGGAGCTTCAGACCCAGGAACAGACACCAACCTTCCTTTGTGGATATGGGCCTTTGTGCTTCTCACGGGAGTTTGCTGCTGTTACAATCAGCTATCTGTTCGTGTCTGTCATTCCGGAATATGTTGAAATGTGATGGGATCATTTCTTAATCCTCTGCACAACCCAGCACTCCCCAGAACAGTACGTTTTCTTGATTTAGTTGTGTAAGACTATGAGCCCTAGATGGAACAATAACACAATGATTTGTTAAAATCAATACGAACACTGAAGACTAATACATTTACACAAGCACTTTTATTAACTTCACATGATTTGCTTCATATTTCCTCTGTACGTTGTCTAGCAGAGCACAGTAAAAACAAGGAGTAAAACTGGCTTGTACTACATTAAAGCATGTCACATGCAAGGACTGAGTATCCATTGTGATGATTATAAGATTGAAAGGAGGAGTAGCAGAGGTCGTCTTCAGATTGCTTGAGACACTGTCTGGAGTGCAAATTGAATGGAAAAAAATTATATATCAAATAGCATATTCTTTTCTCCCTATAATCATATTATTTCCTGTCACTTAACTAGCTGCATTTAGCTACATGTTCTATTTTTACTGAGATGCCTTATAATTGAAACGCACATCCTTCAGTGTAATTTTTAAAGATGATGACTGCTATTGCAGTGAATGAGACATAATGGTATATGCTCAAATTTTATAGTGCAGTAATGCTAGATTTCATTAATAAAAGAATTACCTTATTGGAAAGAACTTCTGCAGTTACACTCAGAGTGCAGGTAATGGGGTTCTGAGCGATTTGAATCATCAGCTATGCAACAGTTACTGTCATTCATTAGAAGATCAGCTAGAGTATGGTGAAGTAGTTACATGTGCAAGTTGGACTGGCAAAGAATTTTCTACTATGATATTAACCCTTTCACTGTCGTACAGGATGTGTCACTTATCACACACAGTAGAAAGAAGGATACATTTTGGACTATACAAGCCATATTTGCCTTGTCTCACAAAGAGTTTTTTCCCACATGCATGAGGTTAGCCTTGTGGCTACAAGGGAGCTCCATCCATCCAAGCTGCAGCAGAGCCCATGGACAGTGTTGACACAAGGCTGTTCTGTGGGAGCTCAGAAAGTGCAGACTAAAGCTGTGTCTGTCATCCTGCCACAGACGATTTTCCTCCAGGATCCAAGAATGACTGATAACATAACTATGTGTTTGCTAAGAGTAAAGTCACCCTTTAAAGCATTTTCACTGTTTCTTTAGGCATGTATTAGCGAGTGATTTATCAAAATACTAAGTTGGTGGTTTTACAAACTTGTGATAAATGAGCACCGAATATATTTTTTTATCAGTTAACTTTTCATTCAATCCAAAGTCCAGCTGGAAACTTGACCACAGTCTCCCTCAAGGCTATGAAACAAAAGACTCAGGGTTATTTAAACACCTCGGGTCTCAGATGCTCACACATTTGCAGGTGGGGACTATTGAGACACCGCAGGGTATCCAAAACATTCATATGAGTCTTGCAAAGATGGTGCATGATTCATAGGAGACCTACACCCTATTGGTATGTTAGATGGAGTCCAGGACATGCATCTCAAACAGCTTTGAACTGATGTCCAGCAACTATCAAAGGAGGCGAGATGGTACAAAACAGCACCTGATAGCTATTTTCCTTCTTAGTGCAACATCCCCGGCAGTTAACAAGGAGAGCAGTAAAACTACTACCAAATACAGCTGAATAACCATAGAGGGAATACAGGGTTTCTTGCTGATCTAGAACAGGATAAAAACTAAAAGCTGTAGATCTGCTTTTTCTTGAGGACTGAAGACCCACCACCTCTGCCACTTCACTCTGTGAGGAATTCAGCATCTTTGGCTAGCAAAAGTTTTGAGTTATTCTAAGATGCAGCAATTCTTACAGATTCACTAGGTCATCACCAGGGTGGAGGCAGGAGAGTCTATGGCAAGGTAAACAGCCAGTAGGGGCGAGGTAGACATTCCCCTAGCAAGTCAGACCTGTGAGCTTCTCTGAGGCATGTGCAGCAATTGTGTGGGCTGCTCAGCATGTGCTTTGTAAAGCTTCACTTGCTTTTTTTTTTTTTGCAAGTGAGTGACAAGCATCACCCTATACCCCTAATCTTGCTTTTTCAGCAGCCCTTCCTTTTCAGCTGCACTTGAGTTGCAGAGGCTGGAGATGGAAGGTGTTAATTTGCTGGGCATCTTGTTTAGAGATTTGGTGCAGAAATGCCGTTCTACTGCAAATTGGTTCTGAGGGAGTTTTTTGTTTTCGTTTTGTTTTTTTAACTGTCACCCTTGTGCAGTGATGCTACAAGTGATCTATTAGAAGAGAAAAACACTGACATATATAATTAGCTCTACTCTGCATGGCCACTTTGTACAGAATTTGGGAAACAAGCATCAAACAGCAGCATTTGGCAATGCATTGTGCTTACAAACTGTTTCTTACTAGACGTGACTCTATTCCCCTTAAATGTTTGCTGAGAAAAATTATTTCAATAATGAAGAAGATTGGTTGTCTGTCTAACTGAAGAGGATTATTTTCTTTTTAAACCACTATTGTCAGCCTGACTGGCTTCAATTTTGCAGTTAATGTGGGTCACAGTGTTTGTCTTTTCCTTTCAATGCTGCTGTCTTTATTTACACAGTTAATCACTGTTTTCAAAATGTTTAATTATTTTGGAAGGCTTACATTCCATAGAATCATAGAGTCATAGAATGGTTTGGGTTAGAAAGGACCTTAAAGATCACCCAGTTCCAACCTTCCAGTAGACCGGATTTACTGAAAGCCCCATTCAACCTCATCTTGAACAGTTCCAGGAATGGGGTATCCATAACTTCTCTGAGCAACCTGTTCCAGTGTCTCACCACCTTCAGAGTAAAGAATTTCTTCCTAATATCTAATGTAAATCTACCCTTTTTCAGTTTAAAGCTGTTACCCTTCATCCTATCACTTTGCCTTGGAAGAGTTGCAACAATGAGTTCCACTGACTCAGTGGGAGCTGTCAGCCTCCTCCCTAGCATCCCTGTAGAACTGAAAGTGTCTGTTCTTTGAGAGGCAGTCTGAGTAAGATTCAGCTCCATGTTTAGACTCTGAAATATAGATGTCTGTGTGTAAAGGCCTACTTGAGCTAACCAATGGAGATTTGAGAGCTAGGGCACTATCCAGTAACCTAAACACAGGTCTTGAGGCATCTAGTCACCTACTGCCATTTCAGACATCCTAGAGTATCCAGGACAGCAACAAAAGGATGGCAAATATTACACTGGATAGAGAGACCTCATCCCCCATCCAAAAGAGGCAGGCAGGAAAGAAGTGTCTTACACATTATATACAGCCCCGAGGCTGTGTTTATAAACCAGCAGTTCAATATGTAAAAATTCTGAATAAGGAGGTTTTTATTTTTTGAGAATTTTGGCTTTTGAGTTCACAGCAATAACTAACTTGAAGTATTGAGATATTTGTTATTTGTTCTGTTTTTCTTTTCTTGGATTATAGAAGGAAACCCTGACTGAGCACTCCTTAAAGACTCAGTCATTACACATGTAAATTGCTGACTGTTCTGGCCACCATCCAGAGAAGCATTTAAGTACATGCTTAAGTCTTGCATTTCCTCCATAGGTATGGCAACATGCCATTAACAGTGTTATGTACTCTGTGTACATGGAAGCTACCCTAGAAACAGTAAAATACTTTAAACCCACATCCCTGAGCTGCAGCTAGAGAGCAATCACCTCATCTCATCTCCAGACAGGAGGCTGTAAAGATAATATGCATCTTTGAATTCCCCTGATTCCAAAGGTGTTTGGCTACTGCTGTGGTCCCTCAAAGAAAGCAATTAAGATACAGGGGTAGCTCCATCCCATTCTCCAACAATCACTGCAGCAACCAATAATTCCTAAAGAACATGAATGCCTCAGGATAACATATTTTCTAGTCAACCTAAGGCTTCATCTGTGTTGCAAATGCCTGCCAAATAAGAGCTTCTTTAAGGCCACTTTACAGCTACTTGACTCCAGTTTTCTCTTTCTTGAGCTCATCTACTTTCCTCTGGGGCCCAGATGTCCATCTGGACAGTATGCATTCAGCACTGGCAGTATGCTTTAGGCAATGAGCTCCTTGACAGCTTCCATGGAGTACCTCCTCTGTTCAACCCTACCTCCTGTTTGATTCCTCTGTCTTTAGATGTAGCTCTTCACTCCTTGGCAGCTCAATCCCAATAGTACAGAGGGCTCTCTATTGATTTCTGAGAAAGGAAGAATGTTGCTGCAAGGCTGGCAACATATTAAACTAAACCATACATGTACATCAGAGGAAAAATATTCATGCCTTTGTTCACCCCTCTGTTCAGTTGAAATGAAAAAATATAGAGTATTTTTACTGCTTCCCTATGAATCTCATCAACGATTTCATACAAGTACTGTCTAAGCCAAATGCCAGCAGAAATAAAAAGGACTCTATGCATGAAAGAAAAGGATCGTTTTTTGTTTAGTTTGAGGGGAGGGAACTGTGTGATTGCAATTAATAGTTTCGAGCAACACAGAAAAGCCTCATGGGCATATAGGCTGAAAAGCAACATTTTCAAATTCTTTGATGTTTTCCCAGGGAGAAGAAGGTGGCCGGAGGAGGAGAAAAACATTTTATGTTTCTGGGTAGTTTTCTTTTATTTGATTTTTTTTTTTTAAGCAGTATGTTCATGGTGTGCTAGTAGCTTGCTGCTCAGATACTCAGACACTGAATAGTAAAGTTTACAAAGGCACAAGTGCATGGGCTGATCACCTGATGAACAGCAGAAGTTTTAGTATCCCCTTAGAACTAATGTTAGTGGTACTGGTAACCTATAAAATGTTGCTATAAATTTCCTGGATGTACTAAATTTCAACATCTGTGTCTACAAGGTCTTGTACCTACAAATTATGAAGTCTGTACTGAGATGAAATTACCTGTAAAAATAGTTAAACTTTGTAGGAAACACTAAGTTAAATTTACCATCCTTCTGCTAGCCTAGGAGGTCAGCAGAAGAACTGCCACAGGTTGGTTCATAAATTAATCCTCATTTTCATCCAAACATATGTTATGGATTCATCTGGAACAAGCTTTTCAAAGGAGAATCATGGCCTGCATTCCTTTTAGTAAAGTTCTGAATCTGACATTTCTAACAGAGAACTAAACTAACACAGGAAACCAAATGTCTTCGGTGCCATCAACCCGGCTATTGCATCAAGCACTGAGAGCAGCAAAAGCTAACCAAGGTGCTCTCACAAATACTTGAACTTAGGTCTCACCATGGAACAGCCACCAACTGTAAAGCACAGTATATGGGAGGAGAACAGAAAGGATGGGGTGGTATTTCATTCCAAAAACCTCTTGCTGTGTGGTAAAGGACATGAAAAAGAGAATTTCATTAATCTTGGAAAACACAGGAAAGGGAGATCTCTTGATTAAATTGAACTGTTTTTTCCAAGATGCTGAAATAGGAAGAGTAGCTGTAGATAAGCCATATCAGCTATTGTCAGAGCCTCTGACTTGGAAATGATATAAAAAGTGAGGGGATAGAGACTCAAGGCAGATGAGAGAAGCAGAGCATGACCTTTTTTGTTGCAGCTTAGTGAAGCGATAAAAGTAGCAACAGATACACCCATCATACCTAGCAGAGAAGATGTTTAGAGCTATTTGCAGATAAAAGTGCTAATTAGGTAACTGGGCCAGACAGAATTATTTCCAAAACTCTTTCGTTTTATTATGTTTCTGTGTTGATACTTTTTGGCTGTCTTTATGGAGATGCTATAAAGTGAAGCAGATGCTTTGCATGCTCATTGTTGTTAATGAGCACTGACAGAGATACTTTCTAGTTCCTTTCCTTCTTCTCTTTAGTATTCTTCAGTGACAACATTTTCGTTCAGCAATATGAGTGACTGATGTTTGTATTAGTACCTTAATTAATTAAGACATTTTAGTAATGAAAATATATGTATTCTTTTCTTAACATGGTAAAATGATAACTGAAAGGTTGTCACTTCTAGAATGGAAAGCAAGGTAGCTAGGTATGATTGACCACCAAATTATTCTAGCAAAAGATACATTCTGATAGGACTAACTACTGAAGAAAAGAGTAACTGAAACATATGTATATATGCAGGTATAAAAAGGTTGTATAAATTATTTGATATAGTAGACAGTGTTTGATGCTTGGCAGGAAATTAATTTCCACACAGGCACTTGCTGTGATAGCAAAGTAATGTGACAGCTCCTGGAGAACATCCAACTGATTACTGTATCTTCCTTTACCTTTTTGTGTTTGTTTTTTTTTTTTTTTTTTGCTGTGATAGCAAAGTAATGTGACAGCTCCTGGAGAACATCCAACTGATTACTGTATCTTCCTTTACCTTTTTGTGTTTGTTTTTTTTTTTTTTTTCTACTGTAAACCATGAACAGAAAGGTGGAAATCCATATTCCAGCTGCTGTGAGAAATATCCCTGCAAAAAAATGTAAAAACCCTTCATACAGGGATGAAAAATGTTTGGACCCTGAGAAATGCACAATTTCAAATCATGGGCTCAGATCAGTGCAACTACTGAAAAACTTCCTCAATGTTAGCAATTAAAAAATAGGTTTTCAGGTTGGAAAGTCTTTCCTCTGCACTGTTAAACTCTGCTTCTTGAATGCCAGGCCACTATACACTAGGTGTAGTTCAAATGCAATATAATAGTCAGGCTCTCCTCCACCAAGTTAATGTGTGTACACTCAGAAAAACACATTCAGGAGCTGGGCTTGGGAAAGCTGGGAGGTTTCTGCTGGTGTTAGGAGTCAGTGCTGAACCAGGGAGAAAGAGCCAGGGTGGAGACAGGGACTTAAAAGTCTAGTCTGTCCCAGGAGGTACCATCCTGTCTGGGAGCTACAGTGGGCAAAATACTGGATTTGTGGATTCCTGTCACACGTGTACCGAGGTACTCAAGATGGAGTCCCTGATGGACATCAGCCCAGCAGACACCTTTTCCAGAAAGGAGGGAAGAGATCTTTCTTCAACTAGAAGTTTTATTAGAACCACACGTTACATGCTGTGACTTCAGGAAGGCCATAACCACTGCTGATTTGGGCTGGTTCCTTCTAGATCTCACTGCAAAAGTGCACATCAAGGGGTCACGTGGAGGAAAGGCACAGGCCTTGTGCAAGAAATCTGATAGACGTTGAAAGGATACACTGGGTATAGAAAGGAAAATATAAAGGATAATATAAAAGGAAGCACAAAGACATTTAAGGTAAGAACAGAAGATGAAATACGAACCCGGATATATTTTTCTACCCTAATTCTTCCTGACCAGAGAAAGTAATCTTGTCAACTTTTTTTCCCTTGTATTGATTTTGCTTTCTTTCAGTTATCACTGTGGAATATAATAATTTGAGTATGACAAATACCTTGAAAGAAGAGTTTTCTGACAAAAGCTGTGATTTGGGGTGGGATGGAAGAGGGGCACCACATAGAATTATTTAGAAAAAGGTCTGATAGAAAACAAAACAAAAAAACAAAACAAAACAAACAAACAAAAAAATGTAATTATGCCAAGCCAGACATTTTCTGATGGAACACCTTTAATAAGTATAAAAGGAAATATAAAATAAGTAGGGAAGAATAGGGAAATATAGAAAATAATAATAATAAAAAAAAAAGCAAAGGAAATGTGAAATAAAGCAAATAGCAGGAAATATTATCTATACTTTTTTGCATCAAGGGATGAGCAATCTATGCAAGGCTACCAGGCAAATCAACGCAGATTCATACGTAGCCTGTCTGAGTAACAGATGCATCCTGATTCTGCTAGACAGCTCTCAGCTGCCAACCCAATGAAAGAGTGAGACCCACTGCAACCCCACACTCCCCCCTGCAGCACTGCACATCAGCACTGCCTCGGAGGCGGGTGGGGGACACCCAGGATACGTGGGTACTGGCACAGTGCAGGGCTGGCTCACACAGCCACCCTGTTGCCAGCCAACAAAGAAGTACTTAGCTCTGTGTGGAGCCTGAAATGTGGAACTCTCTAGAGGTGTGCTCTACAAGAACAGCACCTTTTCCCTTTTATTTGGAGAGACTAAGCTTGGTGATGAGAAAAGTGGAAGGTGAACTAACCAGCCTTGCCTGCAGGAGCCTCAGATCCGGTTCTCTGTGCTGATGTTGCAAGCAGTTAAAAGCTCTCTCTATATATGTATATATATATGTATGGATAGAACAAAATCAAACAATTTACACACATACACTCAGATCTATTTGTTACCTTTTGCTATCTACATCCTCTGCAGTTATTCCACTTTCTCCCCCTTTTCTCCAGCGTAAATCACTTTGGCAGTGATTTCAATTCCCACTGAGATAGATATTTAAATAATTTTCTGAACGGGGGTGAGCATTGCAGGGAAATCAGAGTAGGAGATAGCCTCTGCTCCTGAGATGCAGGCAAAGAGTCTCTGAAGGAGAGTTTATAGCTTTTCATGAAAATGGAAGATCACACAAATTTCCCAAATATTTCCAAAATTTCCCAATTTCCTGCCTGGTGGAAGTTAACAGGAAACCACAAACAGATTCAACTTGCTTGCTTCAGGAGCAACTGAAAAAGCTGAAGTTCAGACCCTGCCACTGATCTCAGCCTGACAACTACTAAACTCAGGGCTTTCAAAAGAGTAACCCCCTTGTAGCTCTTTGGAGGTATCTCAATTACTTCTAACATTTTTTGTGCATCCTGACAAAGAGGGATGGGAGGCTCATTAAGCTTCTTCAAGCTTATGTCAAGGAGTACATGTCCACGTTTCTCAGTTCCATGACATATTTACTCTGAAAGCACGAAAGTCTAAAAAAAAGAAATTAAATATTTGTTGTTAGATTGTTTAATTTGCTGTTACAACTGGGTCAGCAGCTACCACTTGCTTTTACGGATAGAACACACTGTTTTATAATCACTGAAGCGTAACTGTAGCACATAAGATTTGGTTACAGCTATGAACCAGTGTCTTTAAACCAAAAATAGATCATAGGACTAAAATCAAAGATGGGTGAGAATTTAAATTAATCTCAAGGCAAGAAAAACAGTTAGTCTAGGAGGTATCTAAGGTGAATTGAAAGTCAGGTCCCCAGAAGGAAAATCCAAATAAAAGTGCCCCATCAACAATATTCTCCCAATTCTTTCCCTGGAGGGTTTTACAACTACTAGGCACCTTGACTCCTGATCCAAAACGTCTCTACATCCTTGACTAAAATATGGTCCAGGGTCAGCAACAGCCAGGCGCTTAGCTCCTGCTAAAACTTTTGAGGAACCAGAAAATAAACAAAGTGATACCTAAACCCACTGGAGGAAGCCAACCCAATAAAGCATGCTTCATTCACATGTAATACATGAAAGTATCAAACTCCTCACAAGCTCAGTGAAAACTGCTTCCATTTTTGAATACACCTCTGAAAAGAGGACCTGTGCGATGGTTAATGGCCACCCTTATCCTCATTTTAGCACATGAACTGAATGGTTATAACATCTGCACAGAAAGAGGGAGATTTGGTCTCCAGGTCTGCTCAGCCTGGAAAATAAAACTTGTATCTCTCCTTCTCTAACTTTCCTTTGACTGGAAAAGTCCCAGTTCAAATTCCCTAAAACTGCAGAAAAAACTAAAGCTGAGCTCTCTACTTCCTAGATAACTAAACAAAATTGGTGGTGTGGTCGCCAGAGGCTGTCTCATCTGTCCTCACAAGCCACTGAATACCAGGGCCACCACTCTTTTCGTGTTCCCCCAGCCCTTGAACACAGACTCTATTCTCAGATCTAGCATTCAAAAACTAAAGTGGGGTACCACCCAAGAGGAAGAATGCCCTTGAACCAAGGAGGTACTGTTTTGTTACTTGGGAAAATTTCCAAAGTTGTTGTGATTGTTTTCAGTTATTGTATCTATTCTGGCTTTACATGCCCACTATCATATAATATATAACAACTTGCAAATTGTTTTTTATTGTGTATTAACTTCTGATAAGTAATTAGCCAACAACTATGAGCACCATCCAGGCAAGCTAAAAGAAAAACAAGTAAACACTTTTTCTACATTCATTTGGAAAGTTTTATTTTGATGCCTAAGGACTGCCAGAGTGTAACTACTACTCAAAGCTGTTAATTATACAATTTTTCAGCAGGTGAAAAATTTCTGAAGACCTGAAATATGTTAGGGATAAAGAGACCTTGCTAGATGGATAAAATGATAGTGCTGGTTTATTTAACAATCTAAAATCAAAATGGCAAAGGCAGATTTCACCTCAGGTGAGAAGAGCTAAACTGAAAGCTAAGCAAAGATAAATTTCCCTACACAAATCTATCTTTTCTGAAGCACTCACTTGCCCAATTCCCTGTAATTCTTGTAAAACCATATCATCAATATATCTTGTTATATCTATATTATGATTGACTGTTTTTATAAAGCTACGTGCTTCTTTGCAGGCTGATTCTGATTACTGGGAATGAGGTACAATCAGTTCTGAGCTGCGTTTTTCAAATCTGTTGCATGCTTTCGAAACAGCATACAGGTGGCTGACAGGTCCACTTAATACTTCACTTATAGGTTTCCTATTCCACTGCATTCTAAGTGGTGTTTGATATATTTAATCAAAATGATGCATAACAAAGTTGTTAGAACAAATTGTCCTTCATCAAATGTGCCATCTAATGAACAATGATGTTCCAGTCATATTTTTCATTAAGGTTATTCCTCTGTTGTCTCTGTTTTTAGAGTAAAAAAAAAAAGTTGTTTAGTGAGTCAGTCCGTGCTCTGCTAGTTACTTCTCTAAGTCACATATTAATGCCTGTTTGCCCTCAAAAAAAATCCTACCATGCTTCACATCTGTGTTCCCATGTTACCACAAGGCCTCTGATGAGACTGGGGTCTCCTTGCCCTCCGCTGCACGCAAACCTACCACAAGAAGCTTTCCAGTAGGGCGGTGTGTGTTCCTGGGCTATCACACGAGACACAGTTTGAAATGCATGGCCTCTGAGAGAATAGTGGGAGCCCAACTGTACCATCAGGGACTCTCCATCCCTGTTTCTAAGACTGACCTTGTGCTTCCTCCAGTGAAGGCTGGATGCTGCCAGGAGTTCCGCTCTAGGCAATGATGTTTCAGGTGTCCTAGTCCTTTCCTCAATCCAACACAATTTCTTTGCTGCAAAGAACATGTGTTACAAAGCAATAAATACCACATACAAAAGAAAGGTGGAGTGACTCACGCAAGGTCACAGAGCAGGCTACTCATCAAACCCATACTAAAGCCATTCTCACCTGCCTCCCAGCACAATTTAATATGCTTGGCGTACATTTACCAGGGAGATAGGATTCCTGAGGTTCAGCCATCGCATCATGCAATAAATTTAATATGCATAATTCTACTTAATATGACATCTTTTCGTCCTCACAACATCCTCCAGCCTCTTCATCCACCCAGGAAATCAGCTACCCTGCATGTTCCAGGCTTTCCTAATTAATCAGTATTGCACTTTGATTGTTGATTGAGAACATGGTTGTAAATGGAGAATTTGACACTTGTGTTCAACAAATTCTTGAAATCTGCTCTTCACCGGTGTTGCCAATAAAGCTGCTTAAATCTTCAGTATGAGAAATTAACACAAATGTCCTGATGAATAAAACCAAATTGGATTCAGTTTAAATTGAATTATCTTTGAATAGCTACTCACAAATAACTGCTTTTGCTCGTTTGCCCATTGTCAATACTTCGCATGTTGCTATTTCTTTAGGAAGTCAACAGAGTGCAGAAAGGGATATAAACAGACTGTCAGACTCAGTGCGTGCAGGCCAAAGGAGCATAAAAATCTTTTTACTGCCACAATCATATAAATCTTTTCACTATTCTAAATGCTACTGATGCTGTACTGAGAAATTATTCAATACAGTGGAACATCCTATTTCATGCTGTTTGATTTCTGCTGTGTGGTATTTTTACTATAGATTAGTACCTTGAAAAAGTGACTGGAGTTGTGTGGTTTGTTAACACAACCCCATTCAACACTGTGTGCTTAAAAAAGATCAACTACTGCTTTATCCAGCTATTGATTACTGGATAACAAATCAAATCACCCTCTATTTACGTAACGTTGGCAGATAAGTATATGATGACCCAAGTAAGAAGGTTGAGATCAATACACTGATCAAACAGCAATTACTGCTCAACAGGAGAGGAGATCTCCAGGAGAGACATAGTTGTACACCTCTGTAAAAAAGAAGGAGGGACCAGGTTAAAAGCAGTGGTGTTCACTGGTTCATTAAAACATCTTTTGCATCTGCCTTTTGGCTAATAGGGGATTAAGGAGATCTGTGGGCTCCTAGCAGTCCTTTTTTAGAGCACAATTCATCTTCTCTGAAGGACCTATCACAGGCTTGGTTGAAAGAAGCCAAACCCACTACTGTCTTTTCTGTACCACCACACACTTATTGCAAGATTGAATTTGGATGCATTTTTCTGTACAACTTTAGCTTATATAGGTCCTCATCTGAGCCCTCAAGAGAGGGCCTGTTTTCCACTGAAGCTGAAAGGTCCCACAGTCCAAGTAAAACAAGTCACTTGGCCTAACCTGCCATGGACCTCCAGTTCATCTAACTCTTCTATTTTACTGCCTACTTACCCTTATAGAGCTGCTAAATCTCTTCTGGGCCCCTTCTGATCTTAGTCAGCTCCTTCTCTTTGAGAGAGAGGCCGGCCTCAGCTAACGAGAACTACTCTGGTCAGGGAGTATGGATAGGGACTGTTAATCTGTGACATCCCCAAACAGTTTCCTGGAGAGCCTTGTGCCTCCAACATCCCAACTTGTCCTCATGCTAGGTGTCTCAGGACATGAGAAACATTTCCTGCAAAAAGCCACACAGTTTTGGTGGATTGCAACAGATTTCATTGTTTTGGATATTTTGAACATACAGTTATTAAAAGCTAATGGCCACCCTAGAGGTCCTTACCCTCAAGAAGATTAATGTGAATGTGACCAGATTGTACCAGAGAGGGCCAGCAGTGTATGTGCAAGCCACCCTTCATAACTGCACACCCACAAAGGAGTTCTCAAATATGTCCATTTCAAAAGTATTAGTAAATGTAGGGCCCAAAGTCCTCTCTTCTGTCATCTCTGAGGACAATGTACATGAGGCATTTACACAGAGAGCAGGTAGGTCACCTTAGAAAAGCTTATATGAGGATACAGAAAATATATTTGAGCTACAGTAACTTTGGGATTGTTTGAGAAAAATCCAGCTGACATTTAAATTACAGTAACAGTTGCATTTTTAGATAGTAATAGAACATCACTGCTGGTCTCTAAGTATGGATTTATTACTCAAACTGTGCTTTGACTGGCTAACTTACATATCAGAAGATCCAGTAGACAAGATGACTCTATTTTATTCTGGCAACAACATTTGCCTTGTTACCCAGACTCCCACTCATCGTCAATAAACATAAATAACATAAATTGACTGCAAAACAAACCCCTGTATTTTTACACAATAAATTCAAGTTTTTCTCATAGCCCTATTTTTCAGAACCAAGCAGAACAGTCCCACAGAAAAATGGCTCTGCATGGGTATTTCAAAAATATTATAAAAACATTAACGTCTTGGAAAGCCTGGGGAGTCTGTGCTATAACCCTGTTACCCACCTTCCCCTTCATGCTGCAAACCAGTTTCAGTATCTTCTCTGCACCTAGTACAAACGGTTCCAGTGCTGCTCGCAGCCCTCCCACACCCTCATCTGATGCCTTTTCTCTGCGGGAGGGTGGTGATGCTCATTAGGGTACAATGGATACTTGTGGAGGGCTCATCACGTTGTAATGAGCATCTGGACAGAGGTAGGGAGAGGGATGCATTCCTGCTGCATGCGGGCAGCGAGGGGGAGAGGTTATACTTCAAGTTGTTGGCACTGCTTTTGATACTGTTGATAGTATTTTCAATGGAAACATGTTATTACCAAAATATTTTCTCCACCCTTTATTTCTTAGGCCTCAAGAGAGCTGGCAGTGAAATAGGGGAATTCCATTGCTCACATAGTTTAAATGGTAAGAGAGATGATGTTTTCAAATGACTTTTTTGTAACACATTTTGAGAAGTTTGCCTAATGTTTCACTGCAGAGTTTGCATTTTTTAAAGACTTTATCCACATACTCTGGATTGTTAAGGAAATTTTTTCCTAGTGCAGTTGCTTTGAAAGACTTGTTTATTTGCAAGTCTATGTACCAGGATCGGTCAGTATTTTCCTCCAGTACTAAGAAGTTCAAACACAATTGCATCTACCGATTTAGCATTTAGTGAAAGATAGCACAGAGAGAACTTTGAAATAAGAGTAGTGCATGAAATGGACATTTGCAGTTCTGCACAACAGAAAATACCATTCTAAATGAGGGACATCTGTAGCCATCCATTTCTAAGACAGAAAAAACCATTTCTTATGTCTGGCCTCAAAAAGGACATTCCAAATCAAGAAAAGTGCTAATGAGCTTAGCCTAATATTGATGAAAAGACTTATCTCAAGCAAAAAGAATCATTTATTTTTCATAAACTGTAAATAACTATCCTTTTAAAAATATATGCAACATTCATTTTTAAAAACCTGTGATTGCCACCTTTATGATTCCCTTGTTGGCTGAGCTGACAAAACAGATAAAAGTTAGGAGATAATCTAATCTAACCATATGTTGTGTCCTTTTCTAATACAATCATCTCCAGCATTTCTCACTCTTTTAGTGGTCTGCACAGTTTATAGACAGCTCCAAGTTAGAATTGCAGGGAAGATGCCCTATCACTGTTATATCCATATATATATATATGTTATATATACTATATACCCAGTGTTCATTTAATGCACCAGAGAAGTCGTGCATCCAAAATGTCATTCCACAATTTTTCTTGTAAAGGCTGTGCTACAACTGTCATTTTGCATCCACAATCATCATTAAAACTTCCTCTGAGTCTAGCTGTTAAATGAATACCTAAATTGTTTCTTTGGTTAACTGTGCTTAATCTGCTCATATCAATAATCACACAGTCCCCTGAAGATGCTCGCAGCCTAATGCTGTAACAGAATAGGATATAATTGTGTGGCTGATAAATATAAAATATTCTTTTAAGATAAAATCAAAGGTCGTTCAGAAGCACATTAACAACTCACCTGGATGCATTTGTTTTGAAATTCTGCTGTCACCCCCTGTTGAAAACAGGATATAAGAGTCTAATCTGGTACTGAAAGTATTTGAAATTGCATATACTCTGTTGGATTGCAATGGTTTAACAGAGCAAATTAACAAATTACTGAGTCCATGGAACTGAAATTAAATGTAACTCATCACCAGTATAACTCATCATTATAGTGGAATTTCATCAGGAATATGAATAGAGACATGTTATTTTATTAGAAGATTTTTCTCATAAAAGAATGGAGGAGCTTGGATTCTTTTGTAATCAACTTTACGCTGAGATTTTACAATTTTTATAGCAGAGTGTATGCTGGGGTGGGGGGTGGCGCGGGAGGCTGGGAATGTCTCACAATCCCATACACAACCCAAAGATGGGGTTGAAACCTCTGATCAAGACACTAAACAGTGCACAAAGAGTACTTCTAATTACATCTCTAAAAATCATATTTTCTTGGCTTCCCTCCTTTGTCATAAAGTCAGTCTCACTAGTTTAGGGTACTAGCAACTGATCCACATCATGTAATCTCATATAACAAGTATCAGTGTAAAAAAAAGAGGAGAATCTCTGGCATTTTGCTCAGCTCCAACTGCAATTTTGCAAGAATCTGTAATGCTGCTATTCCTCAAGAATCATATTACGACATTTACAGCTGTTAGTGAAAGTCTCCTTTTTTCCATTTGCCATCCTTCTATTTAAATAACTATGTGTGTATACGTGTGTGAATGTATATATGTATGTATGTTTATATAAAACCATTTGCAACAACATAAATGTCATAATTAGAAGTAGCCTAGCATATGTAATATTGTCAAGTTTTGCAATACTGTCAAAATCACATCCATTCATACAGAAGTTTTCCAAACTAAGCATCTATCTCAACTTCCTTTATTTGCCAAAAATGTTGTGGCTTTTGCTACAGGGATCTTTCTTCTCTGTTTTGGGGATATTGAAATATGGTCAATAAACAGATGAAAACCAAAACCTTCAAAAATAATCAAAAAGCTGACCTACTTAGCACAACACAGGGAAGTTTTAGTGCAGTCCTAGGATAGAGTATAGCTATTGCTTTTTGTCAGGGAAGACAGCAGAGATGCCTGAGTATTATGAGCAAAAATAAACTTCAGTTCTGGTCAATGCCTGCTACCGGGGGGCAGAGCCAAGAATCAAAGCTGGCTGATCCTGCTGTCACTGGTGCAAGATCCACCACACGCTCCCTCAAGGGCAGCACCTCCAGCAAACTGGGGGATTTCCAGGTATCTGGCAAAGGCAAAGCAAGTTTGAGGGCAAGAGCAGCAATCTCATTCCCTACCACCTGATGCCCCAGGAAGCTGCATACTTTGCTTATGCTCAGACCAGAAGTGCAGTATAAATGGGAGAAAGAAGAAGGATATCCTGGCAAATCCATTAGATCTGACGTGCTCATCAGGACTTGCAAGAAAGCAAGCCTTGCCTGAGGTCTAGCACTGAGTGGGAGACAGAGCTATTGACAAGTGCTGTATCGTGGTAGAAAGATTAAAAAAAGTATAAGGTCATGCTAAACTGATTTACTTTTGGGGGGTTACAACTATTTAACTATTTATTGACAGAAACATTCAAGGCATAGGATTGCAAGGTAATACTCCCAGCGTAGAAAAGAAGCGTAGAAAGCATAGAAAAGAAATATAGCAGGATACAGGCAGTCCAGCAACTTCTTGGAGTGTTGGAATGTGTTACAGACCTTTTTTTTTTTTTATATGTTTTTTGTAATGCTTGAAGAACTGTTATCCAGGATTTTTTTCTATATTTGATTCTTGATAAGAGAAATGGATCGAAAATGTAGGTTGCAGAAGACAACCTGTGTTCTAGGAACGTCTCACCTCTCCTAAGAGGAGAAAGGGCAGAGTAAGCACCATGGACTTCAAGCAAATGGACTTCCCAGTAATCATGTGTGTGTTACTACTTGCTTACAAGGAAGAGAAAGTAAGGCAGAGAGAAAGGAGCTCCTGATTTTCTGCCAGCTGCAAAGCAGGGAAGCAAACCCAGTGATGAAATCATCATCTCTAGCCTCTGCCTGCTGGGCACAGTCTGCTGGGACCGAGCAATGAAGGTGGAGTCTTTCATGTGGAAACCAAAGTGCCTCATGCCATGTGACCCAGAAGACAGCCAAAAGCTGCCTCATATTCAAAGGCTCATCTGTAATTGCAAATCAGGGCAAATCTAGTTTGTAATCTTAGAAAATAAGCACATTTTCTCCTGTCCTGGAGAGCAAGTTTTATTCAAGAAAACTTTACAGTCTTGTTTGAAGCTGAACTGGTCTTTCATTTGCAATAAGGGTAATTGAGTAGAAAAAACAAAGACATCGATTTATTGTTATACCTCCTGCTAGGTTTTTTCTCTGACTAGTCAGTTGTCTAAGTGTTAATGACATAGATGGTCCATGACTACTGCCAAGATTTTTCTAAATATTGCTGACAAGCTGAAGGGCAGCATGTTGTATGGTTAGTGGGTCAGGCTTAAAAAAATCTCAATTCCAGGTTTCCAATACATATCTGTGTTACAGCTATCAAGTTTGTAATTTGAGTTTGCCATTTGAGAGCAACAATATCACATACGTGGTTTATCAAAGAAATGATAAATGGAATAATTTTGGATCTTGAAAAATTATGAAGTAATGGAAATTACACTCCAAGAACTGAAATTCACTTTTTTGACACAGGTGAAAACAAAACCTTTCTTTCTGTGGTAAGAGGCAGGAGACACAGGGTCTCATGGGAGAAGCGACTATGTATCTTAAATATGGTATGCAACAGTTTTGTTTATAATTAAGAATATGCCAGTTTTTTACCTTCAGCTACAGCTTCCACAAATTATCCCTTCATTCCCAAGATGAGTTTGTCAGCAGTTGCAGTAAAAAAAACCAGATAATGTAAATCAAAACTACGTCAAGAGCTTAAAAATTTAAAATATTTTCACTTCCTTCCTTCCTTCAAATTTGATTATTTTGTTGTTCCCTAGCATTGAATGAAATTCAAGTAAAGACATGAAACCAATATTCCGATCACCTAGGTGTGAAAAACATTTTGTTTAATTTTTTTGAGGGGACCCATTTGTGAGGAGTTTCCTATACATCTCTTAGCGGAGTCGCAAGGCTGTGCTACCTTTGTCTGAATTCACTGAGTTATAAAATTTGGAACACAAATGTGAGACTGGTACCTAGAATTCATTTAGCAGCCTGTCAAACTCCACCTTTTCACTAAAAGGTTGTTCAGGAGCCTGAACTGCGACCTGAGGCAAAATAAATCTGTCACAGAATATCCCTTGTGAAATAGACTCTAAAGATGTCTTAGAAACAAATGGTGATACTTCCTTACCCCACGCTACTGGGGGAAGAATCACCTTCCTTGGGGACTATGACAAGAGAGGATACTAAATGGTCTAACCTAAATATTGAGACAGTTCCAGCAGAAATTATAAAACAAGATATTGAGGAAATGTGTGGAAGTTAGCACGATTGCCCTGCTGTGTTTGGTGACTAAAAAGACTGAGAGAACTCTGAACACGATAATAAAGTTGTGGATGCAGGGAGAGAAGGAGGTTTCATAGTTTATGAATAGGGTAGGAAATTATGGTAACTATCAAAAGCTGGCTGCATTGAGCAAGGAGCAATGAAGATACAGGTTGACTATAGACCCAGAAGTTTGTCCAAACTTTATACCAGAGCAGTAGCACACAGCGCATAACAGCAGATGGCTCTCTCATTTACCTTTACACAGTATTGAGAGCGCAATCTCCACCAGTGAAAACACACTGTGTTGTGGGTGGATGAAGGCCCTTCCTCACTTGGCAAAGCTGCTCTGTGCACCCCCAGACATTCAGTTTCTGGGACATTCAGTCAAGTATTCAAAGGAGCATCACCAAGTTTCATTGTACATTTCTACAAAAGAGGGATAGGGGTAAATAAGAGGCCATTTATTCACTTTTAACTTCATTGTTCCTCAGATGAGTGTTTAACATTGTAATTTCTCATGATTTTGTAACAATTTTCCATGAACAACATTAAACTGACCACACCAGGTGAACATGATGTGGTTGCAGTTTAACTGAGCCACATCACTCAAAAGCAAGGCTGGTCATGCCAAACACCTACCTTTCCATGACACCACGTGTTTGTGCACCCATCCATCTCAGCAGACAATTTACTTCATGTTGCATTGGCACTACTTTCACACTTCTCACTTTGAAAATTCTGGCTGTCTCAGCACCATAGCCTACCTCTGTTTTCTTCAAGAAAAGAAAAAAAAAAAAAAATCTAAAAGTTATTAAAAGACTGTTTTCACTTTAATGCCTGGGATCTCCAGTTTAGAAACATGGGTTGCCTGTCCCACTTGGAAGAAGGAAGTAAACACATATGTTCCAAGAATCACAGCTATGATGCTAAGCCTAAATCACAAAGAAATCTTGCCAATGTGGGCTTCAGACCTGTGTAGCGTTTGTCGTTTTTGTTAGTGATACAGAGTATTTTGCCTACAGCTGCCTTTATTGACAGGCTCCATCTTGTAATACATGAATGATCACAGTATAATTATATGTTTGTGTCCATTTAAAAATACATGGCCGATTCCCTAGTTCCTTGGTACTTCCATAGAATCCCACAGTCTTAGGAAAAAAACTCCATTTTTGAGGAAGAAAAAAAAGGGGGTTCCTCACTCCTTTTTTAGAGCATAATTTGTAGCTGTTTCAAGCTCTTCAGGGATTTGATATGTTACCAGTTCTAGCAGAATGAGTTTCTTGAGAGACACTAGAAAAAATAAGACAAAGAGGACCAAGGATGTATATCCTGTCACTTAAAATTTTTTTTCCAAAGATATGGAAGGCAGGAGTAGACAGATGTATCTTTTACAATGTGCAAGAGAGTAATGAGTTCCTTCTACTAGTCATATCTTGCCAGAAAATATCCTGCTTTACCCAGAAAAAAAATCCATCCAATTTTTCCATCAACATTTGTATTATACTGTTTTCCTACTGTGGCAGGCATAGAAGAGCTGGTCAAATAATAAACTGTTTGAAAATCATTGTAGTTATTTGTCAAATAAGACAGTTGATCCATAGTGCTCACCCACCGAAACCAAAATTTTGCAATTGCAAAATGTACTAAAAGCTAATTTAACTGTGAAAAATAACAATGGTATTACGGGTGTTAATATTTTAAGCATTTCAAAATAAGAAATGCAAATCCTTTGAAGAAGACCATGGTTAAATAACAAGTAGACAGAAAACATTATTTTATTGGCTCCAAAACAGTCTAATGAACAAAGCTAAGGCTGGGTTTGGCAGTTTCTTATGGTACACAGTGACTATGACCAAAGAAACTTCCAGGTTTGGAGGTTTTTTTGCATGTTTATATTTTCTAGACTCCAGTGTCTCTGAGTGCTCAGTGTCATAACCCAGACAGATCCTCTAACTGCAAGGCGTATCATGAGATCTCTACCGAACTCTGCCACAGTTCGTTTGAAGTGGGCGGCACCAGATTGGATTTGGCCTGGGCTGACCTGCTAAAAATCTGCTCTGACCAATAGTCATGCCAAACAACTTCCAGACCTTTCTGTGTGACCATTCTGCCCTAGCACTGGTGCCACGTTGGTGGCTTGTGGCTCCCTCCTTGGAGTTACGGAACTCCAGCTATTTTCTGAGAGCTATCCCTTAGAGCTCATGCACTGCCAACATCTACTCTACCTACCTATGCAGCTTTAATGCTCTGAATATATATCCTTCCAGAGGTGGATGCAGAGAGTTAGTCCTCTTAAAGGGCTGTAGCTGCTGGATTTGAGCAAATGCATTAATCAGTGCAGAGCTGGTTACGTGACTGTACTTCCACAAGCAGTGGGGCACGGAGAGAGCTCTGTGTCACCAAGGAATCCCACTGAAGGCAGACAAAGTGAGAGTGTGAAAAGCTTCTGGCAGGAGGGAGGGAGCTTTCAAACGTCTTTTGTGAAGCCATCTGCTCTTTGCTGATAACTATCACAGCATTTATATACCTAAAATGAAAGATATTCTTGCAAATAGATCAACAAGGTTGGTACTACTGTACAATAGTGACGTAATTAAGCATGTCTTGAGAAAAAATTATAAATATATATTTTTATATTTTGTATATATTCACACAGAAAAACAAAATTATAAACTCTCTCCTAAAAAACAGTCCAGCAGTTCTTCCTTAAAAAATTAATCCTCTGCAGCCATGTATGATCAGAGAGACTCAGAATGTTTCCAAAGAAATCCATGCATCTATCTAGGAAAACCAAGATACATTAATTCTTTTTTTTTTTTCCTTGTTACTTACTTCATGGATTCAAGGTCTTTAAGATTCATATTTTGAGATCAAGATCTTTAAAGTTTCTTTAAAAAAAATGTAAGCAAGTATTTTCATGCAATCTCATGATTCCAATAGACTGGGCTTAAATAAAAGTATCAAATAGCAAAAAATTCATCTGAAATCATCTTGCTTAATCTTAAAGACATAAAATCCTGACATGTTTTCTAAAGGAATCACTAGAATTGGTCTTGATGAGCTTAGTACATACAGGAATAATCAGAATTGAAGGTATATCAGGAAAAAACTCCTGACAAAGGTTCTCCTAAAGCGGTCGCTTCTATTGAGAGGCGAAATCTTGGCTCAAAGCAGAGGTAAAGACACTGAACTCTGCAGCCCACATGAACTTGCTCTTTCCTGCTTGATGCCTGGCTTCCTTTTAGGCTCAGGACAGCCACCCTGACCTTGGGAGCAGCTGAGGTGCCCTTTGGACTGTTGTACCCCTAGCTTTATCTATGCCTGGTTCTTTCAGACTCTACAAGAAGCTTGGAGGTACCAGACCAGACCAAAGCCTGATCCTGAAAGGATGGGAATAGCAGTTCTGGATTTCTGACTGGGTTTGAGCACATGCTCAATGGGAAGACTAAAATTAAAGCCAGGAAGGTGTTTTGAGCATATTAGTTAATTTGTTTAATGTTTTAAGTTGATTTGTCACAAACTGATAGTTTAATTCTGAAATTAAGATATTTCTTTTAAAATAAGATAGTACTCCTCTAAATCACTTTAGGAACAAAAGGATTTATGAATTCTATATAAAAAATACATTGTTATTTGTACGGAACTTTGATGTATATGTTTATTATTCTTCACTTTGGTCATCATAGAACCTCAAAGCCTCAGGATTAAGGCCCTGTTTGCATGGAGGGCAGTAATAAAGCAAAAGGCAGAAGTCTTACGCTCCGAGTATATGCACATCCCCTTGGAATGTGTTATTGTCAAAGGAATTGTCTAAGATACTAAAAGGAGCTTTGTATGCATTTAGAGTTCTCTCTTTTCTTAAGCTGTTTGTTTAGAAATGGGTCACTTGGCCTAGCAGATGTTTCCTCAACACAACATATTTGTGTCACAGATGAAGAAAACTTTCCAAATAACTCCCTCGTTTTAGTAATTATAATTTAATAATCCATTTTACTTCTTTTTAGAGCAGACAGAATAATTAACTAAAAATTCCAGTTGTTCATCTGTGCTTTTTCCCCACCTCAAGTTTGTACAGATAAACTGCTATGGGGAATTTTAGTTCTGTCCTAATAAAAAAATATAAACTCCACATGAATGTGCAGTTTCAAGGCATCAGAAAATATTCAGGAAACATCACTTAGCTGGTTTATGCACCAGAATGTAAATGAGGCCTCCTTTTTTTCCCTGCTACCAGTAAAGCTGAGGCATTCACCGCATTCATTTCACTTCCCCCCTTTTTTTTTTTTTGGTTGCCATAGAAACCAGGGTGCCAGTTAGTCTGCAGAAGAGGCTGCCATTGCAGGTGGTTTGCAGATACAGTATTAATAAATGAGTAAATAAATAAATAAATACAGCCCACATTTTCCTCAGAAAGACAGCAGTAAAAAGCACATCACTTTGCATTTATGTTGTTGGCTTGTGTAATTTGGCTACTTAGACTTTACAGAAAACATTTACTGCCTTAGAAAATAAGCATGCGTGTATTTCCTGTACCTGGCAAGCCCATTGTGTATATTTACAGCCTCCTCTATAGCAATCAACTAAAATATTGAAACAACACAAAGCAATTGAGTTGAAGAGAATGAATCCTAAAAAGAAAGGGAGAATAAGAGAGTGTGCATGCACACGCATGCAGCTATTGACTTATTCATGCGCATGTTCAGGTTATGTGCCTGGTATTAATAACAACTTTGATTCCTATTTGTACAATGATCCTGTTGTTCTGAAGAGATTTAAATTAATATAACCTTGATCTAAAAAAATTTAAATCCACCAACCAAAAAAAAAAGGTTGGTTTAGCCCATTTAAGCATAAGGAAGACAGTGATCCCCTAAGGGATCACTGTATCAGTCCACCTAGGAATTCCTCGTAACCTTAGAATACTTTTGTCTAAGTTCAACCAAATCTTAAAAATGGATAGAAATCCCACAAGCAATTATTCATGTAAAATAATTTGTAAACACTAGAAACCAGGGGAGAGATCAGTGCCTTCAAAAAAGAAAGGCAAGAACTCCTCTTATCTATCCTATTTGGCACTTCTCATTGAAATAAAAATCAAACACACAAAGAGGTGTCACTTTAATTCTCTCCACCAAAATCAGAACATTTTACTAGACGTGGGAAGTGGAGGGACTGTATGGCTTACAGTTAGTTGTACCTGGGATGTATCTTAGGTCTTTCCAGTATAGAGAAAGCTCTGCAGTTGTTGCTGATTTAGGTGTTCATAACATTTTAATAAAACGTATACATCTTTTTCCTTCTATCATGCTCCTGATTCCCCTCATATTTCTCAACAAAATTAATGTTAGTGCAAGTCTTCTAGGGAATGAATCATCTGTCAGAGTTCTCACAGTAAACTATTTGTCTAACCCATAAATTAAAAAACAGATTCCAGTCCAGCAGATTTAAAAAGATTTAGAAACAAAAACCCAAAACATGAATGACCCACGTTGCAGACCAGTAGAAATCTGAGGTTTTATAAATACTTACATTCCAATGAAAAAGATGTCCTTGGCCTTTGCAAGTTCTGCTCTGGGTCCAGCAATCTAGCTATTGTCCAAACCACAATGTGAAGAGTTGCTTTTTATTGTGGTTATTTGTTACATATACAACAACAGCAGCGAGAGAGGCCTCAGCCTCATTGTGTTGAGAATGCCAGAATAGTGGAGGGAAGCAAATGTCAATCCCATCTTCAAAAAAAGCAAGAGGACTTAGTGAACTAGGTCAGCATCACCTGTCCCTGGGAATAGAGCAGCCAATCCTGGCAACCATTTCCAGGCACATGAAGGATAGGAAAGCCATCAGGAGTAGTCAGAGTGGTTTCACCTGGGGGAAATCATGCTTGACCAACCTGGTAACCTTCTATGGTGAAATGACTGGTTTGTTAGATGAGGAGAGCAGTGGGTATTGTCTACCTTGACTTAAGTAAGGCTTTTGACATGAAGTCCCGTAAGATCCTCATAGAAAAGCTGTTAAACCATTGGCTGGATGAGCAGACAGCAAGGTGGATTGAAATCTGGCTCAACAGCCAGGCCCAGAGTGTGGTGATAAAGTGGCACGAAGTCTAGTTGGAGACTAGCAACTAACAGTGTATCCCAAGGATCAACATTCAGTCCGGTCCTGTTAAACATTTTCATCAATGGTCTGAACTATGGGGTGTAGTGTACTCTCAGAAAGTTTAGTGATGACACACAGCTGGGAGGAGTGACCAGAGGGTCATGTTGGCATCCAGAGGGACCTGAACAGCCTGGGGAAATGGGATGGCAGGAATATTTTGAAGTTTAACCAAGAGAACTGCAAAGACCTGCACCTGATGAGGAACAACCTCATACACCAGTATATTCTGGGGACCATCCATCTGCAAAGCAGGTTTGCAGAAAAGGACTTGCATGTCCTGGTGAACATCAAGTTGAAGATAAGCCACCAATCTGCCCTTGCAACAAAGAAGGCCAATGGTATCCTGGGCTGCGTCAGGCAGTGTTGGCAGCAGATCAAGTGAGGTGATCCTTTCCCTCTACTAAGCACTGATGAGGCCACAACTGGATTTCTGGGTCCAGTTCTGGGCTCCTCAGTACAAGACATGGAGATACTGGAGAGAATCCTTAACAAAGGACTACAAAGATGATGAAGGGACTGGAGCATCTCACCTATAAGAAAAGGCTGAGGGATGGGCCTGGAGAATAGAAGACTCAGGGGATAATCTTATCAATGTATACAAATACCTGAAGGGAGGAAGCAAAGAGGATGGAGCCAGGTTCTTTTCATCAGTGCCCAGTGACAGAACCAGATGCAACAGACACAAACTGAAACACAGGAGGTTCCCTCTGAACAGCAGGAAACACTTTTTCACTGTGAGAATGACTAAGTCCTAGTACAGGTTTCCCAGAGAGTTGTTAGAGCTTTCATCCTTGGAGATCTTCAAAAGCCATCTGTCCCGGGCAGCTGTGACTAGGTGTACCTACTTGAGCAGGCGAGTTCGACCAGATGGTCCCTTCCAACATCAACCATTCTGTGACTTTGTGACTGTAATAAGCATAAAATCATCACTTCTTCTTGAAGAGTTTACCATTTTGGGCTTCAGCCCAACAAAGTGAAATAGCCATTGCCATTAGAATTGGTGCCACTCAATATCTCCTACAAAATCAGCCCTATTAGGTAAGAAAAAATGACTGAAAGTCTTCGTTGATAGGATATGGGACATCTTTGTCATCTCCTGTCACCCAATATATCACCAAATTTATGAAATTGCATCAAATTACCTTCTGTGACTTCTTGTGACAAATCAGTAAGATTACAATTATATTCCTCAATCACTTCTTATTTTCTATTATTCCAGAAATGCTCCTGGATTTTGCTCTACCATTCTGAGAAGGAGGAAAAGAAATTTTTTCTGCTGTGCTACACATGAAGTGGTTTGAAATCCTGCACCAGCTTATGTAAACAACCCAAACTATAGTAGCTGGAGAATGCTATCGTCAGTCTGGAATGGTCACAGCTTTTTGCTCAGAAGATGAATGGAAATTTCAGCAGAAGTTTGATTGGAAAAGGCAACTTCCCTTTCTCTTTCATCACCTTCCAGCCTGTTCCAGTTCCTTTTTCTGAGTCCCCATTGAAAAACCATTAAAAGGGAAAGTAACTAGAGGAAGATTTGCTGCATGTGTCCTTGTTCTGAGAATTGGTTCATGGTTTTTCAATAGCAAAAGCATTAAGTTTTCTGGTTTACAGTTTATCAATATCAACAAGCATTACATTTTCTTGACCTGAAGGTTAAAAAAAAAAAAAAGGAAAAGGAAAAAAAGAAAAAAGAAAACAAACAAACAAAGAAACCCTTACTTACCTGCATCCCTGGAGCACAAAGCTGATTTTTGTGGTGACATTAGTGAATTTCAAAGATACATTGGGGAAGGTGGAAGGGGGGGAATGGGAGAAACAGCGTGAGTTTTGGAGATGGGAAGTTTCAGACAGGAAAGAAAGAATGAGGAGGAGGGAGAACTGAAGGAGTTGTGTTTCAGGAAGGGGGCCAGCGGAGATCAGGATATTGCAAGGGATTATAGGTGTCATGGGGCTCTGTGCAGGCTTAGAGAATCCCTCCATCTCTTGCTCTCTCTTTCATTATTCCCTCAATCCCCAGGGCAATAGGAAATACCTTCAGCCTACCTCACTCCTAAGGTGTCCTCTCTTGAATTACAGGATCACAACTCTAATTCTTCCTCTCACTGTCCTGCCCTTTGTAGGCAGCTTCCTCCTCCCCTAGTCCGCTGACATGAGCAACAGCCTATTTGGCTTATGATTTCCTATTTTTTTTAATATTTGCTTACTAAATAATAGATTGACAACTGTTAACACAGGATAATGAGCTTGATGAACTTCTGTTATGACCCAGCATGGCTCTTCTCATGTCAATAATATATTTACCAGAAAATTTTTAGAAAGAGAAGCACCAGTTTTAGAGTGGGCTTTTTAAGAGATTTATCTACAGGAAGTTGAATTTCAGAGTTCTAGTATAACCTGCTGAGCAAAAATAGAGCATAAAATAAAAGCAGTGAAAATTGTTGATATTTCTTCCTCTATATAATTAACTGCACACTAAAAGCTGTGTCCATCCATGGATTTTCTACCTTCTTATTTCAGAACTCACTGCTTTTCAGAAATGCCACATGCCTACAGAACTAGTTGGAAAAAAAAAAAACCAAAATAAACCCTCTATAGACACAGTCTTCTGTAACTCCAACCATTAAAGATATGACAACACCAGTTGTAAAACACATTCTAGAAAAGGCTATATATATAAAAGATACTTAAAAAGGTCATTCACATTAGCAAATTTCCAGAAGTAATATGTACATTCTAGAGAAGAAAAATAAAACAATTTTGTAAAATGGATCAAATGACAAAAATCAAAATGTTGATCTTGTATTATTTTATATGAGCATTATTTTTTTTTTAAAGCTCTGATTTGGAGCTTCCAATGGAGGGCTTCTGGAAAAGGTAAAATAACTGTTGTTTCTGTTTTCATTATTTCTATCTTATTTCAGTCTGGAATGTCACTTAGATGCTGTGATCATTGCACAATATGAATTGTACAGAAAACCCCTCATTTATGTAAGATAAATGTTCTGTTATATTTTCTAGCAGGCAAGAACCTACAAAATTTATACATGTAAATGGAAAAACACTTATGTTGGTGGAGAAATCTAAACCACATCCTTTTGTACTCTAACCAACAACCCACTAACAGAAGTGTTTTAACTTTGAGTGCTTCTGAAGTTTCAAAATGGGCTGTTCTTTTTCTCCTCTAGAGACCACATATGTAAGCAGAATGTAGGAATTTTGGGGTTTAGGTTTCTCTTTCTGGGCAACAAAGAAAGAAACGTTTACCGTGCACGCCCATTTAGGCACAAGTTGGATTAAAAGAATGTCACCCTTACAGAAACAATGAACCCCAGGGACATCTAGTAAAAATGGAGACAGTGCTGAGCATCTCTGAAATATATTCACCTCGTGATCTACTACTTTCTTTTTAGATGCAAGAAAAGCCAGAGCACTTGAAGCCAGGTAATCCAAACTTTGACTTAATTTAGATTTGGATTCTGTTCAAGTCCATCTGTACTTAATGTAAATGTTAAAGAATCCAGAAACAAATATGGATTAGAATTGGCAATCCTCATCTGGGCAAAGCTCCCCTGAAATCAGTATAAATGTGCCTCAATTAAGTTTCCAGGCTGGAACTTACTTGGAATTAGAGATCGTAAACATCTGCCTCATGTTCTGTAATATTTGTCCGTAAAATTTTCTCAAGAGACAATCTTAAATATGTAGTGCATGTCCTAATGAGAAGAGAAGAAAACTTGGTTTTGATTTGTTTTTATGATCATAAGAATACTGATGTCATAGCCTAAAATGGAAAAATATCCTGTTATGTTATATAGCATTATATCACATAATTTAACCTCTTGCTGAGACAGAGCAGAAGATACAAGGGGCCCTTGGTGGTAGTTACCGCACTATTATATATTCATGGCTTATTTTCTAAGCCTGATAGAACTCTGGAAAACAGATGGAAGGGGACTGTGTAGTTCTGCAAGTTTCTAGGAAAAAGTGATTATACAATTTATACTAGCCCTTTCATCAAAAGCCTAATTGCTACCGAAGACCAAAATAATACAGAAGAACCTTCTGAGCAGGTGAAGGCAGAGCAAATGCTCAAAGGGAGACCATAGAAGTTGAGAGGTGGGGGTAGTCACAGAGAAGTGAGATAAATGAGAAGCAGCCACCATGGGACTAAAGGCTGCCTACCTTCAATGCCCCATGCCTGGAAGATTTAAAAAATAGCTCCAGCAGGGAATTCACTATTTTTGAAATGTTAATTCTTGATTTAGCAAGTTTGAAACATATAGTTCCCTGGGATTTCCATTAGAAAAACACCTGCATATTGAGCAAGACCAGCTAAGGAGATGCAGAGAGAACTGGTCCTCTCAGCCAGCTTTGGGTACAGCATTGTGGCTCAGCATTGGTGTACTGTGTTTTGATTTCTCTTCAGAGCTAGTGTTTTAAAACTGTTGGTCTTCTGTTTTGATTGATCTTCTATCATTTCCTTGCAGGTGTTTTTTAGTGGGCATTTCCAAAGACAGCTTTGAGGCTAGTGAGGTAACTCCACATCCCCTTCCTACAGTCCCCAGGAAGAAAGAAGATTCTCCAGAGAAAGCTCCAGATCCTACTGTACCCACTCTGAATCACCCTCTAGAGAAGTCTTGCTTTCCCCATGGGCTATCTGGAGACCTCAGAGACATTTATCTCATTAGTAGTCTACAATGGCCTTTCTGAGAATTTCCCTCGTGTGTTTCCACATTTCTCTCCTGGTTTTCTAACTTAAACAGAAACTGTGGGATAGATTCACTCTTGCTCTAAGCTGACTGATGCCAAGAGAGTTCTTTTCAAAAAAGAAACTCAATCCCATTGCTTGTATTTACTCTAACTCTGGATAAAGTTTTATTTATTTGTTTTCATTACCATGCCATTTAATTAGCTCTATTCTTACAAAACACGCTTGGGGCCTTTTCTTTTCCAAAAGAAAGAGGCTGTATGATATTTCCAGAAATATCCAAGTGACTTAGGAGTTGAAGTCTCACTGAAAATCAGTGGATGGCTTCTGAAATTCAAAATAATGACTCCTCATCCTGTAGTTAACAGGAACATCAAATACCCGCAACCTCTCCATTCAATAGGCAGAAGGATGTCAGTCACCACATCACTGAACCTATCCCTAGGCAAGTAATATATTCAGGAGCCAATGTGGTCTGATATTTTAATTACAGCTTGTATTAATTTATTAAAGCCTAATGTTGGTTTCTGTGAAAGGGAAGGGGAAAATGGCAACACAGCGAAACTAGAACACAGTAATCCTGTTTGCTGCGCCTGCCACCTACTTTTACAGCTGTGTAATATATTTTTGGCAACCTAGCTGCACCATTTCACTTACATTTGATGCTCTTTAGTGTAAGTGCTAAATGACTTCAGTATTTCCTGGAAACCCAGCAGCGGTGAGCACGGATGGCTCCTCAGATGCAATAGATGGCACAGGACCATGAATATCAGTGGGAGTGTCTGCACTGCCTTCCATAGGCTCTGGATCCCATCCATAATGAAAGCACACATTTGGAAAAAGCTTTCCATGGCTACCTAAGTCTCACATGAAACACAACAGGAAAGGAAAAGAAGACATGTCTCCAAGTGCATGTTTGGCCCCACTTCTGCGTTGTGGTGGCCTGGGAATTCTCCTCCACCCTTCTTTTGGGAATCCATCTGAAGGAAAGCAGGATGCAGAACCTGAGTGTGTATCTGGAGCAGAAAATCTAAGAGGCTGAAAGAGCACAGCATCATTTTGATATTTTTGAGGGAAATAACAGGAGTCAGTGTATTTTTTTCCTCTCATTAACTGAAGTATGAAGGCCTTTTGCAGTCTCTGCTCACTCTAAGATAAACGTGAGAGTTGGGGAAGAACCCTAAAAAAGTAAGACTGTTAATTTGAGCATATACAGAAGCAGTAGATTTCTGCAGGCCTTGCTGCCTTGTCCCCAGAAATATGCCTTTTTCTTAGCAGCAAATGGGCAGCCACAGCCATACTGACCTTGACTTTTATTTATGTGCTGCTTACAGTGGTTTGACAACAACTTTGTTTCATTTATTGCTGGATTCCAAACTGAAATAATTTCTTCATCCCACTGAAGCAATTCTTATTCTGCTTCTGCAGCTACAAGGAGAAAAAGAAAAGAAATTAAAAACAAATGAACTGCAGTGTTAGATTAAAAGTATGTTGTGAACCAGCTTTGCCACAGCAAAACTATATGAAAAACCCTCAGCATAAACAAATATGATAAAAAAGATGGGCAATGAAGCATAGTAGTGGTTGAATCTCTGAAAGTGACGCATCAGCCAGGCGCGTAACAAAAAAACTCAGCCACATTGTTTACTCATATTTTGTCAGAGTGAAGGGGGTTCTCTACCGCCTGGATGTTTTTGTGTGCAGGATGAGGCAAGTCTTCCCACACAAAATAGCACATGCTGAAGAAAAACATTGCTGCCTGCTGCCACGGGCCACAAGGGACGTGCATCCTGCAGGATTTTAGAGAAGTCCAGTGCATTGAACCAGACTGGCTGAAGTTTGTCTTCTGTTTGTCAAAGACATTATACACTCCTACAACCACGAGTACTTAATAAGGAAAAGAATTAAAACAGCTTTAGCAGACTTTTCAGGTGCATCCAATAAAGCCTTGTAGATATGTTAGGTTCAGACAGTCAGAGAACCATAGAGAACACACATGTTCTGCATAAGCATTCATACCAGAATCTATGTTTTTAAGTGAAACGTGAACACTTTCTGTAACAGCTTTGCAACACCTCCAAGCAACAATTATGTTTGCATTACGAGCAGGATTTGAAAGCCAGAAAACTGTCTCCCAGTTCCAAGAGGAAACCTAACAATACACAAATGAAAACAAGAAAAAAAAATCTTGCAAATGTTTCATGTACCACCAACTGATTGTCATGCTCAGAAAGTCATGGAAGAGAGGGAAAATCTGCAGTTGCAATTGCCACTTATTGTATATTATTTGACTGAGTGAATTGTGAATGGTTCAAGGATTTGTTTCACCTACAGTTAATGTCAAAAGGTTCCACTTCTTATTTTAACATCTTAAAATTAAGAAATCTACCAAAGATCAAAATTCTTTTTGACATTTGTGATGCAAGACTCTACTAGTTGCAGCTGATTCAAGGATGCCTTTGCAATGCTATATGTGGGAAAAAAAGAAAAGTAAACCATTTTCTGTAAAGTGGAGTAAATGCTTTGATTCCCTCAATACTACATATTAAAGTAGATTTCTATCTAAAATGCCTATTCTTTAATGTGGCATTATTGCTGTTATTAATGTCTTATATGCATTTGTTGATCACAAAACCACAAATAACCAATATATTATTTTGTACAATTAACCATGAACTCTGGAGTACAACATAAATACAGGTCATAAAAGGTTTACCACAAAAGTTAATGTTAACCATATAAAAGTTTAAAATATATGTAGGCATTAATTTGAGTTACACTTGCAGAGTGATTGTCTGCTTTGGGGAAAAATTATTTTCACTGCCATACAGCTAAAATTAAGCACTATCAAAATATATTTCCTTGCAAATGTAAATTCAGTGCCTCCACATTTCAGTATTTCTGAAACTACCTTTTGTATCCCAACAACTCCACTATGAAAGACTCTGAGTTTTTACCCCACTTTTCATAAGACAGGAAGACATATAAGTGCTGAGATGGACTGTGTGTCTGCCTGTGAGTCTGTCCTGCTAACAGTTCTTCAAGCTTTTACAGAACCACAGAATGGTCCCCAGGGGAGGAGACCTAGAGACAGTTGCCTAGGACTATGGCCAGATGACTTTTGAATATCTCCAAGGATGGAAACTCCACAAGCTCTCTGGGCAACCTGTGCCAGTGCTCACTCACCCTCACAGTGAAAAAGTGTTTCCTGATATTCAGAGGGAGACTCCTGTGTTTCAGTTTGTACCCATTTGAACTCACTTCAATCACATGTGAAAGGGGAGAGGTGCCAGGACACTAACCTGTGGAAAAGAGTATTTCTTCTGCTTCAGTGCTTAAAAAAAAAAATTAAAAGAATTGCTTTATGTGGGTGTCTTAGTCTGTTCCTTGCAGCAGCTGAGTATTGCAAACAAAATGTGTCCTCAGTGGCCTTGGAGGCCCTGGTCCTGTAAGGCAAAGGGTATCTTCATCTATCAGTGAACCCAGTCTTGCCAAAATCTATAGGTGTGTACTTATAAATATAGCCAGGACAAGCTTGTTTTCTTTCAGTGCAAGGCAAGTGTGTAATATAGATACCCCTATTCTTCACCAAAGTGGAAGCTTCCTGGATTCCTCTTTTTCTCAACAGCTCAAAAGGAAACAATCAGTTTTTCAAGAATTATTATAAATGTTACAGGGTCAGGATCCATCAAGCAACCATGCAGTGGACAGCCTTCCAAGTCCTGAGAAAATGAGCGGACTTTGAGTCTTGGGAATTTGTGGTGGTGGCCTTAGTTTTGATTTGTGCAGGAATTAACACAGAGGCAATTTTTGACTGTTGGGCTAAAGGGAACTTTACTCCTGTTAAAGTCATATCTCAGTGCAGGCTTGCTCCCTTGGAACTAGACCATGATAATGTGCTCAGATTGTTTATATGATCGCTGATCACCACATTTCAGGGCTTGTATATACTGAGAAAGTTACGTGACCAGAGCTCCTATAACACCGATTTCTTCTCAATATAAACCAGCCAGAAAGACACTTGCAATAGCTCAGCAGAGCAGCAAGGATGGTCTCAGAGCACAAATTTGTCTCAAAAGTAAATAAGTACCTGAAGTTATAATTTGGTTCACTTGTACCTTTCCATATTACTGAAGTTTGGACAAAATGGGTAGATGTAATCTCTATTCTGTTTCACTTATTATTCAGGCTTTGCACTGCAGCAGTTGAACACTTTCCATATGCACAGAGAACAACATGATTAGGAGTTGTCAGATGCAGTTTTTACCTTCTATCATTCTTTCCCTGATTTTTGGCACTCAGCTTGCCTGGGCAGCCTGAGGGTTTCCCCGTATTTACTTGACCCAAAAATTGTTCCTTGCTTTCTTGCTGAGTGATTAGGGCAGAGGGGGAGTTTGTGACAGCCTCAGGTTTGTGCCTCTGGCACAATGAATATTTATCTATTCAGGAAAGAGATTGAGAGACAAACTTGAGAATTATCATTGAATGGTTTTACATTATCAGATGGGTGGGACAGCCATCTGTGCTGCAGAGAATTTGAACCTGGGTATCTCTGAATCAGAGGAGTCTCCTATTGCCATGTTATTGTCTATTTGAGGCTGGTTTTCTGATTTTTAAAGAAAAAAAAACCTGTAAAAATTCTTGGGCTTGTCACAGTGAAGAGTGGGCATATTTCTTCTTTAAATTCCAGATTCTCAAGAGACATGAAATCATTACCAGGGGCCATGAATCGGACAAACAGAATACCGCTCTATTTTTTAATCTCTTAATCATTCAGTCCAAACTTCTGTGAAGAAAACTTGATGCTAGTATGCATTGATGGACTTTTCAGATGCTTCACTTGGAACATATAAGGCAAAAACAACCAACCCAAAAACCTAACAATGATATTATTTTCCATTAAGGAAAGTTCACTGCTACATACAGTGAAAACGTCCAGAGGTCAGAAAGATTCAAGAGTTCAACAAAACCACTGCTCTTTTGTGACACAATCAGATTTAAAGCACCTCTTAAATAAAAAGTGTGTGCATTTATATTCACTTGTTCATTCTGTCGTTGGTACAACAAAGCTTTCGAGACCAGGCATCTGATGACTTTCAAGACCAGGCATCTGATGACTTTCAAGACCAGGCATCTGATGACCTCCATGGGAGCCACCGAGGACCACAGGCCAGCGGTAACAGTTAGTCCTCTTTGCTAACAGCATCTCCATGCAGATTTAGCGGAGACATTCAGTCTATAATAAACACAGTCTAAGGAAATGCAGGCCTAGAACTGTCTCCTGGCTCATTATTAATACATTGGGATAGTCTGGACCTGTGACTTCTTTACTGAATCTTCCTCCCTCCCTCCCACAACTTCTTTTTCTTCCTGTGTGCACAGTGGGAGCCCTCCTGGATTTTCCACATACATAATGACAGCCACAGTGTCTCACCTCACACTTCTTCCATTACCTGCACCCTGGAGTCCCTCTCCCATGGGGACAACATCCTTTGACAAGACCGAGTGTGCAAGGAAAGCCAGTTTGTGTGTGCCCAGCATGCAAATGCTACCCCTCAACAGAAAGGATGTGATTTCATCTGGTAGCATATACTGTGTGCGACTTAATAACAAACCAAATATGCAAGAAAACTGTATCAATCATGCAGACACAGCAGGGAAAAAAAAAAAAAAAAGAGCATGGAGATCATTGGATCTTTTTTTTAGTATTCCTTTTTTCCCTGTTACTTACGGCCACTAAGCAAAAGACTAGCAGATTTAAGTGGTATATAAAAATAAGTAGCAAGGCAAGTCAAGGGAACAATACATCTGAAGGAAAAGGACTTCCAGAAGCAGACTCAGGGGGTTTTTTTGTGTGTGAGGCCTGGAAGCAGCTAATCTCTGCTGAGTAAAGATAGCCATTCAGCTCAGATCAGTCGACTACGGTGCTGGAGGAGGAAAACTGGGGAATCGTTTCATTGTCATTAGTGGGGAGCCACCAGATGCTTGAGATTCCATATATTTGGGGGATAAATCTCTCAAAAGCCCCATTGACACTGGGGTATGTCAATAATTCAATGTATTAGTTGGATGCAAATACTGCACAATAAGGTATGGAAAGAAAACTGTAATTGGGAATGCTGGGGCGAAGGGGGCTCTATCTTCTGACTGAGCCCATTGTTGAACTCCAGGCTGAACCTCCGACCCTTTACTTTGGAGGGACACAATAGGCTTTGATATGAGATGGTGGGAAACGGGCTTGGAGGCTCATTTCACATTCAGCTGCAATTCATCAGCTTGGCTGGGACTTCTAGCAGCTTTAATGACCACTGCAATTGATGGTTAAATCAATTTGTGACGGTGACAGCATGGCTGGCCCCTAGACTGTAACAATCCGGGATTACAACAGGCAGAAAGGGCCCCGTTATTCAGACGTGCGTGGTTTCTGCTCGGCTCAGAGTGGGAACAACAGTGGGACAAAGTCTCACAAAACGGGGCCTGGAGAATGTACACATTCACTCCAGTTGACTACACACCACCATGGCTTCTTTGTAGAGCGATAAGGCAGGGTTAAAAGAAAAAAAAAATAACCAGAAAAAAAAGCATTGTTACAAATAAAAATATACAGTAGGGCACAAAAGACCCTGATATCTAACTATATCCTTAGGGAAAGTGGCAAACCAAAAAGAATTTCAGCTTTGTTTCTCTGGAGACGAAGTGGGTGGTCTGTCCCCCCTCCACCCTCGACCCCAAACTGTCTTGCCGCTTGCCCCCACAGTAAAACCCAGCCGTGTCTGGATTATGATGGAGCAGGTTTGCATTTGGCAAGAGGGGCATAGGCAGGGGGGATGGGGGCCAAACGTTTCTCTCAGACATTGAGAAGGAAGAACTGCTCCCTCTTCTGTCACTGAAGAAAAAACGCATTTGAAAGGTGCTGGGATTTATTTTTCATGTTTGTGTGATTATAATTGCCTCTTATGCCAAACAGATATTTCAGGGAAGGAAGAAGACCAAAGATCACTCTGGTGGCCTTGCACTCGATAATTATGTTACAGGAGACTGGGTTGTTTAGGACAAGGGTCTGCGAGTCCAGTGTTTGCCTGCCAGAAAGGCAAAAATACACTTTCAAATCATCTTAGCTCTTCTTTCTCCTGCATTTTGCTGGTGTAATATGATATTTGGACCCAAAATCTACAGTGTATGCTAGAAGCAGACACTATTTCTGGAAAATATGTGCTTGTGATTCTGCTTTTCAGTATAATATTTTACATAAACTAACAGTGGCTAAAAATTCTCAAACAGATGTATATATCTGTGTTGTAGTGTAGATATGACCTAATGTATATGTGTGCTTTGTTTAAGTCAAATTACACTTAATATACACCAGATGATTCAATGAAAAGCTGTTCTCTGTCATGTTAATTGAAATAATTTATTCAGCCCAAATAGAACAGTTATAAAATTAATATATAATGTTATGTATCTAACTGAGCATAGATTCATTTAAAAAATCAATATGATATGCAGTCAGAAAATCAAAATGCTTAAAAATTTATATGAGGAACCTGTTAATGTGAGCACTACAAATGAGGTCAATCAATAACTTGTAAATTATATAGTAATTAATTACATGTTTCTCTTTGTGGTTAGGCGTGGTCAAGTCATTTCTTTGTATACTAAAGAAACATGTTGAGAATAAGCACACAAAAAAAAGAAAATGTGACACACAGTCCACTGATCTGTTACGTAAATCCCTTCATTCACGTTCTGCGTTTAAGTCTACAATTAATAACCAATTCTGGCATCTTCCTTACAAAATGTCATGGTCTAAATGCTGCAAAAGAAAGAGCTGTCTACCTCCTTAAGTATGTGAATCAATTGGTTCATGTTAATACCTGAAAATTTTTATCCTGAAATAAAGTAGCACATTATGAAAATGTAAACAACAGATTTTTTTTCTAAAAGATCTGTCCAAATATTGAAAAAATATTATTGCTAGCAGTAGAGAGGTCTGGCACTAGGTCCAAACCCTGACAGGGGAGGAGGGGAAAATAAAAAAAAAAAATCACTTGGTTTCTATGGTAACAGTGCTGGTAGAAATAGTTGTGTGAGCATACTGAACATGAATAAAAGCCTTCCCAAGGGAGGTCAGAGGATTTGAAGAAAGGAGGGAAAAAAAAAAGATGGCAGCTTCTGCAGCACAGAGACATTTTATGCTGAATAAGTGTTTCACATTTGTGATGTGATCAAGAACAAAATGTTGCTAAGACAATATTAAAAAATGTTTAATATCTATCCATTTATATGTAAATCATGTGTTTGTGTATTGTTGTTACTATATGAGACATACGATGCACAAATTTGCTTCTGCACACATGTATGTAGATATTGATGTGTGAATAAATAATACATCATCCTACACAATGGAAATATAATGGGAGACTATGACAGACTTTTAATACATGCATTATCATATATAATGCATCACATATGGATTACTTTACTATATCAGATATATTAAATACATGTGTGCACATTTAAAGCATAAAATATAATATCAGTCTGAAATACTTGACACAGTGATTATCCTTGAGAAAATCAGGGTACAAGATAGCTCATAAAGAGCAGCAAGAAGCACCTAGCATTATTTGTGGGTGAGGTACTTGGTTTTGGCAATTAAAGAATTTTAATTAAATTTAATTTTATTAGTGATTATCAAGACAGGAACTAGTTAGAGCCTGTGGCACAGCTAGCACACTTTATATACCAACTAGGCTCTGCCATTCAGCCTGCTTACAAACCAAGTGATCCTGGTTCATTCTTTTGAGCTAAAAATGTTCACTAGCCCTTTATTTACATCTGCTTCAATCCTCTCCGTTCATTGTTGGTTGCTATAAACTCACTCCATGGGGGACGGATTGGCACAGAGCAAAAACGTGACGGAGGCTCCCATGCAGAGGATGAGCCGTTGCTGCAAGTGAAATCCCACATCCATAAAGCCAGGGGGAGGGGGAGAATTCCCAGCTACACTCAAAAGCTTCATTTTCACAAGCATGAAGGCAAAATATTTTTGGCAGTGTGCAGTGTGTATAACAGGTTTAGAAAAAGGTGTGCTGGTCTCATGGATTTTTCAGAGTAACACAATGTGTTAAAATTTCCAGCGCTTGCTAGATTGCCTTCTGGAGTATGGGGAGAGAGGATTCTCATCCAGAAAAGATGGCTACTGAAAGTGAGGAGGATCTATATCCATTGCTGCCTCTTTACAATTCAAAAGAAATGGCATGTTATCTGGGACCGACATGTGCAGAGACAAAAGTGGCACATCAGTCCTCTCTTCTCCTCAACCCTCTTCTCCCCCTCTCCCCTGTGACACCCCCCACAACCAGCTGTCAGAGGGGGCCCCAGGAGCAGAAAATGGCTTTTTCCTGTGCCAGCCACACGGCCATCCCCCCTCCTTCCCTACGTGTGGAAACCCCTATTATTCGATGGCAGTGTGTAGGGTGTGGTGTGGGCAGATCGCCAGCAAGGACCTTGCCTCTGGGACCTCCCCAGCAAACTCGGAAGCAAGAAAGACAAAGGATGCTCATCAGACCCTGGCTGCCAACGGGGGCTTAGCACATCTGACGTTGGGTAGAGGCAGCGTGTTGTTCTGTAAGGGGGTAGCATTTGCAAAAGGTCTATGTGCACTAGGGAATTGTAACGCCATCAAGCTTCCTAGCTCATTTCAAAAATCACACCACTGGCCACACTTTCCCCTTTGAAAATCCAAGACAGCTCTCAGTTTCAGCGTGAAAGTCCATTTTAAGTCCCCTGTATGAGAATTGTATACTGTTCACATTAGAGAAAAGGGGAAATTTAATTATATAATGATGATACTTCAACCAGTTTCTTAAACCTCTCCTGCAAGCCAAAAGCACCTTGTTAGTCATTAATATTCCTTAATTAGACCTCAGGTTAACATTTTCCTGAAATGAGCAATGGCTTTCTGCATTTCTCAAAGCTAATATTTCTATCTGCCCTTGGAAACTCACAGGGCTGGCATCTAATTAGAAAATACCCTTGTTATTGACAGACCTGGGGAAGGAGGGGACAGAATGAAACAGAAGAAAACAAAGCAAAAAAGTGACCAAAGAACAAACCAAGCAAACTATTAAAAAAAAAAGAAAAAAATCAAAGTATGAGCCTGCTAAAACAGACAGAGTCTTCCAGTGTAGATACGGAGGACCTTACTGCTGGGTTCTCCAGCACCGGTGTGACAAGCTCTAAAAATACAAAGCTGTAGTAATCCTATGAATAATCCAAAAATGTTCCAAAGTCAGAAGCCCAAAGGGGTTGAACTTGAGATTCTCTATGTGCTTATTCCTGCTTTCAGCTGACAGTATCCTTTTCTTGAGAACTGGCGGGGTTGTAACATGCCCTGAATTTTAACAATGACCCTGACTGTCTCACATAACCTCCGGTTCTTTCCACATCTAGTGGGCCTGACTCCATTTGCTTTGTGCTTCAGAACTTGGATATCAAGCTATCTAGATCCATTTCACTTGCCATCTGGAATTGGACAGCCACTGAGCCAATATTTTTTTCTTGCATCTGCAGTGACTTAGACCCTAGCTGCTGAATTTTAACCCACATTCATGAATGTATATCTTGCCCCACCTTCACTGTTAGCAAACCTACTCTTTTTTCTTCTGTCATATGAGTGCTTTCACTTGCAGTCCATGAACCTTTATACCAAAACTTGGGTCCTCATTCTGTATGTTAGCTTACATCCTTGTTGAATTTGCTATGTAATAACTCCACTTTCCTACTCAGGAGGTTATGTGAGGGAGAAACATCTACCTGGCTATAAGTATTTAATGGCAAAATTGTACCAATCTATTCTACTCATGGTGTGGCCTCACCAACATCACCATTTGTTGGTATTTTTTAACCTCTTCGTGATAACCTTAGCAGGAATTCCTAGCTTAAGAGGCCAGGTCTTGTCAACATGGAGGCAATACTAATGCACTTTTGTACTAACGGACCAATATGAATGATTTTAGTATAAACGATGGCCATACAGTTAAGACAATGACTACACAGCAATCAAAGTGACAGCTGTATGAAGTCCAGATAGACAAGGTACTTTTAATTTAACTTCTTGCCCACGCTTCATATTATGGAGGTTGACTGATTTTAGCCCTAGCCTACTTGGCTTAAAGCTAGCTCACCAGATCGCACTGCAGCAAATTCTGTGACTGTAGATTAGACACACCTTAAACCAGTCCTGAGCAAAGATTTTGAATAAAGCATATCTTTCAATATGTGCATAAATTATAATGAGGTAACAGCTGCCTGAAGTAGTTATATTTATTTGATTGTTTTTTTGTTTGTTTGTTTTTATCTGCCTTATAAATGACTTTATCAGCCTTATACGACTCCAGACTTCACTCACCAATGTACAAATCATCAAACCAGCTGTCTTCTCAGCATCAATGAGCAGTAGTTGAAATGCAATAGTTGAAAAAGATCCAGGTCCAGAAAATTACTTTCTTCCTACACACAATCAATAAGAACAGAAAACAACAGGTGCTTTAGATACGCTTAGGTCAATATGTACTCTTAACAAAACACAAGCCTATGAGGCTTGAACCTGGCAATAAAAATACTCAAATCTCTGCAATGGTGTAGCACATTCAAGTATTATGTTTTGGTCACTTCAGTGCCAATACTGCGTCGTTATCTTGGATATTAATCTGGTGTCACAAGAACAACGTCTCAGAGGTTTTTTTGCTCTTTCTTACTGCTTGGTCTGCTGAAATGGACATGCAAAACATCTAAGCACACATTACTCTAGAGTTAAGACCACAAGCCAAAAATGCTGAAGACTGTGGAAATTGCATGAGCTCAATCCATCAATTTCAGCCTGAGCAATTTACTGAAAAATTATCCCTTTGCTCATGCTGAACCTGTTCAAAATACTAACATAACAAGCATCACATTTTAACAGCACTGAATTTTTCTTTGAATTATCACTGACTTCAGAATTACTGTAAATTGTACAAATTTGGGCATAGCATGTTTTTTTTTATGGCTTTGCCATGAAAAAAAATGTTTACTCTGGGCCAGATTCTGATACTCTGGCTTTGAATAGTAACTCTCTTTTCAAGTAACCAGACTGAATTCAACATACCTGAATACAATAGACCACTTTGCTCCCTGGCATGGAAAACGATCTTCATTCCACTTTCATCAGTTTTCAGGCTGCTTCTGCTCCACCAAAGTATTAGGAAATCATTCGCGCAAATTAAAATCTGCTCTCGCTGCTTGCAAAGATTCTGCTCAGCACAAGCAAAGGTGTCATGATTTGGTTCTTTGTGTAAGTCTTAAAAATCACAGTGGTTATAAAACAACATTTCTGTGGCGAGAATTACATGCTGATTTTGTTACATGCAGTTTCCCATGGTGGTTAAGTAAATAAAAGGTTTACTTTGCATGTGATCATTAGAAATTGAAAATCTTAGATCATAAAAACAGCTCCTAACAAATACGGTTTTGCACTAGCCAAGGAGTGCAGAAAATAGCATCTCATTAGCTGTAAATCTTGGCAGAAAAGGGAAACAGAGCCCAGGAGTCCTAACAAGAGCTTCTGTGCACCAGCCATTAGATCATACTGAAAAGCACAACAGGTCTAAAATTTAGTTGTATGAATGCCCATATAAACATTTTGGTATTATACGATCTTTTAAGTACTCCAAAATCTATGGTTATAGGCTTATGCCAGCCTTTAAAAGATTAAAGGCTGTATTTTAGACTAATGAATTCCACTTATTTTTATTTTTTAAAACTTTATTAATGTGTTTTAAAAGGTGATATTCTGCTATTCAGATTTTCATTGCTTCCATGTTTGGCATGGTTTTGGTATGATATGTGCTAAATAGGCACAGCAAGCATTATGATATGTGACTAAAAACAAGATCCAGGCTGGTCTATGAAATTCCAAGCATACCTCAGCTTAGGCACCTGCAAGTGCATAAAGGCAGCCTTGTCCGAGTCGTTAGGTTGCCTCACTCCTGCCAAAGTTCTCTCATGACTGAGTGATGTGGCACAGAGGGATCGTGTGCTTTTCTCATGACTGAGTGATGTGGCATGGAAGGACCTTGTGATTTTCCCATAGCCACTTAAAAGAAACACAAACACAGCAGGCAAACACCTACTTTTTCATGGAAGTCAGCACCCTGAACCCCCTGTGATGGGAATCATGCAATGCACAGCTCTGATTCAATCTTATGAGCTCCAGAGAGATGCAGCTCCCCTGATGATATCCTGTCCTATCCCTCTGGTGAGCACGCACATTAATCTCGAGTATCCTGAACTATCCGTCAAGGCTGGATGACTCCTTTTCAGGCATTAAGACATCTGAACGGAGCACCTAGAGTAAGCTGTCTGAACCTAGTCCTAAAAGGCAAACACTGTGGTGAAAAATTTCAGGTTTCCTTCTTGCTTCTGTATATCTTGAAACAGGAAAGATGAGAAAATTAAAACCAGACAGGTCAAAAATACTAGGGACACTTATTTCATTTTAATAAAATGGAGAGAGATGAAAATAATAAACATTAAACCCACAGTATAAGGTAGCAACCATTTGTTTTGCATAAAAAATACTCTGAGACAGTTCCAGAAGGCTCTCACCATGAGCTTTCTTACTCTTTGCTTATGTGGTGCTGAGACCTCCTTCAGCTGCTGAAGACGTGCTAAATAGCAGTCAAGGGGAGCATCTGGATCTTCTTTATGAATGGTCTGGGGAAGAAAAGAGGGATTTCTCTCCTATATAATGAAAAAGGCAAAAAATTAAGGCTTAGAGAAAACCACCAGAAAACAAGATGTTAAGTCTTCTCCAATCCCTATGTTAGTGGTCTGCATTTGCCACACCTCTTTGTCTTAACCTGTGAAATAACCTCAAGTGCTCTCAGCTGGGGTGTTAACACACTGCTTTTTCTCCTGCCTGGTTTCTACCAGGTCTGCTTACTTGGAAAGGCCCACAAGTAGAATCAGCTGGAAAACGAGCAGTCAAATAAGAGAGAACAACATGAGGAAACAATGCATCTGGGTCATGTTTCCCAAAGTAAATCTTAATAAATTCTAAGTCAATTACACCACATAGATTCACATCAGATTGGGAACTAGCCCAAGTTTTTAAACTTTTGTACAGACTCTTCCATATATATATTTCACAAAAAATAAGTCTGAATAATCTATTTCCTTGTTACTTTTACCATACATGCAAGCTTTCTTTCTAAAGTATTTAAATGTCTTTCCTTATCTAAGGGATACCAAAGCCGAGTCATGAACCTTAGAATCCATTTACCAAGCTCTCACACACATTCGCAGTATGGTGTTCAAGATAGTTCTTAATTATTTCCTTCTGCCAAGAAATGAAAAAAGTCAAGTGCATTTGCTATAAAGAAAAATATAATCTACCCTATAATTAGCTCTTAACTAGCATCTTTCAATAAATATGCCCTCAGCAAGATGCTTTGCCATCAACATAAAACAATTCAAAACACTTGGAAAAAGGCATATTGAGAAAGAGAATGCAAGGAAGATAATTAAAACCAATCAGGAATGTGGTAAATGTGATTTTGAAGCAGCAATAACCTAAAGACAGAAGCAGATTCAGTCCAAAGATGGAAATCAAATATGCCTAGTGTCTTTATAACAAATGATCAATAGCAGTAATAGCTAAGCTTTGGACTAGGTCACATATTTTATAAAAACCCATCTGTGAAAAATGCATATAGCCGTGGTTTATTGCTGTGGTTTGTACACCAGCAAGATTTTCATTTATTTGAACATCTTCCATCATGTTCAGGACAAGAAAGTGCTTCTAACAATCTCCTATGAGTCATTATTGGAGCACAAGTCTTACGAGGAGAGGCTGAGGGAGCTGGGGTTGTTCAGTCTGGGGAAGAGGAGACTGAGGGGACACCTTATCGCTCTGTACAAGTACCTGAAAGGAAGCTGTAGAGAGACGGGGGTCGGTCTCTTCTCCCAAGTTACAGATGATAGGACAAGGGGCAATGGCTTCAAATTATGCCAGGGGAAATTCAGGTTAGATATTAGGAAACATTTCTTTACTGAAAGGGTTGTCAGGCACTGGAATGGGCTGCCCAGGGACGTGGTGGAGTCACCATCCCTGGAGGTATTTAAGAAACGTGTAGACATGGTTCTTCAGGGCATGCTCTAGTGCCCAAGATTATTGGTTTGTCGTGGGCTGCTGAGTGGGTGGGTGATGGATTTTTGGTTTGGTTGTTGTTGTGTGTTTAGGTGGTGTGGTGGTTTGTTTTTTTTTTTTTGTTTTTTTTTTTTGTGGTTGGACTCGATGATCTCTGAGGTCCCTTCCAACCACCACAATTCTGTGATTCTGTGATTCTGTGATTATTTTGGCATTATGATATTTGATGAAAAAAGCAGCTCAGTACAGCTGAAGTAATGTAATTTAATAAGATGTGCTACTTGTTGTTTGCTTTAGGATAGGTGACTCTGACCGCCTGTTAAACATCAGCATACCTCATACTGGACATTTGGAAAATTTGACTGACTGGCCAATGTCAAGTCCAAACTCAAAGTAGTATCAGATGTGCTACTGTTCTGGGGGAATATTGCAGCAAATATGCTGATTGAGTTATAAAGAAGTAAATTTCTTCTACTTTCATGGATGCCAGTGGGATCTGCGTAAGAGGGCTGGACAAGAAACACCACGTTCCCACATCGTGTGATGAGGAACGTGCAAGCTGCATGGGTATTTATGAGCGTGTGCCTGTCCTTCATACAGAAAGTTCATGGTGCTCTGGGGATGAAACCAAGCAAAGTTTACAGATCAGCAACTTGTCAGCCCCAACCTCCAGCTGAAATTAAATGCAGATAAAACAAATAGAATGTTTTAAGGAAATGGAAATACCAAGTGCTGGAATTTCCTGGCTATATACAGCTGGCTTTATTTCAAACTCTGTGGACATGGAAAAAAAAATGAGCTCATACTCCCCATGTGGGAAATGTGATGTTGGTAAGGGAAGAAAACAGAGTTATATTCCCTGTTCTATGGCAACTGCATGATTATCCAGGCCAAAGACAAGGAAACAGTCCCAACAAGAATAGCTGTCCAGCCACAGCTTGAAGGATCTCACAGGCAAGAGTATGCACCCAGTGAGAAATATGGATGAGGCTTTCTGTGGATGCTGGGAGGGAGAGAGAAAATGAAGCCATGTGGAAGCAAGCTGTGCTTTGACCCTTGCCCTGGCTGTGTGTAGTTTTCTAATATAGAAGTAGATTATGTGACTTACTGATTCTAGTGTGCAGTGAGGGGTCAGCTTGAATTACAATGGGGATGAAATGCTAAAACAGGAAAACATCAGATCCACAGGGTCTGTGACTGCAGCAAGGCAATGTCAGAGAGGGGAATAGGGCAGGGAATGCTGGAAACAGTAAATCTGATGGGACTGAATTCCTGGTATCTCACATTCAGCATCCCAAATTAGTGGATGCTTTTTGCTTTAACCTCTGTGTGTGTGGTTCCTCCATCTGTAAAACAGATGGTCGGTCTTCTCATAGGGTGTGCCTACCATAGCCTCTTAGGTCTGATCTGCAGTGTGTTTTTGCAGCGAATCTCCCAGCCATCCCTGCTAACAGCGCTTTGTTTTGCATTCCTGAGTCCTTCTGGGGCACAGAGGCTGAATTTCTTTGGGTGAGATTAAACTGGACGTCGTTCTTCAGGTGACTCCACCTAATGCGCTTCAGCTGCTCACAGGTGATCAAAACATGTTGCTGGGATGCAGGAAAACCCCTGCAGTGTGAGCATCAGGTCCACGGCACCTCCTCTTCCATGCGGCAGAGGTGGTCCTGCCAGGCCTCACCACTCGCTAACGCAGACGCAGATTTCTGCAAAAATAAGGCTGCAAGTGCTCAGTTGCGGCAGTGATGAGCAAGAGAAAACAGCCTGGGAGGAAATGAACCATTTCTCCTTCAGAGCAAGGTTTGTGTGGTGCAGAATAAAAGCACGACATGCCAGACACAAGAAGGAAAATAAGTATTGCATAGCTGTTCCTTAAATGGGCTACTTACACTTTCTGTGCACTGACTGAGGTGGGTGTCTTGGAGAGAAATCATATACATTCATGTAACTAAAGACTGTCTTGAGGCATACATTGACGAGGTCAAATTAAAGTTACACAGACCACCTTAATTCTGGCATTTCCTAAGTCTCAAGCATTTGACTTTACAACCTTAATAATGTTCTTTTAACATAGTTTTTGTATGTGTAATAAATTATATGCCCTTCTCACTTTCGGTGCTCTTCTCACCAGTAATGCTGTTGGATTCTGGTCCTTCGTTATGAAAACAAATATTGGAAATTATTGCTGTTGTTATTGAAACCAGATGTACTGCTCTCTGTGGCATTTATTTGTATAGTGTCAAACTCTGGCACATTCAATTTCAGGGTAGTTATTGAATAAAAATGAGCAATATAACTGGTAGTGAAATGTAAGTGCTGGAAAGGCCTTAGAAGCTGTGTCTTTTCAGGAAAGTTTATAATTTTCATTTCATACGCAAACATTCACACAAATGACTATGAGCAAAAATGACAAAATCATGTATTTGCGTCAGTATAGAGTAATGAAAAGTAACAGAGGGCCAAGATGAAAGAATCTGGGCCCAAATGTGTGAAGCATTAAATCTGCCCTGAAGAAGGAGGTCTCTTGTGTCTCATGGGCGAAAAAAAAGTGACGTTCTCAGAAAACTCAGAATGATAAATGTAAAGCACAGACCTCACCGTTGTTTCCCCTTAATTCAGATCTCAGACAAAAAGCACCCTGAAGGACAGCATTTCTCCCCATCTGCTGCTGAAGGTGGGCATGCTTCAGCTTTAGAGGTCTAACTTCTGGTCATCAACTATTCATTGAGAAATAACCCATCTCATCTATGCTCTCACTGCTCGTCCTGACATCACCACAGAGGACAAAGCTGCTTGACTGTAGTAGAAAGTCCTGGGTGGAGAAAATGTGCAGGGAACAAGTCCAGTGCATGTCTAGCAGGACCTAGGATCGTACAGAGATAGAGGAGTTCCTGAGTTTTTCCTTGGGAGGAAAGTACCAACAAATAGGGTACAAATCTCTGCAGAAAACACAAAACTGGAATAGCACAATTATTTAAATGAGAAGGGTCAGGAATGCTGGGTAAGGCAGATTAAAGAAACTGCTTGGAAAAAAAAAATTGGAGATAACCATAAGCAAAGCCTTTAAGTAATATTACAGCTCCATATTTAAATACTTAAAAATAGGAAACCCCAGAACTAAACAGCATACACCAACATTAATTCAGTCTGTTTATTAATGCATTTTATTATGAACTTTCAGTGCATGATTGCCTTACAATTTTCCTACAGGATTCCCACCCCAGTTAATTCACGTGGTGTGTCGTGTTCTGAGAGTGGATCAGGGCTGTGCTGTTAATTAGGTTTTGTTAAAGGGTTAGACCTGCAGAATTACTGAGCACTCACTGCTGTAACCGCAGTCAAGGAATGTCTGTGTCCTGGATGTGCATCATGAAAAGCTAAAGACTCTGTAAATTAGTCCATGGGCTTCTCAGATTGGATGACTAGTCTTGTACAGTTTGAGCTTTAACTTTTAAGTCACTTACTTCGATGAGACATCTCACAAGCCTGGGTACCAGTATGCTTTTATCTCAGAGAGCCATCAAGAAAATCAATTTCTTAGCAGTTGGATCTCCCTTATGCACTGTTGTAAGAATGGTGCATTAAAACCAATTTGAAAGATTAAACACTCATGGAAGACACGTGGAAAGGTAGATGCAGAGTAATGTAATTCCACACTCTGTGTGAAAACCAAAAAAAGACCTGTTTACTGTGAATTTTTGCAACTTTTAACACTTCTCTTACGTAGGCATTTTGCAGTGTAACTGTCTGTACAATTCCCAGGCTCATGCAAAGCACCCTCAGGTGCTAAAAATCTTTCAGTCTAGATAAACAATATGTATAGGGAAAGCTGGAAAAAAAACCCCTATATATAAAAATAAGCATCTTTTCAGTTAATGTATGTTAATCATTACTACTAAATTACTCCCACCTTCATGATTCTTGAATACCTACTGGTCATTTTTACAGAGTCTGCTGCTTCTGGCCAGGGCACTGCTAACCAGTCTAATCAGAAAATTCAGTTTGTCCACTGACCAGCCTCCCGCGCTGTGCCAAGGCAGCAGCGTTCGATGCCTGCCTCGCAGGGCTTGCCTTATTTTGTCAGCCTTCCATCTCATTCAGTAGAGCAAGGGCAACCTATTGATTGACTGATTTCATTTCCATCCTCCTGACATTCCTTGGATTTCTTGCAGCAAAGATCAGACACCCCTCTCAGAAACTAATTTGGAATTTTAACAAGACTTCAGAGAGAGACGGGCTCAAAACGGCATGGACTTTTATCGGCAAGCTAATCCCCAAATAATTCTGACAACTGTAAGTGGAGGCAACATCTGAACTGGAAGAATGACCACTTATTTATTGAAGAAAAACGCAATCTTTGTGGTTATTTCAAAAAGCATTTTACTGTAACCTAAAATGTCCAGCTGTGGGAAGGTTTGAAAGAAGAAGGGGGAAAAAAAAGCTTTTTGAGTACAGCTATAAGGAAAATGTACCCTGCTAGTTTATAAAGCTTTTGATTGTATTGTGATTAATCTGATTTATGCTGCATATATATGGCCTAAAGTCACAGCATAGGGGGAACCCTTGTGATAAAACAGAGTGATTTTTTTAGGTTGTTTGTTTTTTTTTTTTAATATTGCAAAAGGATACTATTTTTACTGCAATATGCAACTGTGCCAATGGAAAATAGTGGGAAGAAAAAAATATATTGTCTGGCACTGGTTGCCATAGCAACAAGCTGAAGTTCAAGGAGAAGTGGAGAATCTGAATTCTGTGGCAAGGTAATGAATTTAGCATCTACAGGAACAGAAATGGATTTTCTGTCACAGCCTGTAAATCAACCGCAGGAAACCAACATGCGGGAGATATTTTGGAATGCTTTATATCTGCTTCTAATGTATGAAAAGTGTATCAAAATTAGCTCTCAGGGCTTTGTCTTCCAGGGCCTCCCCTTTCTTTCTGTTCAGACCAATGCACTTAAAATCATACTCGATGAAGCTGATGTTTGCTGTTGAGACAAAGGCAAAAGCCTTGCAGTTTTCTCCGCAACCCCCTGGAGTCAGCAGCCATCGCCCTCCTCCCAGAAAGCTGTTTTACACACTCACCTTTCCCAATGCAGCAAAATTTCAAAGGTCAGCCACGAGTCACATGCCTCCAGTAGTCTAACTTAGATTTTGAGCTACTTTTCAAGATGGTTTCTTACAGAAGTGCATGATACAGGTGTGAAGGTGAAAATACCCGAGGTACCCAGCTCAGCATCAGGCACAATCGAGAAGGCTTTTCGACACATCTACACACATGTGTAACTGGTCTGCCTTGAAAACCCTGGTGAACAATGGCTGCTTGGTGCAAGGAGCTGCCTTGGAGGACCTGTCATACCAAGGAAAGGTGGGGATGGAGTTTGACCACTGAGCTGGGTTTTTTATGACCGTTGTCTGCAGAAAGGCTGTGTGTGGCTCCAGGTTGCCTGCGAGCAGTCAGTAGTCTCAAAAGGGATTTGGAGGAATGACGTCCATGTCTCAGCTAAATTGCTAGTCTATTCTCATGCTCTCTCAGTCTCTTTCTAATGGCTCATTGATCTCCAGAGTGACCTTGTCCTTGGCCACAACAATTATGCCTCAGCAATCCAGACAGTATCAGGGAGAAATGTATAGAAAAAAATGTCTTACAACAGTGGGACCCAGCTATCATTCTTCATGCTCTCTGTGCCTTTTAAAACATGAAAAATAAATGGCTTCCCTTTCTACCTCCTATCCTAGAGCAGATGGAACACACCCTAGGGAAAGGGAGGAAAAAATTCTCTTAAATAAAAAAAAAATAATATAACAATACACCACAGTTAATTATCTATAATGGGCTTCATTCCCAGTAAATCACACCCATGTAGCTCAGATGTAATTCTTCCAAAGTCAGTGAAGACAAAGAAGTGTAAAATCACTGTGAGCAGAGAATACAGATCAAAATACAATCTAAAATATAAAGTAGGAGAAGAAGAAATGGGACAAAAAAAAAAAAAAGATTTCTTTTTTGAATGTCTTCTGCATAACACAAAGGAATGCACTCTGTCCCTGTTACTGTAGAGGGTGCATATGGAAGATCAATTATCTCTATATATTCTCTTTGACTTCCAGCCATGCAACTGAATGCTAACTAAACACAGAATAACAGTTCAGGAGTTAAAACTTTTCAGAGAATTTTATATAATTTGCTGATCTTGACTAGTTCTTGTTCAAATCCTCTTTTGTTTCTACAGTAAAAGCATAACCACAGGCAGCAGGAATTTCCCTGGATGTGTATTTGTAACTTTCTCTGAACAAAATATTTTGAAATTTGTGAATTAAAACACCTAATATCAGAACTATTGTTTAAGTTGTTTTTTTTAATCTATTTAGATGGCAAAGTACAGAGGGTAAACCCACCTTCAACCATCTGAAAGAAAACAAACAATATTTCCATTCTAACTCCCACATGTTTTGTTCTTTTCTCCAGATTCCTGTTCCATTACAATTGTGAAAATATTCAGCACCAGTTGAATTTAAGTGCACCTCCCAAGTCATGTCAAATCAATCAGTAAAATTCTTAAACTCATACTTAATTATTGGGAGTCTTGAGATTAAATGCAAATGGTTTCAATACTTCTGGTGATCTGTGGCCATTTGGAAAAGAAGAGAGGAAATGCAAATATACACATTTCAAAAGCGCTTCAGCGCTGGTTTGGACTGCTGTAGAAGTAAAGATGTGTTAAACCTTATAGCCACAGTTATTCTTTCTTATTCTTCTGGTAGAAAACTCTCCAAAACGTCAGTCCTCTTGTCCTTTTATAAATATTTGAATAGCTGGTAGCTTAAGCTTCACCTCTGTCATCTTTCATTTAAAACCAGAGTCCCTCTGGGCTACAGAAGAGGACAGCGTTGCCCAGCGTGGGGTTTGGTACAGCTTGCAGGTTTCTGCTCAGGAGTCCTTGGGGAGAAAGTCACTTTGCTGTTGAGATGAACCACTCTGTTAACAGCAGGAAGTTTGCAGGATTTCCTTTCAAAATTGAGGCATTTATTTGCCTTTAAAGAAAAGAGTCTTCTGATCCCAGAGACTGCTTTTATGCAATAATGGCATACGGTGTTTCTGTGGATTTTGTCTGAAACTGTAAGTAAATATGAAGGTAGTAGGAAATCGTTATTTCAATTACTATTCCTGCCGTGAATATAAGATTCTCTCTGTCTGACAAACAGTGCATGATTTTCATTTACGTAAGCTTCTCTTGGAGTGGAAAAGAATAAATCAATACACATAAAGGCAGTTTTGATTGGAGTTGATGATATAAAGTATTAATTACCAATAAAATCTGTTCAGTCTTTCTTACTGTCTCTTTACCCAGGTGTGCCATGAGCTGCTGTAATAAGCCCATCTGTATTAGGAAAAAAAAGGTACAATTTTTTGCCAAGTAATTTTTCTGCAAGAGACATCCTTGATTCAGATCACAGTGTGACTGTACAAATTGGCATGGATCAACTGCTGGAGCAGTTGAAGGGGTGGGAACATATGTGGTATTGTCACCAAACCCACTGTCATGTCAAATCACAGCCTCAGGCAAAAGAGTGGAAGATCTGCTTGGGACCCGGATCTCTCTCATCATGGCTGAGATTTTCAAGAAGTGTGGAGGAGGCTACATGCCTTCCTCCAGCAGCTTTGTGAATTGACCCCAGGATATACTTTTCATATCTGTAACAATAAAAAATAAAGCAGCTTCTGCTCTTTTAGGGTGGGCTTTTTTTTTATTATTATTTTTTAAATTATGTACATTTTGGTCAGTCTTGCCTGAATATATTCTCACTTTTTTTGCTTCAGTTACAAAAGAAAGAGCCTTGTTTATAGTACCCAAAAGATATGTGACCCCTTCTCTGAAAAATCTGTCTTTGACTAGGTCTGTGACAGTTTCCACAGTTCATTAACTCTTCTTGCAAATTTATTTATGAGCACGAACTATTCTCCCTCCCTATCAGTTCTCTCCAGAAAGTAGGGGAGGACAGACTGGCACTGGAAGGAGTCATTGCGTGAATGATTAGGCTCTATTTACAGTTTGCAGAAATATAACCAGCATGTTTGTGCTGTCTTCATTCACCTGAGAAATGTTTATTTGTGCTAGTAATTCTATTGAAGTGATTACTGTCTGAGGAGCCAAAGCATGTTATCTCGCCAATTCCCCTCGCAAGCCATAATGCACAGCTGCAAAGCTCCAGGAGACCACTGAAAGGTATCCTGAAACTTCATGGTAGTGGCAGGAGGGGAAGAGAGGACACCTGGCCCTTCTGGCATTCACCTAGGATTGACTGGTTATGTGCAGAGAGTGGGGAAGGAGGGAGGAGAGACAGGGATATGGTCAGTCTGTTTATGCTTCCATTTAATCTTTAATCACCTCAAAGGGATTTTTGTGATCTGTTGATTTTTTGAGCTGTTGGAAATGGCAGGGAAGCCAGGAGTTATTAGTTTTCTGGGTTTCTGTATTGGATTCTGGATGTTGAAGCAAAACTCTGCTTTCCTTGCTCCTTCCCAGAGCTCCTTCCTGTCCCCTTCCTTCTGAAAAGAGACTCCTCCAGAAAAGGACCATTTTATATCACTTTCCATCAAGAAAGTTCCCCCTACTCAAACTAGTTCAGGCAGAGGTAGTTCAGCTGGGTACAGCACGACTGTGTTGCACTGCAGGACTCAGGGCTGAGTGTCTGAAAATCCCAGAGCTATGCACATATCTTCCCACCACTCCTAGAAGGGCAGAAGCAGACTGGAAAAGAGCAGTGGAACTTTATCCCATAAATCCCTTCTAAAAGAGTCTGTCCACACTGAGCATGCCCTACACTTAGGCAGAGCTGGGCTAGCCTGGCAGAACAAGCCACATCCCTGCAGAGCTCATTATCAGCTCTCCCAGCTCATGGTTGGGTAGGACTGCTTTATAATTGCTCTCTTGGTTGTCAAGGGCTGCCGAGGAGCACGGCATGTAAGCAAGGGGTAGGGAACCCTGGTGCTACTCCTGTCTGTGCAGTGCTTCCCAGGGATACTGAAGAAGATGTGGTTCAGGTTGTAGAAGACCAACAATCACAGAGGGCAGGCACAGATGTAGAGACTTTAGAATAAGGGAGGGGAGATGTCTCCAGAGGCATAAGGATGAGCAAGCAGTTCCAGTTCTGGCATTTCCTAGCATTTGAGTGCATGGCTTTGAAACATAATTATCCTTTTTTCTAGTTCATATAAACAAAGAAAATGGTTGCAAATAACAGCATTGGGTTTGGGGTTTTTTTAAGCATCTGTCACAGCATCTTTAGGAAGACAACGTAACTACTTCTTACAATGGGCTTCAACTTCCTAACTCCTGAACTATTCACATCCACATGTAATTCACTGAGAAAAGAGATCTCTGACTAGGTTACCTCTGTAGCACTCACTGTATGGGGCAACCACTTGAAGGAAGGCCATTTGACACGCTATACCCGAAAGCATCAATAAACATCAGTCTAGAGACTTCTGCTCAGAAAGCAGCATTGACAGTTTTTCATACACACCCAAAGCAAGCCATGTAGTGAGCTGATTGTTTACATTGAATGGTTAATCCATTACATTAGGTGAGAAACAAGGCAAGAGCCAGAATGTCTCAATCTCTACTTTACATGAAAGGCAAGAGCTACTAGTTTAATTCTACTGGCATAAATCTGGAGGACGTCTGCTTGCTTACTGCTTTATAGACTAATGGACTACAGCTGTTATCATGTTCTAGGGAGCCCTGGGCAGAGATCAGAGAGTATGTACAGTCCCACCAGTACAGATGTTGTGTGCAGTCAGTGGAAATTCAGTCAAATACATTGTAATTGCTAAAGTAATTAAAGCTCATTACTGAAAGTAAACATAGCTGCCAAAGTTAGCACTCCTGAAGGAGTAAGTGAAGTTCCTCATTTATTCACACTGGAACCAAAAGAGATCATTAGGGCACACGTGAATTCTGGGCTGACAGGGGAGGAGTACTTTAATGAGAAAATAGTTGCGAGAGAGATGAATATGCTTATAAACATAAATTGTGAAAAATTGTGAAAATACTAAAAAAAAAAATACATTGATGGAAACAGAATGCATTTCCAGAAATTGAAAGGAGCGGAGACCTAAACACAGCTGTTGACAAAGACTTAAGATGTCCTCAGGTTTCCAAGACAGCCACACAGGTATGACAGATGTGACACAGGATCTCTGGGAGATTCTTGGCCTTGTGAATTGATCCTTCTGGAGGTCACAGATGACTATTTACATGAGTCTGAAATTGCATTAGATTAATACGTTTAGACAATTTGCATTAGATTCATATGTTTAGACAACTAAATCCAGCTCCCAGTCAATGGATTCTCCGAAGCTGCTCAGCTGAGCTTGGAGCAAGCACCATTTGTTCACCTGAAGAGCTCTGAAAATTCCATTGACTGTACTGACTAAATTACCATTGATAGGTAAGGGTTTAGGCAGCCAGCACACATATTGACACCTATATAAAAACACCAACACTTAGCAGTCTTAACCTCGAGCAGAATCCCGGCTGTTAATGCAGATGTATCAATTCTGTCATAACTCTAACTTGAAAAAAGTTGTAAATGTTCACCCAGCCGCTGTCATTGATAGCACATGGCAGAAATGGAGACCGCTTTAGCTCTGCAAAGACTGTGTCTGCTACAGCTCTAAGTGGAAAAACAATTTCAGGTATTTTTACATGTTTTTCAGTGATCGACCAGTTGCATACCTTGACTGATTTATGTTTACCTATTACAACATGCAGGCAAAAGGCAATCATCCTGTCACAGCTGAATTTATCCCACTATTCTCCTATTCCAGATTATTAGTTCTTTCGCATCTCAGTACTCTTACTGTGCTTCACAGAAAAGAATCATTTTCACTTCTGAGAGAAAATGAAGCGCTTTCTGAACACTTTGTTTATGGTAGCCTATAAATTTATTGACATTTTCATATCATATATTTTTCTTGCATTCAAATTCCTTCTCAACCTCAGAAAGCTCTCTTTAAAAACAAGAGAAATTCATCTGAAGTCAGTCCATTCAAACCATTTATCAAATTTATCACTTAGTATTTGATGTAGTTAATGCACAAAAAGAGGTCAGTGATGCTCTGTCCCTACTCCACCTGGAAATGCAGGGCTCACTTTGGCAGCTGTTCCTGATGGAAGCAATCCCCAGTGCACCGGAGGCAGGGCTGGTCACAGCACACCTCTATAAGGAGACGTGAATTCCTATTGCTGTAATCCCACTGTTGTATCCCTATGATAGGTAACACTATCTGGGCTCAAGGAATAAGAAATTTCTATTCCACATACTGCCATTTAGCTATTTGCATATAAAAAGAGGTGTCATCAGTGCAGACAGTTCTTTATTCAAGGAGCAAACTTCAAAAATCACATGCTCTCTGTGTGATTAAGCTGAATCTGATTTCATAATTCAGCAATGTGCATTTCACACTTGCTAGTTAACTCGCATGGCTGAGTCTGAACATTGTCACAGGCCCAAATTTGCTTATTATATGTTTTCTTTTGCTTTGCCCTAAGAACAAAGTGGTTGGTTGGTTTTCATATTGATCCTGCTGGAGTTATGTCTGCTGGTGCTTTCAGAGTGTATTTTAAGGACATAGACACAATTAAGAATTAATATAGCTTTGCAGGGAAAATAGAGCACTACCACGCTATATTCTGCAAGATAATGTGGTGAGCACAAGTGCTGTGTGCCTGTTGACAGCCTGGCAAGGCTAATGTCAGCAGCAGAGTCACAGCTGGAAGCCTGCCCAGATTTTCCACCAGGAGAAGAGTCACGAGCTCGGTGGCACCTGTGGATCAGCAACACGTGCAGTCCTGCGTGAGCCATTATTTTAGCAAAGCAGGATGTTTTCATTTACTGTGTTTGTCAGCTCTGTAGTTTGGCATCACAGAGATGAGAATTAGGGATGAAATAATCTGTTCAAGGAGAGTATCTACCTAAACCAACTCCCAGAAGTGCCTGCTCTAAGGTGGGGGAGTTCTCTTTCAGAGTGAATGATAACAGATTAGTAGTTTTGTTTCCCAGCCACCCTCTTTTTGCCACAGGCAGAATTCCTTTGTGTACTGGCAACTGCAAACTCAAAAATTTTTTCTACTGTAAAAGCAGTACTGGAAACAGATAGTTTGGTTGAATCACTGGATCACCTCAATGGCTGAGCAACAAAGAAAGGATTAAATAAATGCATGAATAATGCATTGTCCCCTTCTAGGGCTGCTATTTCAGCTTTTTTATTATTGTTAAATATTAAAAACCAAAACAAACAAGTTATTAACCATCTTTGCTTGGATGAGAGAAGTAAGTGGTCACCAAGCACAAGGGGAAAGCAATTGTAAGCCATTTAATCACTCCTTTCAGCATTTTTTCTAAGTGCATAGTTCCTCAGCAAACCACAGTTTTGCAATTGAATCACTCTGAATTGAGATATTCCCCAAGAAGAACAGCAGATGTGAGGGAGGGTGACATAATCTTGTTTTACCACACAGCCAGGGCCTGAGTGCAGAACACTGCAAACGAGATCTGTTTGCATCCTGGGTTAGCAAAGGCCTTTGGGGCTGTTTACCTGCAACATGTGCTGTGCTCACAGATTCTGTAGAAACACATAAGGTAAGAAAGCGGTGGCTGCTCCCTACCTGCCATTCCAGCTATCTGGTAATTTTTTTCATTTTAATTAAAATATGGCCTTATGATCCAGTGAATTCAGATCATTACTCAGAGCAAGGATTTTAAAGCAGCTAGTTACTATGCTCAAGAAAAGGGCTTGGTTTTAGAAGGGAAATATGGAAAAGGGGCAGGAGAGAGTCTCACTGTTCATTTGGTCCTTTCCTCTAGGCTGACAGGGCTGGTAAGAACTCCTCTCGTAAGGTGGCATCTCTTGAGGCAGAGGCATGGATACCACCCCTCGCCAAACCTGCTGCTGTCTCTCTCCTCTGGTCAGTTGCAGAACATCAGCTGTCTGCTCTTACATACTTCATTTGTTTTCGCTGCACCCACCAAGAAGCCTTAAAATATGGAGATCACACCTAATTATTTTTAAATTTTTGTTTTTCTCTCCGTCTTTCAGTTATGAAAACTTTTTTTTTTTTTTTCTGGTTTGGATTCTACTTCAAATCATATAATAATCCTTCAGTGTAAAAATTCTTATGCCCAAACCGCGAAAGGAGTGTAAAGGATCATCTCTCACTGACTTCAGTGGAAGGTCGGACTCCAAATAGCTACAAAGATTTGGGTGTTTTTCTGTGCAGCCTCTTTATATGTGCATGCCTCTATCCTAAAGCTGCTCTGCAGATAGGAAAAGCAGCACAAAATCTTGGACCACATTCAGGAGGTGGGAAGCACAGGCATCTGAGAGAATGCACCATATCCCCAAATCACAGAGCCTCAGCACTGTCCCTGGCCCGTCTGCACGTCCTTCCTTACGGTCTTGTTCCCAAGCATCTCCTCTGGGAACCATACTCCTGCTGGCTGACTTGGTTTGCAGCTGCAGAAACAGCCCTGGGAAGGGGCTTTGGCAAGTTACCGGCTGTGGGCTTTCCTGTTGTTAATTCCCAAGGTAGCCAAGAGGCTGTCTACAATGACCTGAGTTGAATAGTCCATGAGCAGCATCTGTTCTCCATAGCAATGTCCTTCTACAACCTGCAATACCCAGGGAAGAACAGATAGGATGGAGCTGGAGCAGGGATGCTCAGGGAAACCAAGTGGAACAGACAGGCCCAGTTGCAGGCAATGCTGGTAAAACTCATATGGTTGAGTCCCACCCTACATGCCCTGCAGGTAGGCCCAGCTTCTTTCTGCAACAACACAGTGGAGTTGTGATCCCCTGACCTGCTGCGCTTTGAAGCTGGGGCTCACAGATCAGACAGGGTCTCATTTTCAGATCTACCTGGGATGTGCCACCTCACATGTCTCCCACAGGTGACCCCCCAGGTGGCACACTTCCCTTGCACCCCTCCCACTCTCATGTGCCCAGATCTGCTCCTGTCTTTCCAGCACATCCTGCCAGCACAGTCCCAGGCACAGGAAAAAAAAATGTCTTTGAGGGATCTGCCTGGGAATGCCGATCTTTAAGTTTTTCACAGAGTAAAACAGGGATGGGAAACGCAGGGGATTTCTCATTGCTTGTTGCAACACACTGGATATTTTTAGGTGAAACACAGGCCTCAGTGTCCCTGAAGATGAGCCACATTGTCAGTTGGTTCATTTGTTTAAAAAGCACCAATAAAAAAATCTCATCTGAGAAAAACAATTTGGCATCAAAATCATAGAAAGCAGAAAGAGGCAGAAGAAAATGCACCAGAACACTCATTTCATTTTTCTCCATTGACTTTATTGATTGCAATAACTGTCTGGTTTTGATGTAGAGCTTTTTATCCACATAACTAAAGCATTTTATGAAAATAGGGCCATACTTAAGATGAAATTACTTTTTCTTCTGGTGGTAGATGGCTTAAACCCCAGCTAGTTCCCATCCTAAGGCCCTATTATCTGGGACTTGGTCTAACAGAAGTAAGCCTTGCCCACATCTCCACGAAGTTGAAAAAGACTTCACTCAGGTTGCCCAGCAAATCTGTGCTCAGATTTTTTATAAGGCCTGATTCGCTCTGCCCCGAGTCATCAGGTGTTGCAGCTGTGTATCATTTTCTGGGCAGGCAGGATGCGCTCAGCTATGCATTTGGAGCACTGCACAGATCTGAATTTTTCTGCATTGAAAACAGACTTTCTCGTGATCTGAGGGGCGGAGTGACCCTGGAAAAGTTGGATGATCTTCTTTATTTATATAGAAATATAGTAAGCTGCTTACCAGATGGACTTGTTTGCAAGCTTGCCCACTTCTGACATGAATCAATTAATTTACAGGGAAATTTTCTGGAAACCGGTAAACCCAAAAAAAGAAAACCAATGTGATACCAGTACTGCCACCTCGTGTAGGCTTTGACCATTGCAGGTGTTTTCTACAGGACCTTTATGTTTTAGTAGCACTGAGTAACACAAAAGCTATTAACAGAGCAAATACTTTAAATGGCTGCACACAATATAAAGGATGTTGCCTTTCCAGAGCTCGTCCTTCAAACTAAACATTTGTAGAAGTACTCTTGGATCTGATTTATAAGTGGACTTCCATATCATATAGTCAGAACTTCAGTGGTGAATCGCAATTCCTTATTGGAAATGAAGACGTGAAACTCCACAGAAAAATGGGAAAGACAAGGAACTTTAGGGAGTGAGTGGTTCCCCTGGAGGAGAATGCCCAAGGCAAAAGGAGCAGAAAGCTAAAGCAGCAGGCCAGATCACCAGGCATAAGCACAAGAAAAATCAGCAAGTTCAAACCAAACAAAGTATCTTACAAAAGGGAAATGGGGAAAAGGTTGAAAATTGCTTCGTGTTACTTTTTGTTACTCAAGGGTCAACCTAGGCATCATTTTCTGCACTCAAGTAACACTGCTAAATTTTTGTTGCATTATCTCAAAAAGCAGAGATGATGATCAACACACCACTGACCTTCTAAGCGAAATGTCTGAAGACATATTTGCAGGGCTAAGCGCTGCCGAGGGAGACAAGAAGGCTGTGTCATTGTGTGACCAGGGAGATGCGACGCACACCAGTGCATCCCACCCACCCTCTCCCTGCCCTTTTCGCCCACCCTACACACACAAAGGGGTGGGGATAGCCATGAGCTCAGGGAAGCAGGGCTCACTGCCAGCCTGGAGCTCCCTGGAACACTGCTAGAACAGTGTAAGCCTCTGTTATGAGCATATCACTCCAAAACCAAAACAGGCATAACCAATTCAAGAACTAGGGAACATCAGACTATGTTAATAGGATCAGTGAAAACAGAATCAAGGAAGAGGAGAGCAATGGCTCTGTCAATAGATATTCAAAGTTTAGAGGAACTCCAAGGCAAACTGGAAAAGCTGGCAATAGAAATACCCAGAAATGACCAGATACGCACGAAACATGCAGGACATGTCCAGGTTAACAAAGCAAGTTACCCACATTCTCCATCTCAGCCAGTCCGACACCTTGACACCATCATTGTACAGGTGTACATCTCTGCCTTAAGCAGAGCTCCCAGAAATGTTAGCAAGCCGAATGAAGCTAGTCAGTCCTCCAAAAAATTAAGATAGATATAAATTTATTTGACTTAACAGAGACACGTTTTGTTCATGGGCTAATCCTTTCCATAAAATTTAGCACAACCATCATCTTAGAAGAACTGGTTTTTTTGCTATGCTACCTCTGAATAGAAACTGTGAAAACTTTTTGTCAGAAAATGAACCACTCTACTATGATTTAACAAAGCCTGGTTTGGGTCAAGCTTCCCAAAACTTCCTATGGATTGTGCCTGGAACCCTCTCACCATCCCTCCCTCCCAGGAACATTACGTGCAGACAGCTGCTCTTCTTCCCCTTTCCATCCACCAGTCAAACCAGAGTGACAGAGTCTGGCCAGAAACTGCCTTTCCCCGCAGCTACAACTGCAGTGCCATGCTCCTGCTGGCTGTGAGGACATTCATGTAGAAACAGAGAGTGAGAATCGTGACACCTGCAGTCACACACAAGGCTCAGACACCCAGCAGTCACTGTTCTGCATGTCCTTGGATAAGAGCAAAAAAAGCCAGGGGAAGCTCTCCGTTATCACAGGTTTAGCTTTCAAACCTCCTTTCATCCTGTCAGTGTGGAACAAATTCTTTTCTCTTTCACTTTGGGTCTTTTCTTTTTTTTTTTTCTTACTACATTCAGTGTAGTAATGAACCTCGTCACTTCAATTTTGGTTGATTCATGCTTTTATATAACGGTGCAGAATTTAATTTAAGAAAAGTTGTCACGTTAGGTTTGTCATTATAATACATGGAGGCAAGGCTAATGGCCTGGCAAGCCCTAAAGCACAATTTTTCAAAAAATTTGTTTTACCATAACTTTCTGTGGAAAGAAGGGAAACATTTTATCAGATAATGCATGGGAAATAGAAACATGGGTAGAGAGAAGAACAGACACCTACTAAATATCAGTAAGTGGCTTTGACCTTTGACCACATTCCTTCAATTATGTTTTTCTACATGGTCTATATCTCTGTTATTTCTGTTTAAGAATAAAAGAGAAAAACTATTCTGGAAATAAATGAAAAATCATGCTTCAAGTATAAACAAGTGTACTTGATAAAACATGAAAGTGCTGTCCAGGGACATGTGTTTGAATGACTCTTTAAAATTATAAAATTATGGAAATTGACATATTTATTACAAATGCTTATTTGTTGAGTGCTATTTGACATGTAGAGTTATAGTTCACATCAATTTGTTCAGCGCTACTAATGTGTCTTGTGTATACATTACCTGCAGAGCTCCTAGATCCATATAATGTGGCTGCATCAGTGGGCAGTGGATTAAGGAAACGAGATTAGCAGATGCTAATTCCCAGTGTCTAAATAAATGACTTCAGCTTCAAGACATCAGATGAGATAACATCCCAGCCAAATTACATCACACTACAGTATCTGGCAGGCTTTTTATTGTAAGATATAAAAAGAAACAGATTAATATAGTAATGCAATCTAAAAATCTCTGAACATCTATTCTTTAAAAATTGAATTGGTGTCTCTTTTTCCCATTAATCAGTATGCCATATCTCTTTCTGATCCTATAAATCAGGTGTACAGTGAGACATGTTTCCAGATGTCTCTAATGCAAACACGTTATTCTGGGGGACACGCAGACATATTTTTCTCTCTATCACCGTCTGTCTTTAAAAATACCCTTGCACCATGTGGAATTACTTTTGTTTAAATTAGATGTGCCAATGCAGGGAAATACAAACACTACGAGCATCCGCTGCATAACAGCTACGTCTGATTGAACCGTCATGATCAAAAAGAGAAAGGCATCCTGTACAGGTCTCCACTATGTAAATCAAAAACATCTTTAGGGGTATATCTTAAAGTGAAAGCTTCACAAAACCAGTGCAGACGGAACTATAATATAAAGGATCCCTCATATTCTTTGTTGTTCCATCCAAGGAGCTAAGACCACTGCAAGAAGAAGTAAAACCCAATCATTACAGTACCATATTTAAATTATTCTTTGCCTTCTCTATCTCAAGTTGTCAGGCATCTTTTGTGCCTCCTCACACAATTTATAACCCTATTAACACAAACAATTGCTGCAGCTTTATCCTAGGACGACGGCGTGTGGCTGTGAACCACTGCTACACCTGTCTTATAATCAGCAAGCCAGCAGGCTGTGGCTTCAGCCATTCCCCTGAGAAAAGAGTTTGAGTGTGGGTCCGTAGCCCACAGCTTCCAGCAGAAACAACTGGAGATCTGTGCCTGTGCAGCCAGGACTGGGGAATGCTCTAAGTATTCTTCCTCTTGCCTAATTTAGGTTGTCCAAAAAGGAGACATCTAGTCTGGAGTTACTTTCCCAAGTTTCTTCTATAACAAGTGGAGAAGGACAGGCACTGTCAGAGGATGCTCCACCTCATCCTAAAGTGGAGGTCTGCTGCAAGTGGCATCAACCACTCTTTGGAGATTGCTACTCTATGGAAGAAGCTGAAGGCATTGTCTCAGATCAAAACTCTAACCCTTAAGATAAAGTGAGATACACTTCCTGCTCAACTGCACCACCAGGACCTGCTCTTCCTGAAAAGAAGAAAAAAGTTCTCTACAAAGCAGTAAACTAAAAGTAATGATAAACCTGCTAGAACTGCAGATCTTCATAACTTCCATTAGTGGGGTTGTATTGATTTACTCTAGCTAAGGCTTAGTGATATATGACTGACTGAGAAATGGCATTGCATCACATGACTGTTTAAAAATTATTGCATGAGCATTATCTATCTGTCAATCTACATTTTGATTCCCTTTAGAACTGCTTATTTATTTATATACTGTAAAATCCCACACAATGGATTGAAATACAGACTCACAAATCCAAGGCTACAAAACATCCCAAGAGATGTCTTTCATTCCTGAAGTATTGTAACCACATCAGCACAGTTCTGCCCCGAATTAATTTTCTCTACGGAAAACCAGGGCTTTTTAACCGAGGCATAGTGGTAGGAAGAAACAACTCTTTTATGTTTTGGATTGAGATAATATCTCTCTGTATTGCGCTGGATGGTTGTACACACATGTCTCATGTTAGCTCTGGTATGAGTACATTTTTCTTTATTATAATGTGCAGACTTGTCCCTTGAAAGCCTGGGTTTCCTTAGAAAGAAAAACAAACCAGACCCTGTTCTGCATATATATATTCTTCATTAGGAATACAGATATAAAAATAATGAAATTGTGAAGATCTGAATTTTTAGAGAACGGAAGAATTGCTGTGGCTCACAGCAAATACTTTCTGGGTTTAGTCATCTCAGTGTGCTTAAATCATAGAATCATAGAATGGTTTGGGTTGGAAGGGACCTTAAAGATCATCTAGTTCCAACCCCCGTGCGCTTTAATTTGAAAAAAAAATTAATATGTAACATAAATGCAATTTCACAGCAGGGAAACCACATTAATGTTGCTACAAGAGAGCAGGGAGGCAAAGGAGAGGACAGGGAAGCAATGGGTGATGGCAGGCTGAGACATCATGAAGGCACTGCTGTGTTAGCCAGCTGCCAAATGTTGCAGGGGAAAAGCAAAGGGGAGAGGCTGCTTCTAGCCCATCAAGCCACCAAGAAGGAGCACGTCTGTGTGACATGAGTGCAAAAAGAGCTGATGCTATAGGCAAGTTGTCAAAGGGCTATTAATTATTACGGCAACTGTCGGATCCACATAGTCTGAAATGGGGAGTTAAAGCTCTGTTTTGTCTCCTGCTAAGATAATTAGCGACAGCTACAGAATTCATTGCTCTCCTTTTTAAGCCCCATGCCAGGCAGCACTAGATACATTGCTGTGACTGAGCAGATGCAGGGCCAGTGAAGAATAAATATAGTCAATACCTGAAGTCTTCGAATAATCATCACTTCAGGAGCTGCTGACATTTGGGGTTGGAACTTGTGTTTATATGTGACACTCTTGTGACTGCAATGTCTAGTTTCACTCAAAGGACTCAGCCCAGATCTCCCAAGGTATTGAAGTACCTAAATACTATCATTAAAAATTCCAGACTTTGGACCTCTGCCTATCTGCTCTACAACAACATACAACAACAAGCTGCGGGGACCTCTTATTACAGGAGAGCCAAGACTAGCACTCCCTTTGCATAATATTCATGGAACAGTTTATGAGAGCACAGCATCTGAAAAATACCAGGGAAAGGCTTCAAGTGGTCATTTAGCTCACAGAGCAAATCTGTATGGCTTCTGGATTACGTGTTTTGCAAACTTCTCAGGCTGTCCACTAGATTTGAAAACACAGCCTTTGATTTTGTGAACAGCTCCTGGTACTTGCACAAATATTGCAGTAGCTTTTCAAAACGTTAAGCATCATATAGTCAAAAGAACAGTTTCTAAATTACCTCATCTGCTCTCATGAAATCTCCCACTCCACTGAAGTTAAAATGGTTATTGCATGGATGGTACCTACATTCTGTTCTACTGAAGCAGGTCGTCTTGTTTGAGACTGAAGTAGAAGGTGGCACACCTGTACACGTTACACTTACATCAGTTGAAGGCTGCTGCAGAAATGGCAGCATAAAAATGTGTATGACTTGCTAATATTACTAGTAGTAATAGGTAATAGTAAGTCACGGTATCAGGGAAGATTTGAACCTTACAGAGTTACCCGAGCCCCTGTCACACAAATTTTAAATCCATAATTACATCCCACAAGAATATCCTACATGGTGTTGGTGCATGAAGACCTAACAGATATTAAGTTAAGCTTTTAAATAGTTGATACGGTTAGTTACATGTCACAAAACTCATAATTATTTCTTGTTCTGTCAATGAAAAACAAGGGAGAGAAAATGACAAATTCAAATTAAAAAATCAGCAGACGTGCACTATACGTGTCTGGGAAAGAGAGTGAATTCCCCTTCAGGCAGTGCTAATGCTGCTCAGGTTCTGTTATTCAGATTGTGTTGTCTCTTAATGTTAGCAGCACAATCCTTCTGTGTCAGATTACAATATTTTTAATTTCTTTTGACTCTTTGCCTTCCTCTTCATCTTCATTTCCATCTGTTGTTGAACAAGCACATCAAAGTTAGAATTGCCCTGGAGATGACAGAGGGAGGAACACAGCAGACTGGAGAGATGCTCTCCTGGTGGGAGCAGAGATGCACTAGCCCTGAGACTGTTGCACACAGTTTTGGCACTGTCTCTGACTGGCAGACGTTACATAGCCACGGTTACATAGGTGTTACACAGACACAGCTTTGGTGTCCAATCTGTAGGCTGAAATAACGTAAAAATCACTGAGCCACCAATACTCCGTGGCCACAAACTTGCTCCTGTGTGTTTTGTGAAATGCTGAGAGAAATAAAATTCCAGTGGACAGATTAGAATTATAAATGAAGTAAAAAATTATGATGAGGAAGTCTAGGTGTTAAGATGGGGGAACTGAAGGCAAACTACAGCAAAAAAGCAAAGGTGTGGGTACTGCATTGGCAAATGCAGTGAATAGCTCTGCTGCCTTTAGTCAGGACAAGAAAAATCTAAGTTGGCAGTCTACAAAAGCTGGAATAATCAAAGTGGGAGAGGAAGCAGGAACAATTCCCTTAAACTACAACACTGGCTTCCCAGTGACCAAAAAATCCAAATTCAGATCCACAAAATGTTTGACTATTTAAAGGCTACCAGAACTGGTTTGGGGTCCATGACCAGAGGCCCAGATATCTTTGTAGATTAAATTTTTGGTCTTGTTCTCTAACTTGCATTGTAATTTTATATATTTTGGTTGAGGATGACACCTATGTATTTAATAGTGTTTTTCCTACAGAGATTTTCAGTGTGGAAGAGTGTGTGTGTACCCCATTCTCTAGTAAATGGTCCCAGTGACACATTTTCTTAATAGTTAGTTTAGCTGTGAATTCTTCATTGTCCTCAAGTTTCCTCCGTCATTAATTTACAATACTTTCAAAAATACACTAAATCTATTCTTCCACACAACTGCAGCAATCTTATGCCTTCTGAAATATCAGAGATAATTTTACACAGGTTTGCAGATAAATTGCTTCCCTTCCAAATTCATGCTTATGTCCTTCACACTATTTTGACCATCTTTTAAATATGATAGATATAAATTTCCCTTTGTTCTCACTATGTGATCAGAGTGAAAAAATGCCCTTGGAAGAGATATGATTCCAGAAGCATTTAGAATGCACTCCTAAGCAGATATAAATGCATATATAAAGATCCTATAATTCTAAACTAGAAATTATACTTTTTTTTTACCAGAAAAAAAAAATTACTTAAGTTCAAGAAGAAATGAATTATCTCTATGTCTAAATATACACTATATACATCCATAAAATATAGTAAAATGTATGTTCCCTGTCTGGATGTCAACACTGCAGAAGTAATGAATAGTTCTTACATAGCCAGCAGCATGCTGGATCTGAGTAAATCTTACTTTATTCCTATAAGGAATATGTCTTGACTTGGCTGTGAACAGGTGTCTTTCACACCTGCTCTGAAACAGAGCCTACACGACGCAAGATTAAAAACCCATTGCTCAGCTAGAATTGCAATGGCATCTTTGGAAACTTACAGAAGGTCAACCTGGGCCTTTTTCCAGAGTTTGGCATCTCCTAGGTTTTCTACCAGGCCCATGCCAGAACCCACAATGCTTTTTACCCTATCTTATTTACTTCATCTTAATAGGATGAAGTAGGAGCTCCTTAGTAGGAGCTGTGGCTCTTGGCTTCTAAACACCTTTCTCTGAACTTCCTGGTGAGAGAACAAATGAAACAGTTCAGGGTAGAATTTTTCCATTGTTTGCGGTGTAGAATATAGATAGATTACTTGTCACATGAAGCCATCGTGTCTTTTCAAATGTAACTTAGTTCTGTTCTTCAGCACGTAGAGGCTTCTCAGTTGCCTTAAGGTGGACAAGATGTGCAAGTAGGTATTAGTAGAGGATATTTGGGAAGGCATTCCGGAGTAAGCAGCAAGACAAGGGAGTGCTCAGAGGGGTCTCAGGGGATTTCTGTGGGTACACCTACATGCAAGCAGACATTACTCCATTTTGCACACAGCAGCTCTTCCTCACTATGTTATGAATTTCAAACTGTAGTACTGTGCAGAAGTGGCGAGAGAAGGGGGACCTGATGAGTATCTTGGCTCAAAGAAACTCTCTTTAAACTGCCCTGGACCTGCACGATTGTGAGTTGTATGGCGGTGTTTATGTGTGTTTGTTTTGTTTGACATCACATTGTAAATTAGAGGGAGCTGATGGGCAGCTCAGTCAAGAAGAAGTGAAACACCATCAAAAAAAAATACAATAAATTTGCAAGCAATGAGCACTGACTTTTCCGAGTCTGCTTGTTAGTGATATTTATTTCTTAGTTTCTTATTATATTTGGAATATATTGTTCAAAACCTACGTAAATTACCTTTTTATAGTGGTAATAGGAGAAAAAGTGAATGAGTTTCGAATTAATGCCTCTGTGTATTAATTGCCAAATGTGTCAGGCTTCTGGTTTTTCCTCGATATAAAATGTTTTATGGTTGAGAGAGTGCAAAATGATTATTTTTTTCTTTTTGTTGTTTAGCTGACTAAAACAGAGTGGGAACATGGCATTTTTTTTTATTTTTATAAAATTAAAAGGAAACACTGATGCTTCTGTTGGCATATTTGTTTCTTTTAATCATTTAAAGTCTATTCAGAGATAGTTAAATTCTGTGCCCTCATATTGTGTTTGAAGTATCTTCCCAATACTGCTTAATAAAGCTCATGATGAAAGAAAAACTCGGTACTAGTCATATCTATTGTTATCAAGGAAATAGAGGGGGAACAATGAAAAGTGAAAAATCAGATATTATCAGTCAGAAACTTATTTTTCATCGATACAGCTGAATACATTAGTCTAGCTGATCCTATGAGTGTCTGCCTATGATTCCAACACCATCATTCTTTATTGCCATTGCTAGAAAATATGGATTCAAAACCTTAATCACAGATTCCTATGCAACAAAGCAAGTAAACACGTTAGCCATTTGGAGTAAGTCTTTCTAAAAGATGGTCCTTTGCCAGAAAGCATGGGCTTAAGTCATATTGTAAGCAGCAGAGCTGCATGCTTAAAATCAGACATTTGCAACAAAGTACAATTGAACTGATGAACTAGTGCCAAAGATTAGACCCCTCCTTACTTTCTTGCAGGTGTCCTTGGTACAAGAAATTCAGTGTCCTAAACGACAGGGAAAGTGAGAGTCACCTCACAACCAAACAGTTGCTCAAATTTTACAAAAAATACTTAAATGTTGGTGTCATTTTTCAAACACAACTTATATTCATGTTCTCCAACAAATGAAACATTGAAAGAATTTAGCAGAGAGCTAAGATGTTATCTAACACATTTCTCTTTCGTCCACTCCCAAAAAAATTTGCTATGAAAAGCAGCAGCAGAGAAACTACTCTTTTTCTGAAAACATTCATCCCCAATAACTTTTCTAGGTGCAGGTACCAGTACTGTTACAAGATGTTGTCTCCTTTCTTTTTTGTCCTCTGAAGAGCTATTCCTGAACTTGCTTTTCAAACTTAAAGTTGTCACACATTTCTTATAAAATTTAAGAGTGGTTGGAAGGCATTCCCAAATAGAATGGACCTTATAAAGATTGCACTGATTTTATGCTATGAAATTATTGTCATGTTTCTACCTACTAGATGAATCACTCCAGGTGGTAGATGTGCTAAATATTATTTATATACTAAAATAATGTGTGTGAGCTTTATTTCAGGAAATAGAAATTGGAAATAGAGTACCTACGCTAGGCTAAAATTGCAAAGCTTCAAAATATTCATAAAAGGAAGTGTGATACCCAAACTGAGGAAACTGAAAAGCCACTGAATTGAGATTCTTCCCAGTTCATGAATCATTCACAGATTATTTCTAACGGAGGCGCATGGAGCCATACACTAGGAAGACACCTATTCACTGAGCAGCTTGGGTGCATGTTTGTCAGCCAGCAGCACAGCAGGGGTGGTAGTGCTTATTTGGTCATGGAACATGCTCTGTGTTCCTCAGCTGGAAAACTGACACTGTAATGGGAGTGAGGAATGGCAAAGGAAAAAGAAAAACTCATAAATTTTGCCATCATGCTTGAGTGGATCAAATGGGGACCCCTTATAGGGTTCAGTGTTGCTGGGCCTGGTTCATTTGTGACCTTTCCAGTCTCATCTCCCTAGAGCATCTCTCATTCAGCCTGTTCTGATCTTGCCAAATTATCCAGGGTAGGAAAATTAGTACAGGGAGAAAAATAATGTCTCATGCTGGATTCCACAAGAGTAACACACTGCAGGCTAGTGATGAAAAATAGGTATATCTCGCTCACATCCAAGGAAAATTTCTTTGTCAGTAAAGTTGGTGGGACATTTTGACTAATGAGGTAGTTATGGCACAGGCACTCAGTAGCTTTAAGGAAAGGTCAGATGCCCACAATGAACAGAGTACCACAGGGTCCTCCCCTCCTCAATGCAAGGGGCTGGATAGGAGTAGTGCCTTGATCCTTTCAATGCCATCATCTGTGATTTGTCATTAAAAAGGCTTCCTCCCAGAGAGCTGACAGAACAGAAGTCCGGTTTTGTATGCAGGGGGAGCTGCAGGGACTGTGCCGTTATTGTTCTGTTATTGTCTAAGAAGCCTCTGTGTGCCAGTAGATATTTATAATCTGGTATGTTTTAGAATAAGTGTGTTATCTCCCAGAGAACAGCATGTTTGACATAATTCTAGTGGGATATATGAAACACAAGTTCCACGTGAATGGCAGAGCCACCAGGGGAGGTATGTGACAAGCCACGTTTGCCATGCTCAGTCTGCTCGGGAATACACTAGAGAAACCAGCCAAACTGCCACCTTGATTGGACCTCTCCCTGCTAACAAATTAAACAAATAGAAATGAGAACATTAAATAAAGCTTCCTTGATACCATGAATTTTGAGAGCGCTAGTGTGCCTGTACGTGCACATGAGTGTTTGCAGTAGCAAAATCAAGGCAGCTTAGTCAGGGCAGTGCCAGTTGCCCTATATAAATTTAATTTGTCAGGATCACATAATATGTTGAGCTATCAAAAGAGCATAAAAAAATAAATCCCTTTGAGGTCATTTTCTTACAACACAAGATTTGTTTTGCACATCCAATGCCACAGTCTCACTAGGTGTAAAATGTCACACAATGCACAGGAGAAAATTATCTGACTGTTAAAAGCACAATCCAAGGAACTATAAACCTTGTAAAAAGGGAATCTTTCTCTTTTCCTTCCTCACTCCTTCCCCCATCTGCCTTACTTTTTTATAACATAATATATATGTAAGGCTTTTGTTTTCGAAAGCTATATTCATATTTCCTGCAATAAACAAATGTGAGATCATGCTGTGTTGCTGGAAAAATGGTAATTAGCTTTGCTGCAATATGAGAGCCTGGGGTGATGCAGTGGTAGATTAAGGCACACACACAACCTCCCAGAGCATTTTTCAGCAATCAGATGAGGAAATTATGAGATTTACAATTGGATCAGCTACAGAAATAAAATACCTCTTCATAGCTCTCTCATTGCAACTAGAGCTCTGTGTGTTTTCCTGTGCAGTGATGTTAGATTTCCTTGTTCCTGCTCCTGAAATGAGTAGCTCATTGATGCTGCATTTGGAGATTTCTCTTGAAATGTTTCTGTTTCAGTTAAAGCCCATAAGCACTTTCAGATAAAGAGGGATAGACACAGCAGTGAGCAACAGCCAAATGTTCATCGGATATTTGAGCTGGATGTCGAAGCAACAGACCTAAATCAGTATCGGTTTTCTTGCAGGTCAGCAAAAGGACCAAAGATAAAGACAGTACTGAACTGAAAGATCTAGTTCAGAACAGCTGGAAGCTCAAAAAAAATAAAACATAGAAATCAGCAGGATGAGACATTTCTCCATTTAGCTATGGTAGTGAAAGGCAGTATCATTAAAACACACAACAATGAAGAGGTATGGGGTGGTATTTTCTTTTCTTTAAAGGTCGTTAGAGCCCTATTAAGATATAATTTAATATTAAATCCATCAGATATCCACAAAGACGAGGTGGATAAGGGTCAAATTTTGGCTAACAAAACCAATGACATCATAGTTCAGAGAATGGGCCAGTAGTAAATTGCATAGGTCCAGTATGATAATTTCATTATAAAATACCAGTGTTTCCTAGTAATCCTAGGAGAATGTGCACAAAATTATGGTCAGTGAATACTGATCCTCATGATGCCTTCTCATCTGGTACCCAGGTAACAGCAGATATAACAGTCTGTGTGCAGCTTTGAAGGAAATACACAAGCTGTTGGCTACTACAAGAGAGTTAAGGATTTCAGAGCACATTCGCAGGATATATTATTCAGCTTCTAAGAATAAGCCTTGACCCTTCAATGAGACAAACAGGCTTTGCACAGTGACACTTAAGTAAAAGAGAAACTGGCTGAGATAAAACCAGAGGTATAGCTGCCATTATTCACTGGCTTCTTGAAACGAAACATTGTGCAGGACTGCCCTCATGCCTTCCCTGGAAGTGTTTCCTTGCTCAGGAAAGCCTAAGCACATTTTCTGTTTGCTTCATGGAGCTCTCACCAACTGATTCCAGTCAATTTTGAAAACCAACTAAGCTTTGATATATTATTAGCTAAATAGTAGGCATGATTTGACATCAGTGGCGGTCTTCAAAGTGCTGTCCTTATGCCCTTCAGAATGCTTAGATTACAGGTCTATGAAGAACAATGAAAGAAACTAAACATGCCCAGGACAGAATCTATTTGATCAGCATCTCCAGTGAAAATATTCTAAAAGATTTGTAAATCAAAAAAAAAAAAAAAAAAAAAAAAAAAAAAAAAAAGCTGTTGCCAAACAACATTTGATGATACAAGTGAAGAAAGTAATTAATCCTGCAGGGACAACAGAGGACTAATTAGGAGAAGAGCACAAAATTAAAAAGGTACCCACGTTTTTTACTGCAGGACAAACTCTCCCTGCTCTCCTTCCGTTCATTCTCAGAAGCTGCAAAAAAAAAAAAAAGAAAAAAAAAAATATTAAAAAAAATTTTAAAAAAAAAAAAAAAAAAAAAAAAAAAAGAACATGAAACTCACAAGCCTGCAATAAAATACATTTTGGAAGTATCAGTGAAGAAACCCGTTCCTAACTTGTTGCAAGAAACCAGTTCTTTTCACCAGACTCTGGGTATCTCAGCTCATGTCAGGCAGGTGTATACTTTCCAGCATCTTCTCCAGTATGTATCCAGTGTAGTCTCAGGATATTTGTTGATCCCAGTGAACACATAAATGATATTCAGCTGTCTTTCTGCATTGTATATTCTCTTATATATACTTCTTTCAATGCTCTCAGGATTTTTGAGAGTTAGGATGAAGATAAACAGGTGGAAGGGTATACCTTGGTTTTCAATTATCTTGTGAAATCTTATTTGTTGGAAATTTTATATCATTTATTTATTTTTTTTATCACAAACATGGAAGCGTGAAAGAAATGCAGACCCCAGAGTGACATTCATATGAGTGTTCCACCCACCACCAAGTCTCTCTCTCCCAGTAACTCAGTCTCTGTCGCTCTGTCCTAGAAAATGAGCACCCCTTTCAACAAGTCTTGAAGTTAATATGTTGCTGCAGGCATTTCAGTTTCCATACAGTGATGTTCCTCAGCAAGAAAAAAAAGAAAAGGTGTTGCAAACTTTTTGAGCATCCCCACGCCTCTTGTTCTCCTGTGCTGACAACATACTACCATGCCATTCTAGATAAGAAGATAGTTTCTTTCTTGGAGAAAGTTGCAAAGATTCACTTGTACATGCAGAAATCTTTCTGAAGCTGCTAGGTTTAAGTTATTCTTTTAGCCAAGAAGTTGCACTCATGACGTTGTTGATGCATGATGTGGCTGGTGCACATAGAAGGAACCCTGGCATTCTACGCCTCTGCCTGTGTACGCTGAAGGATTTTTGCACAACCAAAAGCTGTGGATTTTTTTACAAAATTAGATAGTTTCTGAAATTATTTAATATCTTCTGGCATGGGCTTTACTATATTTTCTGGATTGAATGGCAACCCAGTGCAGGCCAATAGGTGTCTCGTGGTTGGTACTTTATAACCATTTCCCCTTATTTCTAGCCAAATGTTTCCCTGAGACTTTCAAGCTGACAGGGAAGGACATGGTTGCAGCCCATCTGTCAGGCCAGTTACATGTCCCTGCAACAGAGGTCCAAAATGTGGCCAGAAAAAGCTTCTTTATGCAGCATCACTTGCCAAGATCCATCTTCAGCATACAATACTACTTTTGCCAAGACAAACAATTACAAGAATTAGGCAAGGAGCTCTCTCCAGTACTTTGCTTAAATTGCTTGGGATTACGCAAATGAATAGTCACCTTCTCATGCATTTCCCTCATGTGCTCAAGATATTTTTCTGCATTGCGCTGGTTTCCTCTCCTTTGTTGTTTCCCAGTTGGTTTTGCACAGTGCTGATGTTGGGGTGTCTGTGCTCCCATTATTGCCAATAGTTTATCTCTGAGACTGCTCCCCTTCTCCTCTGCATTTAGATTGACCTTTCAATTTGCTTCATCTGACAAGAAGTTTCAACAGGGTTAGTGTGGGATGTCTAAGTATTTCTCATTCAAACACCTGCTTTTTGCGTTCCATTAACCAACCTATCATGAATCAGTTTCAAAATGTGTTAACCACATGAGTCAGGTCACCAAAACTCAGATACATTGTTTGTCTAACTCTTGATCAGATTCACTAAATAGACAACTCTCTGACTGGTGGTTGGAAATTCTTTTGGAATACTTTTATCCCTTTATATATACCCCCCTTATCTGTTTCACACTTGGCCAAACGCTCTTGAAATAGAGAACTTATTGAAATGAAAAAGATAAGAATCTGGTTGGGGTCTTATTGTCTTCTTTTTTTTCTTTCTTTCTTTTTTTCCCCCCCTTTTTCCTCCTTTTTTCTTCTTATTTTTTCTTTTGTTTTAGTTTACTAACCCCATCAGAGTAACATCATTTAACCAGAGTTATCTAAAGGAAGGCCACCCACAGGCACTGTCAACTCTATCTCTCTCTATTCCCTTAAGGAGAGGTGGGCATCAGGACCTGGCTAAACACCCAACACCTAACAGTAGCCCCATCTCTCCAGTGGGGCAGGTCCTGCCCCGGCTGTGGCCTGGGGGAGGAGAGGGGTGCCAGGGAGCAGCCAGGCAGAGCTTTCTTCTCTGGAATGTGGAAACACAGGAAGATGGAAGGATGAGGACAATTCTGATGCAGCCTTCAGTCTCTGCCACATGCTGACAGAAAGGGGCAAGGAAGAGACCTCTTCTATTGCCAGCCACCGGTGCAAAGAGTGACAGGGACACTGGCATCCAGCTCCTGTTGCTGCTGACTTCTCCCCACCATGAGCTAGAGTGCATCCACTTGCTAAACGCATACCCGCCATCTGCTCAGGGACAGGAATGTGACAGGTTGTTAAAACAATCTGCCTTGATGAGGTAATTTTTGTTTTCCTGCTTGCCTTGTTTTTAAATAGGCTTTTTGATGGGGAGGCTTGGAGGGGTTTGGAAATACTCATCGTTTCTAATTTCACAAACTTGCTGGAGCCAAGTGACTTCTGATACCATAGTTGGTGTTCAAGAATAAGAGTGAGAAGGCACTAAGACAACACAACATCCCAAGACAAAAAAAGCCTTATTTGTAGCTCTTTCTCCCCATGCAATATTCTTTCCCACCGAACCCTGTCCGTCGCTTTCCCAGGCACAGGCCCCATGGAAAGTTTTCTGCCCCATCAGCTGGAAGGTGAGTTCAAAAGCATTGTCCTTCCCTGCAGAGAAAGCAGGGTGAAACCCTGGGCATAGGATTGGAGAGGGGAAGTGGATCTGTCAAACCATGCAGATATAGCTCGGCTGCTCTTCCATGGCCTGCAAAGAAGAAATTATTCCTCTTGTCCTGCAGAGATTCCTGTCTGGGCTGGATGTGGACTCCTGGTGGAAGTAGGCATCCAGATTCCCCAGAGAGCACTCAGGGAAAAGGCTGGGCACAAGAGATCTCTGCTCTGTGTAGACTACAAACATGATTAATGCAGTTACTGCTCTGCTGCCAAGCTCTGCATCACGTGTAGCACATGGCCTAAAGAACAGCCTATGTGAATTATACAGTGGAAAAGTGTCTCCAAACTTCAGTGGAAAAAGGTAAAAAATATTTACATGTATTAGGTGCCTGCATACATAAAAAGAAACTTGGTGAATGCCTGGGAAGCTCAGGCACAGGCAGCCTGCAGGAAGGAAGCAGCTAAAGCACCAGTATAGGAAACGGGTGACCATGGCTTGGATCCAAGCTTAGTCCACTGTCACTTTCCTCAGCTTGTAGCTTCAGTTGAACTGTATTTGGCCTGGGCCCCAGAAGAGTTGAGGAAAATAAGGGCAAAGATTATCAGTTCCTAAACATAAAAAAATAAGAGGTACTAGAGCATATATTTTGAAATTTTTTAATCCATTGGAAATCTTTTTCATCTTTAATAGAGGGAATATTATTTAATTCCTATTAAATAGGGTATATATACGTTATTTGAAATGTAATGCAAACTTGGACAGAAGGAATTCCATTACAAAAAAAAAATAACCTAAAAGAGAAATTTTGTCCTTGTTCTCTGTTTCATCTTTCTGTCAAAACCATTCCTCTGTATTCCTTATTTTACACTCCTAAAAGCCAAGCATGGATGAGACTCCTAGTTCTAGGGCCTGGAAGATACAAGGACAAACACAGACCACTCCAAAGAGGTTTCCCAGACTGGCTGCTTCTGACTTGAGTCCAGCCTCAGCTGTGTGGGGCAGCTAAAACAGCAGTTGTGCTTCCTGCCACATCCCAGGCCCCAAGGGACTGACCCCTCGTCCCTACTTGGACTGAAGGCACATAGCTTCTGTCGTAACTACTGCAGGATAGGAAAGGTATCCATCCCCCACCAGTGCACCAGAGACATGTTAGTAGAAGGAGAAAGACCGAAAAGTGCATTTTCCCATCTCCATAAGGGAGCACATCTCCCGGTCCAGCTCTTCTTCACTTCTTTCCCCGCTTTCCCAGCCACGTATTTGCTCCCATTTCCCTCCTGTTCCACTCCCAACTGGAAAAGTGCTGATCTCTTTCTTTCCCGAAGGGGATCACATAACATCCCTCTGGCAATGGCACCAATTGAGTGTGAAGGAAAGTAATATCAGGAAAATGTTAATGGAGTTTAACTTCTTCTAATGCAGTTTAGAGCTGGAAACAATGAAGCAAGCCTGAACGAAGCACCTTGCCAGCTCCCTGTGAACCAGCAGCCAGCGCTCCCAGGAGCCCAGTTCAGGAACTGGTGTCACAAGGACAGGAGGAAGAAGGAGGGAGACAGCGAGGGCTTTGGAAAAGATTACAGAATGCACAGGAACTGACTTTCCAGCCCAAGAGCAGCCTTAACTGGTGCCAAAGGAAGAAGTAATGAAAAGGATTTGTACCGACACAAATAGGAAGGAGCCCGCAAAACAACATTCTGAGTCTAACCCCAAGGAAAGAGTTTAATGAAAAGAACAAAAATATGTGTTGAGAGGCCAGAAGGCCAGGAAGCCAAACTGGGAACGCTGAGTGGGTCTGTCATGTCCAAATCCTCAGTACTCCCAGAGACTTTAGTAGAGTTACTTACACAAACAGCAGGCATTAGTAACTTACATAAGATCTTCATGAACATAAATGAAGCGCATTTGGCTCTATACACTGACAAGCATACAGCTGCAATTCAGATTTGCAAAAAATGTCAGGCCAGAAATACCTTTATAAATGCTGTGGGATAATTGCTGGAGGTAACTTGGAAATTGAAGTTATATTCACATTTTTAGAAAAAGTACAGCATTGAAATTTCCAGGGTGGAGCAACTGATATGTAAGGAATGTATTCCACTGTAGTTCCCTAGGCCATATAACCTGCAAACTTAAAATCTAAAGATTGTAAGGTGGAAAAAACCAGCATGGGGAGTGGGGCAGTGTGAAGATACTATAGCCAAACTCTGTGCATCAGCATAGGGAATAGGAACTTATGGTACTATGAACACTGATAAGCTGAATAGTTGTTACCCTGAGCCAACAATTTCTTATTTTTTTGTAAAAATCATACCCTTATGTTGAACTTTGCTCGTTATAATGTCATTATAATACAAAAACACACCTTCATCCTGAAAGCTACCCACCTCCAAGGTGCGCCCATCCCTTACTGAGTCTGCGTTCTGAACTTATGCTAGTCTATACCTTTTAATGCAAAGCGAGGAACTTTTACACCAATCGTAACAAAGGTATGTATGACTAGAATCACTCAATAGTAAAAAGTATTATAAAGATGGCTTAAGAATGGAGAGATGTTAAGGAAGATACCATTGTGGGCAAGTCAGGACAACACCATCATGAACCATCGCTGACTTCTGGGATCAGTCAGCAGGCTGAGCCTCTCTTCCCCCCAGTAGGGATGCCTGTTGGGTGAGATTCAAACATACTATACTAAGTGCTTCCCTGGGAAACTTAGAAATCTCTATATGGAGTTGTTTTATGTGGCTATATTACTTGTGTTCTTTAATGCTGCTATATTACTTGCACATGCTTTGCAGACAGCGTCTTATCACTGGCAATCTAAAAGAATCTGCAATTCTGTTGCTTCAATAAACTGCACTATTCATTAATCTAGCCATGAGAGTTCCCACTGAATGCGACCAAACTCCTTAAATCTGGCCGTGCTAGTTCATTGAACGCAAGTGGACCAATAGCGCATTGCGCTATTTTGTGTCTGTAATCGTGGTAGTTCAACACATTGACTGTGACCGGACCTATAGTGATGAACTGGGCTTCACTCAGAATTTAAGTCCAGCTGCCCCCAGACCCTCTGATAGCTGAGGACAAGCTGTAATTCAAAGGGATTTATTTTCTTCTAAATTCCTTTACCTTTTAATGCAACAAATGTTTCCACAATTATCAGAAGGAGATACATATGGAAAGAGAAACAGTGCTCAGGATTCAATGCCTGATAATACATAATACCACACAGTGATAATTGAAAAGCTAAGTGAGCCTGGTCTTGGTCATGGAAATACTCTTAGGTGAAGGAAGATAGGTCTGGGACTTGGCATTTAAAAGGGTGCTATTTTTTGTGCCTTTTCCTCAGGGTGTCTTCAGAAAAGCATTGGCAGAATGTGTTGATCCACAGGAAAAATATTTTTGTAAACCCTTTTATTCAGTTTCTATGGCCGTTAGAAGTCATGGGCATGTGTTTTCTCAGATGACTTTTAGGAAAAGACTTCTCTGTTACGGCAGAGCCTTTAATCAGTAACTAAAGCTATTCGTAAAATCAGGTAATTTTGCTTTTTGAGATTTTAATATGAGCCAGCTACCAAGAGGTCATAACTACTAATGTAACATCATTCATAATTACTGTAGCCCTGAAAAAGTGATGGATCATATCTACCAGACAATTCTTTTCTGTTGCAAGCTGTTGTGAGCATAAAGCATGGAGTTATTTCCCATGAAACATCATTGATTTCTGTGATAGATCATCTACATTTCATAGCCAGGGCTTGTGCTTCCAGCAATGAGTTGAAGCATCAGAAGTAAAACTCTGAAACAATAGTTGAAATACAGTCTTGCCTTTGACTAGATTTGCTTTTTCTTTTTCCTTTTTTCTTTTTCCAGAGGGAGAGTAGCTGAAGACGTTGATATCTACCCCCAAGCATGTAACCAAGATACATGACAAGGCTAACCCCCGAGCTCTTACTGAGACAAATGAAGTCCAGTTTACCATGTCAGATTTTGAATGGGAAAAGTTGAGATAAATCTACAAGTTCATCAACATTTGTGGTTTTCTCTTTTCAAAACTGGACAAAAGAATGAATTTTGCCCTCTACACAGGCTTCTTCACAGTACATTTAAGATCAATATAAATCAGTTAGTCATCTCTAGCACAGACAGTCAGACTACGTGCTCTCACTACCCCGAAACCAGAGTTATCCTTTTAGGTTTCTCCATGTTCCTTCCCTCAGCCCTGCTTCAATACATGCACTGTAACACCAGGCTGCCATTGCAGGCTGTGCTGCTGCAGGAGACATGACACACAGTGTCAAGAAAGTCAGCATCACAAGGTATTTCTTGGTAGAAAGTCCTGCTTCCTTTGTCTCCTCACCACCCCCAGAGACTGCTGTCCCAATGCCTGTCCTCTAAAGAGAGAGCAGGGGGACAGTTATAGGAATAATCTGGGCTGATTTGTTGCCAACTTTTTTGTTCAATGTTTATCCAGATTTTTAGAGGATTCCAGTCTTCTCATAATTTTCTGTAAATGCACTGATAAGCGATACTATTAAGGTGACCATTTGGGGCAGGGAATTCAGTGACAGATATACACTGACACAGCTCAGGAACCATCCCAAGTGACTGCAGATTCTTTTCTTTTTCAATACCTTATCAAAACCAATTAAAATCACTTTAAACCTCCTTGTCATGATTTCAGGCCTAATGCAACTCAGTTCCATAAACTCCTTGCTGTAGGAACAACAATTTTTTGACATTCATAAATATCATCGCAAATATACACTGAACTTTCATTTATCATACTGAAGTAGAACAAATATATGATTGGAAGCAGGATGAGCTGTAATAACTTCTGAATATGTTCCATATTTTTACACTCCGTGTATTCCATGTTTGTCAATTTGCATTTGCTATGCTAGAACTGGAATTTATTAAGGTAAATCAGGAGCAAGATGGGGATTCATATTTCAGATTTTTGTGCCATTCTCCCACGTGAAATCAGAATATAAGTGTATCATTGAGACTGATTATTCCCACCACTGCTTTCTGCAGTTTCACTGATTTCCCATCCAGCTGAGAAAATATTTTCCTGTGAAACATCTGGCTAAGGAATGCTGGGAGCTCTGAAATGGCTGGTGCATTCTCTGAAGTAGACAGCTTTGAAACAAAGTAACGTAGTATTAAGCGACTCCAATAGACTGAAAAATATTTGACAAGAACTCACTAGAGACTATCCAAGATCCTGTAGCTGTTGTCATATACTTCTCTAAGTACATTGCCCTGGCACATGCAGATGTAACTGAAACTGTGAAGATATTATGGGAATAAAAGTACAAACACAACAAAAAAAGCTGTGAGGGGATGCACATCGGAGCAAAGAAGGAACTGTAAAAATAGAGAGAAATGGAAAAGCAAAAGCAAAGAAAATTTGCTTTGTCCAGGTTGCAGTTTTTCTCTCATGAATCTTTCTCAGAGGTGAGAGTTTCCCAGCTCTACAGCAGTTACTCCAGAAAGAATAGAAGAGTGACATCTTTACCACCTTTGTGCTTAAATAAAGATAAATAACAGAAAACAGAAAATAAGTAATTGAAGATAACAATAAGACCAGTATTGATTTCATTCGTGATAGTCTTGGGCCAAGGGTTAGGGCAGAATTCAGCCCAGCACTTGGCCACAAATATGGTTACAGCACCATCAACCAGGGATGCAATCATCAGCTGAACCTCAGGCACCTGAGCAGCCCCTGGCAGCCCTGTGCAGAGCTAGTTAGGCCTGGCCAAAAGAGAGCACTCACCCTTTCTTGAACTCATAGTATTTAATCTGATTGTTATTCAGAAAAAATAAAGTCTTTCTGCCATTGTTCCAACACAGCTCCCATTAATAGACGCAGCAACTGAACATTAGACGCTCTTGTGGTGCAGTGGAATGATCACAGGGAAACTATGAAGTCAACGCAGAAAGTCATAAAACTGTCACATGAGGTCCCGTGAGAGAACAGGTCAAGAAGAAAAGGCGTCAAAAAGCAGGGGATTTCTGGAAAAAGACACCAACATAAACCACATCACCATGAAGGAATCACATGAAGTGTTGCAAGGAATTAACTTGGCTGAAGCGAGGAGTCCGTCACGTGTCTTCACATCACAACAAAGTATGCAGGCAGGGAAATAGGGTCAGATCACTAAGGACAAGCCTAAAAGTACAACATGTTGAAACAAGAGTAGCAGGTAGGGACATGTGAAATGTTCTATTAAAGGTCGGGTTTAGAAATATATTCACAGATAAGAGGAAGGACAAAGAAAAGGTTGATCTACTAAATACTTGAGATCAGAAGCTATTGAGATATTACTCTAAGAAGCTATGAAAGTCAGCTGCAATCAGATAGAGAGTATAATCACTCCTAATAAGCAAACACACCTACCTTTGGTAGAGAAAGAACAGGTTAAAAAGTATTTTGAGAAGTCAGATATTTTCAAATTGACTGGTCTTGATACAATGTCATCATAGAGAATTTTAAAAAGCTGGTTGAGTAAATCTTCAAGTCATTAGCAGACATGTTTGAAAAGCAATAGAAAAAGGTGAGATATCTGAAAACAAATAGAGGGCAGATGTGGCATCTACCTTCAAGGAAAGGGAAAACAAGAAAAGGCATCAGGGAGCTACAGATGTATCTACTTAGTCCCATTTTCAGGAAAAAATATTGGAACAGCTAAATGAATAAATGATTACAAGCATGTAAATGGAAACAAAGTGTTGAATAATAACCCATATGGATTTGTCAGGAGCAAATTCTGTCAAGCCAATCTCATTTATTTCTCTGACAGGACAACAGGTCTGGCAAAGAAAGGAGAAACAATAAATGTGACGTATTTTGACATTATTTAGGAGTTTGACTATTTTATACAATATTTTCCTAAGCAAACCAGGGAAATATAGCTGAAATGCCACATTCTGACAGTATTTCTATGCCCTGAAGGCACAAACATACAGCTATTGATTAATATGATTAAACCAATGGTTCAAGGGACCAGTGGTTCCACCTTGTCTATAAAGGTGGCCAAAGATAGATAGATCCTGAGGGAGGAGTAGAAGAAAAAGCCAAAAATGCTGCAATGCTTTGCCAGAATCCTTGATTCAAACAGCTTGTGGCTCAAGGACTGTCTAAGCACATGGTGGTCTCTCTAAACCTTTTCTTTGTGAAATGTTTGGTAGCTTTTTTGAACCAGCATATTTTTCTGGCATCTCAAACATCCTGTGGCAAGAAATACTAAGACCTTTGCAAGACTTTGCAGTATGTGACAAACCACGTCCAGTTGTTTTGAATCTGACTCTTGCTATTTAATTTGATTTCCCCTATTTCTTATGTTGAAAAAGAGAAAAAAAATAAGTCTGTTTTCCCTTTTTCTGTGGTACTTGTGATATGACAGATCTGTGCTATATGCCCACTTAGCTACTCTTATCCAACCTGAAGTTTCCTAATAGGATTAGCTGATTTTCCGAAGCTACTTTGATCATCTTGTCTCAAACTTCTCCAGTTGTGATGTACTTTCATTTTGATGGCAGATTAAATCTCCTCTCAGTGTATAGAAGTACTATCAGGATGTGTGCAGTTCTGAAGTAAAGGATTTGGGTCATTGTTAATCAGAAACCGAGTGTGAGTGAAAAAGGGCCTGCTCTTGCAGAAAAAGCAAACCTGTATCAGCATGTATAAACAGAGATGTAGCCTGCAAAGCTTCTGAAGTCGTCTATCCATTCTGCTCTGTGCTGGTCAGGATGTAGCTGCAGCACTCCACACAGCACTAGTTAGTGACATCAGTGATGGAGAAAAACAAGAGGAAAATACGAACTCATTGGGCAAGACTGAGAAGAATGATTAGAGTCTACACAAGTAAACAAGCTGGGAGGAAAGATTAGGGAAACTGGACTTGCTTATACTACTAAGCCTAATCCAGAAGGTAGGCTGGACAAAAAGCCTTCAAATACATGACAGAGCAAGGAAGTATTCTTGTGTCCTCATTCTCAGATTTTCAGCTCTATGTGTCTTTGTTTATGCAAAATTGGTTTTGTTGTTTAGCCACCCAAGAGATAAAACAGTTTAGAGATGTTTAGTAAATCTGTTCAAGTTTTTATTTCTAGTTTCCTCTCCTAAATTTAATTTTCCCCGAGGAAATCTGGTACAGGATATGCTTATGCTTTCTTTTCACTCTCCAGACTGCTCAGCAAATGAATGTGTTTTTTCTCTCCTACAGGATTTCCCACTCGGTGTATAACCCATTAATAAAGTTTTTCATGAAACAGGAAAAATATCAGCAATTTGTCACACTGAAATCCAGCAGTTTCTACAGAGAAAGCGTTAATAATACAACCTGACTTAACATTTCCTTTTTAGCACTTGCAAGTCCTTGACTGGAGAACATTACAGCTTCATCCACAAAATAAACACCCTTCTTGTTTATATAATGTTTTAAATATTCCAGTGTGGAGTGGTAATAAAAGGAAGCACTAGGTGAGGGCACAAAGGGGTTAATGGCCTTTCTCGGAGAAAGTGTTTCTTTGGACTTTTCCCATAGTGTTTGCCAGCAGTGACAAGACTGGAGGAAGGGGCCTTCCCACAGGGCGAAGGAGAGGATGGGAGAGAGCGGAGAATAAAGACCAGGAGACAGGAGACGTGTTGGAAAGGAGTCAGAGATTTTTATGTTTTAAGTGGTTACATGAAAAGCAGTGGGAGTGTAAGCAAACCTGTTCGTATGCCCGCATAGCCTTATCTCTCATGTACAATAACAATAACACCGAACTGTGGCAGCTGTGCCCTATCAAACCTGCCAGATGAACTGACAGATAGGAAATCTCTGTTTTTAACCCCCTATTATCTGGTTCAGCATTTACTTCTAGCAATTTGTCAAGCCATTTAGTCACAGTCCCTCCAGGCATATTTTTCTCTTCTGAAAAAACACTACTGGGGGAGGCATTTAGCCTCCTCCTTGGGTTTGTCATCCTGACAGGCATGTGTCAGTAAGGTGCTTGACTCTGCACCAGCTGATGTAGCGCTGGCAGCTGCTGCTGCTCCAGCTGAGATCCTCAAAACCACTCGCTGTGCTTTCCTCCTCAGGGCACTGTGAGGCGGGGAACTCAAGGTAAGCATAGCTAAACGCCATCTGCTATTATTATTATTATTATTATTATTATTATTATTATTATTATTATTATTATTATTATTATTATTATTATGTGAAGGAAAGCATCTACCCTTTCCTCAGCAGCTGATTTGCCTATATTGATACATATCCCTACACCTGCCCCACCCTGCCAGTAGGGCCAAATTGTCATGCCTGTGCAGATAGATCCTTAACGAGATTTTCCAGAGTGCCTTTTCATGACATGCTCATTGTGCTTTGTGAGATAGGCTTAACATGCTCCAGGTCTAAGGTAGGGTCTCGAGCAGGTACGTGTTACAGCTGCCAGCCAGGAGTGAGGAAGCTGAAGGAGGAATTACCTGCCTATTATTCAATTGCAACGCATTACTGTGAAACTCATCCATTACACAGGATCCATTAGAAGCATCTTCAATTTTCATCAGATAGTCACTGAACTTCAAAAATGTTTGAGCAATAAAACAGTCCTTAAAAGGAGGAGAGGAAGCTTATGAAACTAATAGCTGGACTTTTAAAACAGCTTCCTATAGAGTGTTTTTGCAAGAACTAAAGGAAATGAGAGTCTTTCTGCACTAGGAGATTATATTTCTGCTTTTCATGGTTAAATCTGAAATGACCGGCTCCAAGTAAACATCTGAACTTCATCTGGGTTTGAACTGAAAAAGAAATTGAGATGCAGATTCATTTAGGCAATAAAGAACAAGTAAATTGTGCTCTTGTTAAAGGTTACAGGTTTGGATTAATGTCAGAATTTGAAATGATCAGCTTTCACACTGCAAATAATATCTTTTGAAAAAATAGTGGTATTTTTCTTTTGATTCCTTCAAGTCAATTTAGTTCTGGTGAAAGCTACTTGATTGACAGCCCTGGAAACCAGCACTCTGTGCTCATAAGCAGTCTGGACAGAGGAGTGCAACATGCATAGCAGCAGCACAAATTTTCACAAATTGCTTGTCCACCTCAAACGGACTTCAAGCATCTGGCTCCATGGGACACAGCCAGACTGCCCAGGCAGATGTTGGCTTTTCAGGCCTGAAAACAACGGTGCCAGTCAAGCAACTCCCATTTTGAAGGATTTCTGTGAGAAGTCACATGGAAATACTGCTGAGAAGTGTGTCCTTCCAGGGATCAGAGAAGAAAAAGAAGCAAAACCAACCCTGAACAATTTTTCACAAGCTCTTCATATTCCACTTTCTGCAAACTAGTGACAACTTTCAACTCTGTCCACCCACAAGTGCTTCCTGTTTTCCAGAAGAGTGAAGGGAAGAGTAAGAGAGGCAAGGGTCATTTCCCATTTGCATCTCTAGTGAAAAAATATCCCTGAAGCTTTTATTATTATCATCTGTGCATGCTGTACAACTCAAAGGCAGATTCATTTCTGCCAAATAAATTTGATTTACAAAGCTGTACTACGTCAACACACACACAGAAGTAAGAGTGGGCGGTCAACAGCTCCCACACTAAGGTATGATGTGCAGTTGCCAAAACCTTCTGAAGAAATTTCCCCGTGACAGTGCCCCAGAGCAGTGTTGTGCTGACCAAAGCAGTACAGGAAGGATATTCTTGACATGTCCAAATTTCTATTGCTGTCCCAAAGGTGAAGCCACCTGTACCAGGGTTACTGCCAGTGGACTAGTCCATGAGTAAAGGAGCTGGTCCTTTTGACCACGCAGAGCCTTGAAAATAATGCCAGACAGACGCGGTTATAGCAAAGGGCATGTGAGGGAGGCAAAAGATCTGGAAATGCCCCTCTCTGATCATGACAGCAGTTGTTGCACTCTCACCTGAACCAACATCCACTGGCCACAATCAGAAGGGATTGTTACGGCACGGTCCAAACCCTTTAAATTTTTCAACCCTAAAACACTGCTCAGAGGGCAGGCAAAGCCCAACACAGCTTCTAAGGTGAGAGAAAAATCTAGGGCAGAGCCAGGCTCTGTATTCTCCCTTATCTGCTCCAAACATCCAGGTGTCCTCTCTCCAGAAGTGGTGTTACTATGAGAGCAACTCTTATAATGCCCTGTGCTCTGTGCCTCAACCCTATGAGCATGTGATTATAATAGATATAAAACTAGGTACATATCTTCTAATATTCTCTGTGTGTGAGATATATATGGTACATATCTTCTAATATTCTCTGTGTGTATATATATATATGTATACACACATATATATATACAATATGTTGCTGCACTGCAACTAAATTCTCTGTACTTCTCAGTTCCACTTGCTACCGTTTTGATGAATCACTGCATTGTGAATCAGGTTGGTGTTTGAACAATATCTCCCACTCCAGTTTTTTACACCTGCTCATGTGCTTTTGTAAACCACAATATTCTATTGTGTCTCCCTTGCCCCAATCCACCAGTGATGTTGAGAAGTGTTTGAAAAAAAGAATTATTTTTCAGTGTAACAGGCCAACTAATAAAATGGAAAGAATAATAATTTCAAGTTAAATTAGATGTTTTGTTACCCACAGAGCTACATATATCCTTTTGTTCATTATTTCACATTTGAAAACAATAAATGGGAAGAAAAGTTCACAACAGGATTATTGTTTCAAAATGTTTTCTTTGAAAAATTTCAAAATCAATCTTTTTAAGCATCTTTTTCTCCAAAATTAATCACCAGGTTAAAGCCAAATAGATACACATTTTAAGAAGTCTTCTGAGTTTCATTGCTCATTTTTCTATTCATATTAACAATTATCTTACTTTTCTTTTCTGTTACCCTTGATAGATGAAGCACATTCTTCAAAAAGATCTATACTCTGGCCCCATCAATATCCACTTTCATACTGATGCTTTTAAGAAACTGCCAGTCAGGAATAACAAGATTCTCTGGTAAGCAAAGCAGAGACTGATGAAATTCTGTCCTAATTAAGTCAGTGGCAATGCTTTCATTAACTTCAACAGACTTAGAATTTCACCCCTGACATTTCTCATATTTCTGATGCACCAGTATATGCTTTTATCACTGGCTCCCTTCTCATCAGTTTTGAATTTTAGTCATTCATTGCACTTATTTTTCTGCTTTTTGAGATAGGCTGTATGCCAGTAGTGTCTTTGGAGTTCTTTTTGAACCCCAAAGACATCAGGATGCATGTGTTTGCAGGATGAGTCTTTGGCTTGAAAGCAATTCAGAATAGGAAACTTTTTGCCTGTTCCTGTACAGCACTCGGCATTAAGGCTTCCAGACCTCATCAGGACTTGGTTACCACAAAAGAAATCACTTACAATAACTATCCTGAACAGAAGAATAGTGCAACACATAATGCATAGCATATTGTGCCTCACTAAACCATCCAATGGGTAGTAGCGATGGGTGGTGTGGACAAAGAGCAGAGACTTAATAAAAGTGAGTTTATGACCTACATTTACTGGAAATTCCTTGTTCACGAGGAACAATTGCAATCCCCAATCCCCAACACAAATGCACGTGATGTGCAACACACAACACATTACATTTTGTTTTATCCAAATGTCCTACAAGTTAGACGCATGCAGTATAGTATCTGACTTGTTACTACAAATGGACTGAACGTTTTTGAGTGATGTGTCTGTTGTCAATTTTCCACTGTTAAAACTGTTCTGTGATAAAATTAACCACTTTAATTGTCAGATTAAACAAGCAAAAGGAAAGAACAGTTCTAGATCTGCTAATGCTTTTACATCTTACTATTGCTTCACTTGCTTCTCCTTGCACTACTTTGTAACTGTCACCTCTCATTTTTCACTAGGAGCCTACTTAATAGACTTATTTTCCTCTGCAATATTGAGCTTCAGTGTAAAATAGCTTCCCATTCAGTTGTGGTATCCACCTGACCTCTCAGCTCCGGCTGCCAACAAGGCTTGGGCGCTGGGCTGTGTACCAGAACACATTCCCACGGGAGCAGGTGGGAGAACGAGGGATCATCAAGTCTGATTTCAGAAATTACCCCCTGTTTCTTTTAAAGCAAACTGAATCAATAGGTTCGGCCATCATTTCAGGCTTGCCCATCTGAGACTTGAGCGGTTCTGCAATGAGCAGGGTGTATTTACCATTCAGCAAGAAGAGAGATTCATGTCTGTCGAACTTTGCTGCGGTTCAGTAGAGAGGAGCTTAATTAGTAGCAGTAGCAGGTCACTTTCCTTTGATCTAGAGCAAATCTTACAGAAATACTTCATTGGTTTCAGTGGGATAACCTGCTCCAATGAGGTGAAAAGGAATTGGCCCTGGAATTGTAAAATAGACTTAGATTGACAACCACTTCTATATTTGCTTTCTGCCTTAATGAAAGCTAAATGATACTTTAATGAGATCACAACAGGGCAGGTCCAGAGGGACTGGCATGTAGACAGTCAGCACAGTTTATTCATAAGGTTGCTTGCCTTCAGATACCTAAGTATCCACCGCATGTTATGCAAACAGCAATGAATCTTGGCTTCATAAGAAATACCCTCAGTTTTCGAAATCCGGGAGGGAGAACACAACCAACCATCCATCCTATGCCCACCTTGTTGTAAAAGGACTAGTGTAACAAGCTAATCTGGGATGCTTATTTTCTGAGGTCAGAGCATAACACAATAGGCAAGCCCAAGCTATTACATAGGAAGGTCAGGCCTTTTTAAGAGAAACATGAAGCAAGCAGAGGCCTGCCTGAGGATGGGGCAGACTGTGAAAACTTGGAGTGTCACATGAAAACTAAAATGCAGCTGGATTCTGCACTCATTGTGCAACGACATGGGGCAATTTGCTAAGGATCTCTTTTAGAGCATCTCCTGATAACATACCTGAAAATCAGACAGTGTCAGAAACAAGGCATTTGGAAGCCTCAGCACAGTGATAATGTAGTGTAAAAAGCTGTGCTACTGCAAATTAACTGCTTTTTACTGAGCTTGTCATTGCTATGTGCTGTTCTTCAGGTCCTGCCATGGAAAAGCGGATTGCTATCTCAGCTTTGCATCTTCTCTGACAAGATGATACCACCCTGAAGCGTGTCAGGAAAGTGAATCCTGCCTAAATTCCACCTCTTCCCTGACATGTGCTTCCAGGGTTTATTTTCTCACTCTTACAAGTGAAATGACAAGATACGACCTGTGCATCAGCAGAAGAAAAGGTCTAAAAGATCTATAACTAACTAGATTTGAATCCAAGGGTTGGCACACCATACTGGTTTGCAAGTTAACCAATGCCTCTTTCCACTATAGTCCCTTTTTCCTCTATCAAGCTGTGCCAGTGCAAGTTCTCCCAAGTTATCTCTATCTGCAACAACAAACATTTTATATGAACAGAATCACCAACTTTGGGATATGGAAACCTCTTCACTTCTGTCTGACATCTATCCCTGAGTATTAATTTCCTCTACCTTTGTATTTGGATATTTTCTTTAGATCTTCCATTCCATCTTAAGCACAATCCTCCAATCCTCCTTGAAAACACCTCTTTCCAGTCCCTTAAAAATATCTAGTTCACCACAACTGGTTACTTTCAATACCTCACAGAAGAAGTTCTTTTTCTGTCTACTCATTTTCCCATCAGCTACCTCTTCCTTTCCACTATGCTACTGGCTTCAAACCTGTAATTTGTCTCCATGAATTTCTTATTGATAGGTGCTTTCTGACACAACTGTGTGAAATATTCTCTTTGTAGCTATGATAATACCTTTTTCTTTTCCTACTGAATCTTTTTCAGCCCTTCCCATATAAACCAGAAATTGATTTCTCATTCTAGTGGATTCTTTTCATTAGTCAAAGAAAAATTTTGAAACTAAGAATTCCCATTTAAAAACTGCTGGAGGTCAGGAGAAAAATATATTTCATATTTTCTGTGTGGGGAAAAAAAAATCAAAGACTTTATAAAGCGCAATAAAGTGAAGGAAAAACACCTATCTACCTATGTAGATTTTGTCCTCTCCACTTTTTTTTGTGGTGGAAAAAGATTTTTAAGATTAATGTATCCTCAGAAAAAAGGAAGCAAATTTTCTGAAATTACCTTAGATGTTCTGAGAAACAATCCCGTTCATTGTGTGGAGTTTCAAACTTGATGATAGTCCGTATCTTTTTAATAAAAGAAAAAAAACCTGGGATTGCCAAGACACAGCTCTCCTCACCTCTCCATTTAGATTTGCTGTGGTAGACAATGGGGTGACAGTCCCCATATTTGTACCTGCAAGTGCTGTCAGTTCTGCACGGGCATCAGTGGGAGATGCCAGATGATTGCACAGACCTTTTTACTCTCCTGTATATTTTGCTCTTCCATCCTGAAGCACCAAAGCTTTTTATACTAGAGATTGTGCTTTTTCCATGCATTTGAAAAATGTTTAAAACACATAGCTCGTTACATTTCAGCAGGTGATAGGGTAACCTGGCATTTTCTGCACTATACATTTCACTCTCAAGATCCCAACAAACGTTTCTGTCTTTGCAAAGATTGCTTGTGTCCAAATCCCATGCCACTTGAGGCAAGCACAAAGGGTGAACCCTGCCTCACGTTTCACTCCCACTCTCTCTTACTCTTATCACATTTGAAATAATAATGCAATTTTCCCCACTGGGTAGCCTTTCAAATTTGTACCTTTCTTAGAAATGGAGGGCAGAAGTTCCTCCCAAGCTTTACAGAGATCAGAAATTATACTGATGGGTCACAGGAAGTGCTGCAATCTCTGGCAACAAGTAGAGATGGCTGTGGACCATTGCACACACCAGCTTGGGGCTTGAATTTATATCCCCATTTCAGTACAGAGGTCACCAACCACGTTGTTGAAACATAGACTTGCTGAGAAGATGGTTTTAGAAAGTTTGGCTGCTTTATCTGTGTGCCTCACAGTCCCTTTGTCCCACTACCAAAAATTCACAGTTGCATTTCCCCAGCTTCTGTGAGGAAAGCAACAACGAACAAAATCCAAGGCTACTCATTGATTCAGAAAATTTGAGTCCAGCCTAAGCTCCAGCAATAAGATTTATGGACTGTTCTATCTTGGTGCTGCTTTGTGTGCTGACCAACACCCAAGTACATGGAGATACCATACCATTATCCAATTTATAAGGTAGAGCCTGCTTTCTATAACTTTATAATCTTGTTTGTTTTTTTTTATTTCTTTGTTTGAGCATGAACTCTTCTTCTTTCAGATCCAGGCTCAGCTTTGAGGAAAGGGAGGAAAAAGAAGCAGCACTGGTCACACCTGAAGGTATCTTCACACAACTGAATTATGCATACTTTTCTCATTATTTTTAAGCAATGAATTTGAGTTCTTTGTTTATCATCTCCCTCTTAGCTTGAATTTGGTGCCTCGTATGGTTCTGCCCAACATCTATATTTCCTTGTAGTCTGAGGCATTTCCCTCTTTGTGGCAATTAATAAACATTACACCATGCTCCCACCCCTCTCTCTTCCAAAATCTTGGAGACACATATTTTTTTCCTGAGATAATCCAGCATAATCCCAGGCAGAATATCCTACTGAAAAACAGTGATTTCAGCCCTTGCATATTGGAGGTCTGTGGCTATAAGGTCTGGTGGGACACAGGCAACTTGAATACACTCACCTCTCAGAACTGGCAGAGTTCACATTAACCTATCCCTAAACCTGTTTACAAACCTACAAAGCCAAGAGTACACCTGAAATAACCTCTTTCTTTTTACTCCCTAAAGTGCCTGGGAGGTCCAGGCTTGTGGTATGACTACAGTATGCTTCTACATACGTTCCAGTAGATATCTGGGTTTTGCCTACATAACCCAATAAAACTGTTGAGGGGAACAGTGACTCCTACCATTATTTCAAGATGAGACTCATGGGAAATGTTTGCTATTAGACTCTAATTCTACCTTAAGCTAGTTAAAAAGGTAGGCCTTCTCATGACCTCTGCCTCACTCAGTACCATGACCCAGGTCTCTTCCCACTAAGTGGCAGAAATTAGGTGTTCAGAAGGTGAAAAGCAGGCTCCTGCGTCATCTTTAGCAGGTTTCTGGTGCTCTGCCATTCACTTCAATGCATCCTGCGTATTCCCTGCCAGGGCAGAAGAAGTGTGGTCCTATACATACGCATGTGGCACTCCCAGCCAGCTCTGAACAGAATATACACATTCGTTCTCCATATGTCTCCTTGTGGTATTTGTTTTCACTGTGAAAGCAAGTAATAACGAACTGTAAACCAAAGTGTCGACCAAAACATGGAGGTTCCTGCCATTCCTCTAAAAACCCCATATTGTTCCAACACTTTTTTAAGCTGAAAAGAGACACTCTGTACTATACCCTAGAGATGGTAGGACACAAAAACTGAGTAAGAAAAACTAACAAGATTTCCCTGGAGTACTCAAGCATATTCCCTCTGAAACAGGAGAAAAATACAGTTGCAATGAGTTTCTAGCAGTAGATGGGGCCAGAATGAGACAATATACCTCTAATTGGCTTCAGCTTTCAACTGAAAAAACTAATCCATGAGAAACTATATCTCTCCAAGTCTATAACCACTATTTTCACTTAAACAAGCTTTTTAATAAGCTGAGTTAGCATTTGAGATTCATGTATGCTGAATGGCAGGAACATTTTCTTATGATCAGAGCTAGACACAGCTGCAATGAGGCCAGGGATGGGCAGTGGTTAGTCATCCTGTGCCCACTGAGTATTGCCATGTGCAAAATTAAAACATTTGGGTTTTGCTTATGCACTCACTGATAACCAGAGGTATTGCAAAATGACTAGCCTGCTTGTATTTAAGATGTTGTGTTGTGATCATTATTAATAAAATAAACAACCACGTGCTCTTTGTGACCCACAGATGAACAAACTACTGATGTGCGGTTTAAGTCTGGTTCAAAAATGCCAAGCCCTTTTGCCACTTTCTGTCTGTGTACTTTGATTGCATTTGCTCTGACATATTCCAGCTAATCGTTGTGCTTGCACCTGAACAGAATATAAAGTTACAAATACCATCAGATGATTTTTACAGATATCACATGACAAATACTCTATATTTGGTTTTAACAACTATTTCAGAGAATTCTGCATCTACCTATTTCTCTACCAGTGATATCACTCCAAAATCAATTAAAAAAAAAAAAAAAAGGCACTCTAAAATTGCATACAAATTGCAGCCAAAATTGACAAAGCATATATTTCAGAGACAGACCGTATCTCTGGTTTAAAGTACACTCATAACTGTCATGATGTATGCTAGTAAATCAAGTTCACAAATGTGTGTGCTAAGATTTGAAATGCTTCCATGAATAAATCTATATTCTGTCTGTCTCCACAGTCTAGCTGTCTTAAAAAAAATACTTCAGTGAGCTGACTGTCTCTCCTTAGGATCAGTTTGCTGAGGGGGTAAAGGCCTTGGCCACTGCCTTCCAGACACTGAAACAAGCCAGTACATCCCATATGTCTGAAAAGAAAAATGGTTTTGTTTTATCTCAAACCAGGACACCATGCATTCATGAGCAGTGAATGAATGCAGAGAGTTGCCAAGTGAAAGGCATGAAGATACACAAGAGGTGCTTGAGTTATCTGAAAAATCTCTCCCTTTGTATCACCTCAAGCCAAAGAACCCCAAGTCACTAGCCATCTGGGGAAATGGCATCTCCTGGACCTTCTGACAAATTCTTGACCAAATATCCAAGAAGTGAGGACATGTGTAAACAGCTGGTTTAGACAAATGAATGCTAAGGAAAACTTCTTAATGAGGCATCATCGTTCACTTTACATTCTGTAATGGTAAAGCATTTAGAAACTCAGCACTGCAGCACAGCGAGGTCCACAGTGAACCATGTCTGACAAATTTTATTTCTCTTTTCAAATAGCTTCTCCACGCACATCCCTATTTTTTCCAGTGTATTTGGAATCCTGAATGGTTTCTTTTGTGCCTTATACCTGATATTATAAAGGAGAAATCTCTGCTTCATTGTCTTGCTATGATTGTCTATGCTCTCTAGTTCAAAGAAAAATACATTTATTCTTAGGTTTTGGGAAACACTGCATTTAATAAGTAAGCTCATTTTTCCTAAGTCACATAAGTCACATTTTCCCTATGGTCACAGGAGCATAAAGCTTGCTTTCTATAATCATTCATGCTCATAAAACTAAGTCACAAAATGCTTGAAAGTAGCAAATACTAAATGAGTAGAGACAAAGTCCTTATGAACTCTCATTTACTTTCAGAAAAATATTGGCAGAAATGCTTTGTGCTACAACTTCCATCATAGTATGAATATAAATTACTAGAATTGAACACATTTAAATTGCATTTGGTTTTGACCATGACTGTGCCTTGTTTCCTATGTTTCCCTGAATCTGTAAAATGAAAGTTTTGAGCACATTTAGGCCCTGTGAGTGCAAAATTCTTCTGCATGTGCTGCGAAAACTGAAAGAAAACATTAACATATGTGGTAATGAACATAAGTAAAAATTTTCAGGTCATATTTTTATAGACCTTTTTGATTACTGAGTTCCCATAGAGATGCCACCCTCTCCAAGACATTATGCTGCGAACTGTCACTCATTAACCTGGAAATCTCGGGGCTCCAAAACCTTCATTTGGAGGTTGAAACAATACAGTATTTGACTGCTAATTATTAAATGTATGTCAGAAATTTGCTGCTGTTCTGCACTTGCTAATTCAGTTCCTACTGAGAAAACAAGAAATCTGCCTCTCCAGCAAATCACTGCAAGGAAAAATCAAATACTTGGCTTATAAAATGATATTACTTATTGATTCCTCTCTGGATCTCATTTACTGTTCTGTATTCAGGTCTGACTGCCTTCACACATTAAATATATTTATGAAAAAGGAAGGCTACAGATTTGTCTTATCATTTGATTCCGTTAACAGCACATTAATAGATGAAGAGCAAAATACCCCCACCCTGCATGCATATGAGGCAACAACCAATTGTGAGCTGCCTCTGGGCTCGGTGACCTAGAAACCAGGAATAAGGCTCATAAAATTCAGATGCTGAAGAACAGCATCAGGGACAGCTTCAGAAAAGGGATGATAAATCATTTGACAAGGCCATAAGATGTAAGTGTTTCTGAAACAAAAAAAAAAAAAAAGATAACTCTTTTAAAATATTTTCCAGCTCTATTTTTTGCACCATTTTTGGCTCTTTGAACATTCTCAGAAACCCCATCTTGTGCACAACAACACACTGAATGTCACATTTTTCATAACAGAATTAGTCATTTTACACCCCTTCTCCGAATTCGTCTTCTTTCATTCACGCTACCAGGAATGGCAGTTGTTAATGCACAACATCTATGAGAATATCAAGACTGTGGAAGTACGCTGAAAAAAGACACTTAGCTGTTTGTGATTCAAGTTTTGATAAAACAAGACAGTTTTCAATCAGTGAGAGTTTCAACTATAGGCACACTCCTGTCAAACAGAGTCCTGGAAAACAGAGAAAGTCACTCAAATACAAGTGACTGGATTTTAGCTTTCATGTAAAATCCAGCTGCTGTTAACCAGTTTCATCCTCTGAGCAGGGTCAATTAGAGACACAGTATCCATAGCATATGAGCTCTAGCAGCCAAACAGTCATGAACCTCAACTAAACTAAAACAGAAAAATTATATCATTTTGGTTCATAATTCAGTAAGAGGCATTTCTGCATATTCACAGAAAATCTGAGGAGATTGATTCGGAGTTGTGGGATGGTTAAAACTCTGACAAAGGCCCATTTCTAGGTGGGTTTCGCATTTTTGCAGGTAGTACATGTTTTGTGATTACAAAATCTTAAAAAAATTTAGATGACAGGCCAAGCAAGAATGAGGTAAAGGCATTATGTCTATAAGTTGTGTGGGTACTTAACTGCTAGTGGATTATCTCTTTACTGTAAATTGCTTGGACATATTATGCATGGATCATTCTTAGTACTGTCAATGTCTAAAGTATAATAGCTGACTGACAGGACACAGAAATGATGTAGCAATGACAACAGTTTTACTTCCCAAAGACAAAAGCTGAGTGGACACACTTCCTAATGTTTTAGATTATTCACATTGTGGTGGTAGCGATGATGCTCGTTACCGGAAACCCCAGGCACAACTCGGGCCCCCGCAGCGCCGAGTGCTGCGCAAGCACGGAATAAAAAGAATTAAGTCATTCTCACACAGGAGGGGAAACACAGCAAAATCAGTTTTATATCAGATCTTAGTCATGCACATGTGCCTTTTCGTGGCTGTGTATGCAAAAAAAATACAGGCAAGAAATATCCAAGGATTTGGTGTTTTCAGTTTGAACAGCTTAACAAGCCAATTAGGTAGGAGCAAACGCAGGGCTTCTGGCACTTTCTCAGTGTGATTCGCATTTCTCACCAGCGTGTGCTGCCCTTAGTCTGAAAGAATCGAGTACATTAGGCCATTTTTAAAATGTCTTCTTTCATGCCTTTTTCCTGTGTGCTTTGTTTCTATCCTCCCCAGAACAACCTTCACACCACAGGAGGTAAGTAGATAAAGGCTCCAGCAAGGTACTGGATAAAGGCTCCAGCTGTCCCAGGAGACTTGTTTTCTTCCTCTCACACCACCTTCATCTGGGAAGGTCTCAACAAAAGAAACACAACCAGCACTTGCCACCATCCCCTGCCATCTTTGCGAGTTGCACTTTCATCTGCTTGATAGTTAAATTTCCATTTTCCTGAATTTTTTAATGTAAACACTACTGTCTGTGAATAGGATGGAGCGGGAAGGCATCCCACAAGCTGAACTTATGTTGCCTTGCCTTGGACAATTGAAATTTAAAATAAATAAATTCAAACAAGAGGAAATAGGTGAGAAGTGTATCTACCTTCTCTTGTTTGCAGTAATTGTTTCAATTGTAATCGTTCTGTGACCCAGCCCGTCTGCCATCAGTTCCGTGCTGGTGGCTGAGAAGGATAATGAAAAAGATCAAGTCTGGCTTTCCCACCCAGTGCAGACAAGCAGATCTGCAGAAAGAAACCCATTGTTTCTCAGCTGATGTAACTGCCTTTGTAACTGGTAATGACACGGGTGAAAGAGGGGAAAGCAGGAGGGAGAACTGGTATGAAGGGTCCCTTCCTCTTCACTTCCTTTAGCATCTCCTGGCTTCTGTAACATCACATACAGAGGTGTTCACTTTTCATGGGTGGCCTTGCCGTGTGTTATTTCTTTCTTGACCAAAATCTGTGAGTGTTCTGAGTTTTCAGAAGCAGATTGTTTCAGATTTTGCAGCTTGTTTTGCAGACAAAAGAATCAAAACCATTTGAAAGGAGGTCAATAGGAGTTAAGTATATAATCCGTTTAGGATTTAGCAAATCCTACACAGACCTTTTTGCATTTCTAGGCACCAAACTACCTCCGTGAGCTGGACCCTGTAGAAATTACAGAAGTTTGAATGCTGAAGGGAAACAAACCACTGACTTTTCCATGTTTGTTTTACCATTCCTGCCACTGTGGAAAATGCCCTACCAGACTGGGGTGTCTGTTGGGTTGTGGTGGGGAAAAGTTAGGGAGAAGGAAAGGGTATGGAGACTAGGTTGTTCTTAATGAAGAAGCTGAAGCACCTGTTTCATTCTGTACGTGTAGAATAGCACTGGCTATAGCAGAGTATCATAATGTAAATGAAAGCAGGATTTAGTAAGATGTTTGAGAAATAGGATGTTGTCATCAGTTTTACTGAACTCCCAGTATTCTCAAATCTTTTCATAAGATACTGGACTTGGTCAATGAAGTTGAAGAAAGTAAACATCTGGTCAAAATAATAGCACTTTGCTACATCAGAATTACTAAGGCACACTGCTGACAGCTGTTAAATACAGATGGCACTATCGTAATAGCTATGACAGCATGACAGTAAGTTATGACAGCAGCTTAGTAGTTATGACAGCATGACTAGGCAAGCATTTAATCACATTAAAGGAAACACAGGATGAAAAAGTAGTGATTCCAGACCAAAACGAAAACATTGCCACGTGTTTTCTAAAAATTCAAGACACTTGTACCAAGAAGTTAGTTAATTCAGAGACGTTATTCCAGTTCTGAAACAGCAGCACTCCCCAAGAGTGCTGATGAAATCACACACCCCCCGAACCAATGCGCAGGCTGATGCAGAGGACTATTGGGGTCTGCTCTTTAAGCAACCACACTTCTTTCATTTTGGTCAAAAAAGACTAGCATCAAGCCCCTCATTCTGGGTACCTATAGCCCAAGTTTCAAGGAGTAAGAGGAAGGCACCCGTCTCTTCGTTACCCAGGTGAATAGGCAGGTAAAAACCCTTTCTTTTCGCTTAGGGCATATTTATGCATACACTGAGCAGCCCCCGAGCTGCTCCAGAACAAGAGAAGGGTCTCTTCCAGTAAACAGAGGTGGAACAGAGGAGGAAAAGAGCTGTGGTTACTCTTGCCTGCCAACCCTCCCACTGGCTGAGCACCTTATCTTTCTGCTTGATTGATACCTTCAGTTCAACCGTGAAGGCTCATGTTTTATCAGAGGGTAAAGAACAGAACCTCTGTAAAGGCTTTTCAGGATGGAGACAGAGCAGAGCCACAGATCCAAGGCTGGGGTTGGTGAGACACTGCAGCCTGGTTGAAGGCGCACCAATTTGAGATCCCAGCCTGACTGCAGTCCTTGTCTCTGACGAGCTGTGGTTTTTAACACACAAGCAAAATGAGTCATTTGATACCTTCAGCTGCAGGTTACAAAATGATAGTGTGTGATGGGTTTTTTTCAGGTGAGATTAAAAAGTGTAAATTCTGCTGGCCCTCCCACGCACACACAGTGGAATGTCAATCAGAAGATGAAAATATTGTTAAAATGGATGTTTTTACTGCACAGTGAATTTACCTTGAAGAGTGATTTATATTTTATTTCATCTTTCCCCTCCAAAAAAATAACAAGTTTCCATTATTTAAAACTGCTTTTAATGTTATGTATGGAACGTACACATAAAAAGTTGACTCTGCTTGTTGCTTGGACACTGATAAAGGCATATAAATCAACATACATTTGATGTTTTTGAATGATGAAAAGGCAACTCACACAGCTGAAATGGGTCAGAAGGAATCATAATTATCTTGAGCTGCGCCTCCACAGTATCTGGCTGAATAAGCATGGCTACCTTTAACAATGTATCTTTCTTTGCAGTATTCTACACAGAAAAACAATCCCAGCTTTTAGCTGGTTCCATAATACTCTATAATTGACCTGAGCAGTGCTTGGGTCAAAGAGCAAAAATTAGGGCAAATACAATATGAACAGAAGCCTGTAATTTGTTGGGTTCATTTTTTTCCTTTTGCATAGTAACATTGAATGAAACTCTATAACGTGTCAGCCCTTCCTTGTTTTCTAGAGCTTTGCCATCATCTATCCTTAATTATTGCTCTGAAGTGAAAACAGGAGCCACAGTGGGAGCACGTCTAAATGACCGCTGCATGCCAGAGAAAACATCTCACATCTCTTGGCAATGCTGGGGGCTCCCGGCAGGCTTTGCTATGGATGAGGGAGCTTCACTATTTGCCAGTTAAGAGAGCAGGATTTTCTCTTTGATAAGAATTGTATTGGGTTTGCATGGCAAGGTTTTGGCAGCAGGGGGGTGCTACAGGGCTGGCTTCTGTGAGAAGCTACTACAAGCTTCCCCCATGCTCAATACAGCCAATGCCAGCCGGCTCCAAGACGGACCTGCCACTGGCCAAGGCCAAGCCCATCAGCAACACTGGTAGTGCCTCTGAGATAACATATTTAAGAAGGGGAAAAAACTGCTGCACAACAGCATCTGAAACAGAGGAGTGAGAATATTCAAGAGAAACAGCTCTGCAGACACCAAGGTCAGTAAAGAAGGAGGATAATGAGGTGCTGCAGGTGCCAGAGCAGAGATTCCCCTGCAGCCCATGGAGGACCCAATGTAGAAGCAGGTGGATGCGTCCAAAGGAGGCTATGACCCTGTGGAGAAGGGAGTCCAGACTGTGCAGATTTGCTGGCAGGACTTGTGACCATCTGGGGGGCCCACACTGGAGCAGTCTGTTCCTGAAGGACTGCACCCCATGGAAAGGACCCAGACTGGAGAATTTTGTGAAGAACTGTAGCCTGTGGGAAGGACTGACATTGCAGAAATTCATGGAGAACTGTCTCCATTAATTTCTGAGCAGGGGAAGAGTGAGAGGAGGAAGGAGTGGCAGAGACAGCATATGATGAGCTGATCACAACCCCCATTCTCTAAACCTCTGAACCACTTGCGGGGAGGAGGTAGATAAATTGGGAGTGAAGTTGAGCCCAGGAAGAAGGAGGGGTGGGAGGAAGCTGTTTTAAGATTTGGGTTTATTTCTCATTACCCTACTCTGATTTGTTTGGTAATAAATGAAATTAATTTCCCCAAGTCAAGTCTGTTTTGCCCATGATGATAATTGGTGAGTGATCTCTCCATGTCCTGATTTTGACCCACCAGTCTTTAATTATATTTTCTCTCGCCTGTCCCACTGAGAAAGGACAGTGATAGATTGGCTTGGTGGGCACCTGGTGTCCAGCTAAGGTCAACCCACCACAAACAAGCAACTCCTAATTTAGCCCTGATTTTTTCTGCTTCTAAGTCCTTCTCAGAGGTTTGTGGTGGCCTGCTGATAACCACTGGCCTAGAGGTCCAATTTTTTACAGCATCCACGTAGCAATTTGACTTCAGGATGCAGCTGATTTTGTTTTGGTTGAATAGAGGCAAAACAGTTAGCAGATGCTTATGCTTTGGATTTGGCATCCCTTTAAAAAAACATTTTATAAATAGATAAATGAAATATGCACCCCAGTGCTGGTGATATTTCTTCTTTTCCCCAGTGACAATTCTTGTTTTCCATGTATAATGTATTTACAGCCTAATCAAAAAGATTACTCTCAGGCCATGCTTTGTCAATGCCCATCCCTTCAGAAATAAGATCACCACAATAATAAACAAAGAGTTAAATCTCACATGCAACACAGGGAGAGGTCCTGATAGAGTGAAGGAGTTTTGTCTTCAACAAAGAAAATAGAGACATAAACATTTCTTTTGCTAGCAGCAGTTAATCAGATAAACTGCCTAGTAACAAGTTTTGAAAGGAAAGACACTATTTTAACATTTAAAAGTTTGCCAGAAAGCAAGGGCAAGCACAGCAGCTAAATTAGCTATCCACCTGAGTCTTTGCACAAAATTTCTACTGAACTTGAACTCTATTTATCATTCACGTTATTGTTAGCTTCTTCTATATGGTGTGTTTGTGCTTTCCCTACCAATATATGCATAAAATTCTCCAACTAATGCTCATATAAATATTTAGTATGGGAAGGGAGAGACTGTTTACACTGTATTTCTAATTCAGCTAAACCACATTCCAGACATCTTTCAAAAAGAAAAAAAAAAACCAAACATTTTAGTCCCCAAAATTTCAGAAATGCTTTGAGCAAGCACAATGTGTGATCTTGGGCATTACAATCACAGAGCTACCTAAAAGTTTGACATCATTGCAAAACATTATTCTTTTTGACAAGGAAATCAACAGAAAAAATTGGTCAACATCATTATAAATACATGTAAACATTTAATCAATTCTTTTAAGGCTCAAATAGTATGACCAGGAGAGAAACTCTCTGGGAGCTTGAAGAGTTCTATGTAGTCTGCTTCTTCAAAAATAATAATAAAAGCATATTCTGCTTACTGAGACTCCTAATACTGAAAAAAAATTTGTTTGATGTAATATTAAAATTTTAAAGCATTTAAGTGGCATAGAAACCCATACTCAGATTTCAAAAGTGAAATGGAGAATTTGTGTCTTTTTACAATTTTTGCCTGAAATTCTAATTTACAGGTAAGCTGTTCTGGCTTGAGTTGATGCACAGATATTACTACTTATTAATAAGCTGTTTTCCTTCTGCGTCCTATTAACAGAGTGCTTCCCCTATAAGAAACCCTGTGTAGCTCATACAGTGGCATGAATTCAAAAGGCAGTGTTGCATTGTGTGTCATGAAAAGTGTATTAAATTTTTGATAAAAGTTAAAAATAATACTTCATAAAATCTTACAAGAAACATTTGTATCATATCTGATAGAAATAATTACACTGCTGGTTTAATGGAAAGGAAAATATCCCATTTTAATTTATTCACTAAGTAGATATTCAACAAGCTTAAAGTATAAAAATGTTAATTTTAAACTAAATATTAAGTTAGTGTTCCCAACATCTGGAGCACATTTCAAGGCTGCAATGAGGCTAACCAAGTGAACAATCTAATTCTTTCTGATATATTCAATTTGATTATGGATTTAAGAGGCAATAAATACATAGTTCACATTATCTCCATAAAACTGTTCTTTTCAACTAGTGAAGAAAGTAATAAAGTTCAGAGTTATTCAGTTTAACATTATTGACATTAACTTTTATGACCATATAAGAGGACAGATGACGAAAAAGCAAAAGGAAATATTTCTTTCATTGTTCCCTAAAATGGACATGATGATCACTTTAAAACATTTCTGTTTTTACCTGAGGTGAATCCATTGCCTGGGAAAGCACATGTATTAGTTGTATGTTAGTTTGCTCTATTCACTGTTATCATGGAATTTATTAGCATTAAGCTATCCTGTTGTTCTTCTAGTGTTATCACGGAAGCAAAAATACATATTTTTTTTTTCCACATATTTGTGGAGGACCCTTTTTAAAACAAAGGCTGTTAAGGCAAGGGTATAGAGTCCTACACATTAACATAATGTGCTCAACATTTCTAAGCAGCGTTTAGAAATTGCTTAGTAAAAGGTTTGAATCTGCCCATGTGTCTTAACCCACTTTGTCATCCAACGGCCAATACTGCAGGAATAACACCAAACCCCAAAACACAGCAGAAGAAATGAGGCAGAGTGGACTGCACATGGCTGTGGCTGGATGCAGGGTCCCCTCCAAGCACCAGAGAAGAGCAGGAGCTGCAGGCCCTGCCCAGCTCTGCTCCAAAACCACCCCAGCACCCAGCTGTGGAGCTATGTGAGTTTGATTACTTTTCCATAACTTCCCTGCTCTCAGTAGGTATATGGCCCAAATGCACAGTTTGGGCTCTCTCTGTCATCAAAAGAAAGAGATAAGGACATGAGGAGGTAAATCAGAGCTATGATGTCAACCAGTTGCTTTACGCTGGTTGAGCAATACCCTCCAGGTACCTATAAAGCACCTTGGCAACCCATGCAGGGTGGAAAGACTTGTTTTGGACTGCTGAAGGCATTTGATGGGGCTGCTCCTCACTCCCTCTTAGCTGCCAGTTCCAACCTAATAGGGCTAGTGGGGCAGCCAGGTCACATACAGGTGAACAGCATTAACATAATTCTACGTAAAGTAGCACAGCATTTATCTGCTTGTATGTCTTGCCGTCTGGTGGTTTATTTGCTGGTCTCCAAATGAGTGTGATTGAAAGGAGATAAGGCAATGCCTTGGTATTTTATAATTTTGACAAGGATCACTACACTACTGGCAAAAATAATAACATTCTGTCACTTCTAGTCATGTCAGCCCTGTCAGATCACCGTGTGTGGCCACTCTGCTGTTCTCTTATTTAACCAAAGCTTCTTGCTCTGCCAAAACCAGGCTGCTGGGGCAGAGGATCCGCTGTGAAGCCCCTCCTATTCTTCTGACATCTCAGGAGTTGTTAACCAGCTCCCGTCCTGCCTACAGACTTCAAAATATATACGTGTAGAGAGACCAATATTCAAATACAGACCAAAAAATGGGGTTCTATAAGCAAACAGTTCTGCACTAGGTGTTAACGAGTATATATCCAAGGAAACTGGCTGCAGCCCAGCCAGTTATCTAGAAAGACATCCTCTCTGATGTGTATCAAAACTTGCAGCCTGGAGCTGAGGTGCACACCGTAGCCATGTGCTGACCATATGCATGGGAATGAACCAGGCAGAGATCAGTCCTCTTACCTATTGCACTATCCCTGCTAAATTGCTTCCATAGCAGGAACTTGGACACCTGGATCAGAAAGGAGCTATGGCATATCCCAGCCATACCCCTAGTTCAGAGCACCAGGACAGCAGGCTGAGCTGAAGCATGCCATTGCCACACAGTCCAGTTGTAACCTCCTGAGCCACCTCTGGAGCACCAAAAGAAGACTACTAATCTCAGAGATGTACTGAATAAATGAGCCACCACTCCTGTCCTTAAAATGAAAGCCAGTAAGGCAGTGGCTTGCACTCTGGGAACACTAACAGTAAAGCCAATCAACTGCCTTAACTACCTCGAAGAGAATGTGATAAATTTTCCAGCACTTCAACTCCTTAATTCAGGAACGTGTGTCTTCCTGAATGGGCAGCTTTTGTTCTAATTTCACAACCTGTTCCTGGGTAACACTTCGAGTGGGAATCTATGAAATGCAAAAAGTCAGGTCCTGCCCAGGTCCCACATTTACAAATGAATATATGGTTCTCAGGGCCAATGTTGGTCCTGAGGAGAAAGACACTGCAGATTTTTAAAGATAAAATAACACTTTAAAGGCTTTGATTTTTTTAACATCTCTTGCATTTCCTCTCTACCTCCTGAGGTATCCCGGAGAGCCACATATGGTTCAAGCAGATGATACATTTCATCAGGAGAGGTGACAGAAATGAAAAACACACCTAGACACTTTAGAGTTCCAGAAAAAAGAAATCAACCTCATTCCATAAATTCCCCTTCTAGAAGACACCTCTATTAAAATGTAGAAGCGAAGCCATGAAATAATGAGGAAAAGGCAATGAAATGTGGAAGCTATCATAAATTGAGAGACATAAAAATCTTGGAAATACATAGTAAGAACAAAATTCAAACCTTATTAATGCTTCTGTTATCATTTACTATATATTAGAAAGTCTGATTTGTGAAATGTACAACTCCAAACCTATTTCTGTGAAGCTCTTGAAGACTGGCCTGGTAAACAAGACTGTCAGCTATTAAGCAAAATGGTTTTCACAGAAACAAAGACAATTTTACAAGTATTCAGTCAAACCCTACTATAGATGTAAAGATCATGTGATCTTTAGATTATATGTTAGATGTTAGATTTAGATTGTTTACATCATGCTTAGATGTAAACAATCATGTGATCACTTCCTTTGGCTGGATATATGGAAGTAAACAAATTATTTTGATTAATGCAGAATAATTCTTCCTTTTTAGTACTTCAGTGGGTGGTAAATATGTAACCGGACATTGCAGAAATTCATGGAGAACTGTCTCCATTAATTTCTGAGCAGGGGAAGAGTGAGAGGAGGAAGGAGTGGCAGAGACAGCATATGATGAGCTGATCACAACCCCCATTCTCTAAACCTCTGAACCACTTGCGGGGAGGAGGTAGATAAATTGGGAGTGAAGTTGAGCCCAGGAAGAAGGAGGGGTGGGAGGAAGCTGTTTTAAGATTTGGGTTTATTTCTCATTACCCTACTCTGATTTGTTTGGTAATAAATGAAATTAATTTCCCCAAGTCAAGTCTGTTTTGCCCATGATGATAATTGGTGAGTGATCTCTCCATGTCCTGATTTTGACCCACCAGTCTTTAATTATATTTTCTCTCGCCTGTCCCACTGAGAAAGGACAGTGATAGATTGGCTTGGTGGGCACCTGGTGTCCAGCTAAGGTCAACCCACCACAAACAAGCAACTCCTAATTTAGCCCTGATTTTTTCTGCTTCTAAGTCCTTCTCAGAGGTTTGTGGTGGCCTGCTGATAACCACTGGCCTAGAGGTCCAATTTTTTACAGCATCCACGTAGCAATTTGACTTCAGGATGCAGCTGATTTTGTTTTGGTTGAATAGAGGCAAAACAGTTAGCAGATGCTTATGCTTTGGATTTGGCATCCCTTTAAAAAAACATTTTATAAATAGATAAATGAAATATGCACCCCAGTGCTGGTGATATTTCTTCTTTTCCCCAGTGACAATTCTTGTTTTCCATGTATAATGTATTTACAGCCTAATCAAAAAGATTACTCTCAGGCCATGCTTTGTCAATGCCCATCCCTTCAGAAATAAGATCACCACAATAATAAACAAAGAGTTAAATCTCACATGCAACACAGGGAGAGGTCCTGATAGAGTGAAGGAGTTTTGTCTTCAACAAAGAAAATAGAGACATAAACATTTCTTTTGCTAGCAGCAGTTAATCAGATAAACTGCCTAGTAACAAGTTTTGAAAGGAAAGACACTATTTTAACATTTAAAAGTTTGCCAGAAAGCAAGGGCAAGCACAGCAGCTAAATTAGCTATCCACCTGAGTCTTTGCACAAAATTTCTACTGAACTTGAACTCTATTTATCATTCACGTTATTGTTAGCTTCTTCTATATGGTGTGTTTGTGCTTTCCCTACCAATATATGCATAAAATTCTCCAACTAATGCTCATATAAATATTTAGTATGGGAAGGGAGAGACTGTTTACACTGTATTTCTAATTCAGCTAAACCACATTCCAGACATCTTTCAAAAAGAAAAAAAAAAACCAAACATTTTAGTCCCCAAAATTTCAGAAATGCTTTGAGCAAGCACAATGTGTGATCTTGGGCATTACAATCACAGAGCTACCTAAAAGTTTGACATCATTGCAAAACATTATTCTTTTTGACAAGGAAATCAACAGAAAAAATTGGTCAACATCATTATAAATACATGTAAACATTTAATCAATTCTTTTAAGGCTCAAATAGTATGACCAGGAGAGAAACTCTCTGGGAGCTTGAAGAGTTCTATGTAGTCTGCTTCTTCAAAAATAATAATAAAAGCATATTCTGCTTACTGAGACTCCTAATACTGAAAAAAAATTTGTTTGATGTAATATTAAAATTTTAAAGCATTTAAGTGGCATAGAAACCCATACTCAGATTTCAAAAGTGAAATGGAGAATTTGTGTCTTTTTACAATTTTTGCCTGAAATTCTAATTTACAGGTAAGCTGTTCTGGCTTGAGTTGATGCACAGATATTACTACTTATTAATAAGCTGTTTTCCTTCTGCGTCCTATTAACAGAGTGCTTCCCCTATAAGAAACCCTGTGTAGCTCATACAGTGGCATGAATTCAAAAGGCAGTGTTGCATTGTGTGTCATGAAAAGTGTATTAAATTTTTGATAAAAGTTAAAAATAATACTTCATAAAATCTTACAAGAAACATTTGTATCATATCTGATAGAAATAATTACACTGCTGGTTTAATGGAAAGGAAAATATCCCATTTTAATTTATTCACTAAGTAGATATTCAACAAGCTTAAAGTATAAAAATGTTAATTTTAAACTAAATATTAAGTTAGTGTTCCCAACATCTGGAGCACATTTCAAGGCTGCAATGAGGCTAACCAAGTGAACAATCTAATTCTTTCTGATATATTCAATTTGATTATGGATTTAAGAGGCAATAAATACATAGTTCACATTATCTCCATAAAACTGTTCTTTTCAACTAGTGAAGAAAGTAATAAAGTTCAGAGTTATTCAGTTTAACATTATTGACATTAACTTTTATGACCATATAAGAGGACAGATGACGAAAAAGCAAAAGGAAATATTTCTTTCATTGTTCCCTAAAATGGACATGATGATCACTTTAAAACATTTCTGTTTTTACCTGAGGTGAATCCATTGCCTGGGAAAGCACATGTATTAGTTGTATGTTAGTTTGCTCTATTCACTGTTATCATGGAATTTATTAGCATTAAGCTATCCTGTTGTTCTTCTAGTGTTATCACGGAAGCAAAAATACATATTTTTTTTTTCCACATATTTGTGGAGGACCCTTTTTAAAACAAAGGCTGTTAAGGCAAGGGTATAGAGTCCTACACATTAACATAATGTGCTCAACATTTCTAAGCAGCGTTTAGAAATTGCTTAGTAAAAGGTTTGAATCTGCCCATGTGTCTTAACCCACTTTGTCATCCAACGGCCAATACTGCAGGAATAACACCAAACCCCAAAACACAGCAGAAGAAATGAGGCAGAGTGGACTGCACATGGCTGTGGCTGGATGCAGGGTCCCCTCCAAGCACCAGAGAAGAGCAGGAGCTGCAGGCCCTGCCCAGCTCTGCTCCAAAACCACCCCAGCACCCAGCTGTGGAGCTATGTGAGTTTGATTACTTTTCCATAACTTCCCTGCTCTCAGTAGGTATATGGCCCAAATGCACAGTTTGGGCTCTCTCTGTCATCAAAAGAAAGAGATAAGGACATGAGGAGGTAAATCAGAGCTATGATGTCAACCAGTTGCTTTACGCTGGTTGAGCAATACCCTCCAGGTACCTATAAAGCACCTTGGCAACCCATGCAGGGTGGAAAGACTTGTTTTGGACTGCTGAAGGCATTTGATGGGGCTGCTCCTCACTCCCTCTTAGCTGCCAGTTCCAACCTAATAGGGCTAGTGGGGCAGCCAGGTCACATACAGGTGAACAGCATTAACATAATTCTACGTAAAGTAGCACAGCATTTATCTGCTTGTATGTCTTGCCGTCTGGTGGTTTATTTGCTGGTCTCCAAATGAGTGTGATTGAAAGGAGATAAGGCAATGCCTTGGTATTTTATAATTTTGACAAGGATCACTACACTACTGGCAAAAATAATAACATTCTGTCACTTCTAGTCATGTCAGCCCTGTCAGATCACCGTGTGTGGCCACTCTGCTGTTCTCTTATTTAACCAAAGCTTCTTGCTCTGCCAAAACCAGGCTGCTGGGGCAGAGGATCCGCTGTGAAGCCCCTCCTATTCTTCTGACATCTCAGGAGTTGTTAACCAGCTCCCGTCCTGCCTACAGACTTCAAAATATATACGTGTAGAGAGACCAATATTCAAATACAGACCAAAAAATGGGGTTCTATAAGCAAACAGTTCTGCACTAGGTGTTAACGAGTATATATCCAAGGAAACTGGCTGCAGCCCAGCCAGTTATCTAGAAAGACATCCTCTCTGATGTGTATCAAAACTTGCAGCCTGGAGCTGAGGTGCACACCGTAGCCATGTGCTGACCATATGCATGGGAATGAACCAGGCAGAGATCAGTCCTCTTACCTATTGCACTATCCCTGCTAAATTGCTTCCATAGCAGGAACTTGGACACCTGGATCAGAAAGGAGCTATGGCATATCCCAGCCATACCCCTAGTTCAGAGCACCAGGACAGCAGGCTGAGCTGAAGCATGCCATTGCCACACAGTCCAGTTGTAACCTCCTGAGCCACCTCTGGAGCACCAAAAGAAGACTACTAATCTCAGAGATGTACTGAATAAATGAGCCACCACTCCTGTCCTTAAAATGAAAGCCAGTAAGGCAGTGGCTTGCACTCTGGGAACACTAACAGTAAAGCCAATCAACTGCCTTAACTACCTCGAAGAGAATGTGATAAATTTTCCAGCACTTCAACTCCTTAATTCAGGAACGTGTGTCTTCCTGAATGGGCAGCTTTTGTTCTAATTTCACAACCTGTTCCTGGGTAACACTTCGAGTGGGAATCTATGAAATGCAAAAAGTCAGGTCCTGCCCAGGTCCCACATTTACAAATGAATATATGGTTCTCAGGGCCAATGTTGGTCCTGAGGAGAAAGACACTGCAGATTTTTAAAGATAAAATAACACTTTAAAGGCTTTGATTTTTTTAACATCTCTTGCATTTCCTCTCTACCTCCTGAGGTATCCCGGAGAGCCACATATGGTTCAAGCAGATGATACATTTCATCAGGAGAGGTGACAGAAATGAAAAACACACCTAGACACTTTAGAGTTCCAGAAAAAAGAAATCAACCTCATTCCATAAATTCCCCTTCTAGAAGACACCTCTATTAAAATGTAGAAGCGAAGCCATGAAATAATGAGGAAAAGGCAATGAAATGTGGAAGCTATCATAAATTGAGAGACATAAAAATCTTGGAAATACATAGTAAGAACAAAATTCAAACCTTATTAATGCTTCTGTTATCATTTACTATATATTAGAAAGTCTGATTTGTGAAATGTACAACTCCAAACCTATTTCTGTGAAGCTCTTGAAGACTGGCCTGGTAAACAAGACTGTCAGCTATTAAGCAAAATGGTTTTCACAGAAACAAAGACAATTTTACAAGTATTCAGTCAAACCCTACTATAGATGTAAAGATCATGTGATCTTTAGATTATATGTTAGATGTTAGATTTAGATTGTTTACATCATGCTTAGATGTAAACAATCATGTGATCACTTCCTTTGGCTGGATATATGGAAGTAAACAAATTATTTTGATTAATGCAGAATAATTCTTCCTTTTTAGTACTTCAGTGGGTGGTAAATATGTAACCGATGAGAGAAGTCAGTGCTTCAGAAAACACAGGTACTGATGGGAAACACTTACTATTTTGTTTAAGACCTTACCACAATGGGCAAAAAACAAATAGATTATATTTGTACAGTTTGTGTTCAGGCAATTCCCTCATCACAATTACCTCTCTCCAAGCTGCCACTGAGGCTAGTTGCGTGGGAACCATACCTGCAAGACTCATCTCTGTGCGAGTAAAATAAAGCACAGGGAAACTCCAGGGGCTAAAATAGCCAGCGGGGGCCCCATCACTTCTGTTGTCAGGTCTATGTACTCCCCCCTACCTAAAAACACAAGGTGGCAATTAAACAGATTGATACGAGGCACTATTACCAGTATGACAGCTAACCTTTCCTTTTATAATTACCTTCCAATTGCTTTTTGCATTATGTCTTCCCTTACACGATCTTACATGATTTCCCCGATAAAAACATGACAAGTCATTGTTCTGAATTAGCCACTGTGCTATAAATCACAGATTTTATCATTTATGATATTTTGACTACCTGAGCCCTCCCCAAAAAACATTTAAGACTTCTCATCTCCTGGTGACACATGCCTGTGAAATGTCAGCTTTTCCAGCATTTGATCACGTTGGGAGAGGGGTTGTCTTGATAAGCGCTGGAACTCGTCAGTCGCCGAGGGTGTCAGCTAACGTCTCTCAGCATCATTATTTCTATTTCATCTGAAATTCCATGGTAACGAGTCTTTAAACACAGGCAGCAGGGAGGTAGGATAATGTAATTTGTAATTTAAAAACTATGTAAAATGGGACAAGTTGTAGAGTATTGGAGGGGGTATTCTCATCTCAGTGCACTGGGGCCAAAGCAGCTCTTTCATTAGCACAGGCCTGAAAATGCCAGGTTCACATAACGCAGCCATTCTCAGCTGAAACCAAAGGGCACCAGAAAGTCTTGAAAGCAGAAGTGACATCCTCGCTACTCTGTGTTACGGTGGTGCCAGCATGTCCTGCCAGCAGGGCAAAGGCAGAAGTCTACAGAGACCCCAAAGAGCAAGTGTTGGTGGCTAGAGGGCCTGGTGGTCAGGTTCCTCACCTCCAGGCTCACCCCGCTCTGCTCCACCTCTGGAGGTGTTAAGTGAGGATGGCTGCAAATCTGAAGCAATTTTAACCACATCCCACGGGCCAGCTTCAACAATAATAAAACCTGAGCCCAGCACAAACCTACTGTTTCTAAATCGTGAAAGAATTTGCTGTCTGCTTTCATGTTCAACAACTTGCCAGTTGAGATGGTCAAAATATTCATCATTCGTTTGATATAAATTAGTGAGGGGTGGAATATCATCAAAAAAAAGCTGTGTTTTGGACAAAAGTTTCAAAACTGAAAAATAGCAGTTAATGAATATTAGAAATTTCTATCACAAAACCACAGTTTCCACTGTAACTAGCAGTGGTTTTATTCATGCAGCATAAGTTGTTGAATCATCTTCAATTAAAATAAACAAATAAATAGAAAAAGTTCTAATTAGCCTTAAATGTATTCCACAGATGTCCATTTATGAATAATCGTAGTGATGAGGCTATTAAACAATCTCTCATGAACTCCTTGATTCAAGATATATTAAATACATTGGCAAAGAATCTTTGTAAACTGAAATGCACTTTTCTGCAGTGCCCTTTTCTCTGTTTATTGTGAATATTGGTAGAAACAATACATGTGAAATCTTCACCTAAGACTATGCAGCTAAGGAAATGTTTAATCGTGTGATGTTTTAGTTTGGACTAGCCTTATTGTGTCATTGTTTAAAGCACCATACAACTTAGTATTCATTAGTATTCATGCATTGTTATCTCTTAAGGCTTATGAATATTTCAGCAATACTCTCTGAATGCCTGTTATGAACAAAGGTGATTGTGGGAGAAACATCTGTTCAGTTTTGGATGCCCTTGCTCAAGAAAGATATAGTCAAGATTGAAAAACACCAGAGACACACAACTAAAACAGTGATTTAAGTTGCAATTTCTTAGTCTAAAGAAAAAAAATTCAAACCTGTTCCATAAACGGCTGACACCCCTCTCTTCCGAATGGACCCTCAAAACTCAGAACAAAACCAAGGGCAAAAGCAGGGTGAAAACATGAAATAAAAAAGGCTCAGTGCTTGAAAACAGATCAGTGTAAGAAAGAATTGTAAAGAATAGGGAGTCAAACCTGATAATCCAGGTCACTTTTGGTGCAGAATTACACCCTTCCTTACTATTATTAAACCTATTCATGTACTAGGCAGTAAGACCAGGCAAGACTTTCTTGGAGAGGTAATGCACAAAGGCTAGCAGATCTACTCTTCTGCCTTTACAGCAAATCAACAGAGATGGGAGCTTTGCTTTTTCCTTTTTATTTTGCTTGTTTCCAAAGGGACTACTTGTCATATTAATTAACCAGTGCCCAGAGTCCAGAAACAAACTATTAGTTGACAAATAGAAAGCATGTTCCAGAAAAACCAGGGGATTTTCATATGTTCCTTGGCTCAGTTTGGAAGGAAAATCATAGTTTTCTGTGAGGGCTGCAGTGGAAAACCAGGACTCTGAAAGAATTTATCTGGCCTGAAGGTCACAAAGCAACAAACTCAAAGCAGGCTGAATCAGAAAAGAAGAGAGGCAGGGCAGGAAAGGAAAAGTAGCAGCTCAGTTAAGTGGGAGAAAATTTTGGATTTCCTACTGTTCCTCAGTTGTGCTGCAAGGTGTCAGGTTTGCAGAAGTTCTCACTATAAGGTATCCTGTCTTGTGGCACTATCAGTTCAAATCTTTTCTTCTGGTTACCCTATTTCCAAATGAACTTAAGGAAACAGCCTGTCTTACTGGCAAAGGAACCACACCCCATTCCAAAGCTTGCAGAAGTGGTGTCAGGGGCATTAAACTATGTCAGACAAAGTGAGACCTTGTTGGAAGTTAAGAACTCTATGTGGGTACCCCACACAAAGTCTTGAGACTTTGCAGAGATTTTTCATTGATACTGTTTTGTTCCTTAAACATGAGACCTAGTGATTGTCTGTTCTGAAAAATTCATGAGGGTGGTGACTATTGGTGATGCGAGGACTGCTGAAAGTTAGCTGTGTTGTTTAATAGCTGCTTTTCTGAGACAAGCAGTAGAAAGATTACAGTCAAAATTTGCTCTTCATTTCTAAAAAAAGATAAGGGTCTCTGAAGTGCTAATGTTACACATTATAAAATCCTAAGCTAACTCTATAAAGAGAATTTGAAACAGGCATTAGTTGCAGTATTCTTGTTTCCCAAATCAACTACTCTGACTGATGAGGTTCTGCACCAGTTCGCAGATGTGCAAACATCCCCACAGTGCTTTTGGCATTTCCGACCATTAAAGGCTCTCCTGAAAGAATGGCAGCGAGGGAAAACGAAAAATATAGTCTTTTTGCTCATTAATCTTTTGGCCTTTCTGAGGTGGAAGTCACAACCACTTTCCAAGTGGATGGTCAAGACATGGACATCTGTCCCCTGGGAACATTGTCTCAACAACACCCTGAGGAGCACAAGGAAAGATTTAGCTGCACCCACAGCTTCCTGGAGGGATTCCCAACCTACTTCCCAACCCGCATTCCCTGCAGAGACCTGTTTGAGAAGAGGCTTCTCTTCCTATTTAGTCATTTATGAAAGACAGCATACAAATTAAGAAGCAGATCCTAAATGAATCTTCTTGTCCTTTAATAAAAAGATCCTAAAGCAATCTTCTTGTCTTGTAATAGAAAGAATCAAAATCTTTTTCTTCATCTTCCGGTCCAAAATGATCCATTCTAAAGGGTAAACAGCCCATGCTGAATAAGACCGCTGACAAGAATAATTGCTATTAATCCATGGTTCCACACAGAAGTTCCTACATGTCCTGTCATGTCTTTGCTTAAAAAAATAGTGGATCTTTTAAGAGGATTAATAAGATACTTGCAGATTTTTTTCATTTTCATTAAAAGATTCTGTCAGCATCTCAGTTTATTGAAAACAATTGCTATTTTTTCCCTTCCATCCTCCTTTTTCTCCTATTTCAGATGGTCCCTCGCACCACACCAAATTGATGAAACACATCAGGACCTGGTAACGGAACATTTGTTTAATGTCATCATTATTTCTGTAGTAGATATTAGTTGAAATGTCACAAAGCATCAAAAACGGGCACTCAAAGATTCACTCAAAAACAGAGCTATGAGGATAAATGGGATAAAAAATGAACTTGACGTGCAAGTTGCCTAGATTTTGAAGCAGCAAAGCTATTAAGAACACAGATCAAGGTGTGGAAGAGAAAAACATGGCTGAAAACAAAAATTCCCTAGAACAGGTTTTCTGCTGAAAGCCACAGTCTGTTAGGAGGCAGGAGGCCTTCAGGGTCTTCTACCAGTGATTAAGCTTCTTAAATCAGGGGCAGTTTCATTTGCTGATTCAGCAGTCTTGATCCACTGAGCAAAAGCGATGCTTCAGAGTATGTTGCTTCACAGAAGCCTCGTCCTTTCCTCCATATGGAGCCAGGGAGCAGAGGGTGCCCTCCCGTGTAATCTCACTGGCTCTTGACAAATACTGCTGGGAACAGGAGTGTGCAGCAGAGGTAATTTATGTTATGCACTGCCATCTACCGTGTCTCTACTCAAACTACGACATGAAACTCAAGCCTCAAAAATATGGAACTTCAAACAAAATTATCACTGCATGTCACTCGCGTTGTGCTTCAAGCGGGGACTGCATAAGGGTATTGAGAACAAATCCAGATCAATGCACAAATAAATACAAATGGCATATAAGGCCACTGAAGGTCCCAGGTTTTACACAGTGAAGGAGACAGCCCATATTTTTTCATTTTTAAAGTACAGGATTTGATATGCATTATCACATTAATGAGTGACAGCATATATAAATAAACGAGAAAAATCTTCAGTGTCGTAAACTGCTTTTAAGATTATTTGGATGTCTTGTTGACTTTTATCCTATATGAAAATTTATTTTAACCCCCAAGAGTGAGCCTCAGAAAGCCTGTCAAATACATTTGCTCATATTCTAGCTCAGAATCTCCCCAGGGCAGTAGCTATACTCTATTTATAGATAACCAGTTAGTTGATAATCTGGGGGAGCAGCTGTCCTTTTGAAGTGCTAAGAGCAGACCACAAAGTGTTACATGGCAATCGTGGAGTGGGAAAATACATAGACTAAGTGCAGTGCAGGACTTTGTGAAGGAAACATGAGATTTTTTTAGGAGGCCTTGGGGATATTGGCAGCCCTACCAGCTTCAGTAGGACAAGTCATGGTATCACATTCTTCTGTCTGTAAAACAGGTATAACCCAGTGGTACCTTGATGCATTACCATGGAAGCTCTTCTGTGGAAAAATCTGTAAGATCTCTTCATTTAAAACACAGGCCTGTTTTCCATCCAGGTGCTCTATCCTCTCTATACATACCATCACGGATCTATTCCATAACATGGCTTATAGCCACACCTGTTTTTTTTTCCTTCTTCATGGTATTTTTCTCTACCTGAAAATTGTAATGATATACAAAGAAGAAGAATTCCTACTGGACAAAAAATATTATTTACCCACACTGCCCACTCTGCCTGATTCTATCAGTCCTCAATTTTATTTTTGCTTCAGGGTAGCAAAGGTTAAGTGATGAAAGTTGCTTCAGCACGTGTCCAAGTTAGAGATGAATAACCACACATTCAACAACATAGGAAGTCAGAATTAATGATAATTTTAAGGCTATTTTATTTTCATGATTCTTTCTAACATTTCTTCATTACATCTTGATACCTCACTTCCTGAAGTCTTCTATAGTCTAAAATTATTTGCCATTCTTACCCGGATATAATTTAGCAAAGGTGTGGTTTTTTTCCTTCAGTGCAACTCCTGTGACCATGTGTGGGTAATAATAGCTCCTATGGTGTTGGTACTTTTTTTTAGATTGTGGCAGATGGCATTCTCACACTTCACCTAGAGGAATATGAACTACATGAAACTGCTATCCAAGGGTGTAAAATGGGCTGGTAACCCATACCACAGGAGATATGTGCAGCTACTATCAGGATGGAGTTATGCACCATGCACTGTCCCATACTGTATACCTAGAGTCCACTGCAACACAGTCCAACAGAAGTGCAATACCATTCAAAGGAGATGTGCATCATTTACTGTAGTTAGGTAAGGACAGTCAGCCACACAGGTGCTGGATGGCAGATGAATAATCAGCGATTCTGAAAAAAAGTACTTGGCAGTTACTATGGATCACAAGCTGAACATGAGTCAACAACATCACGCTACTGCAAAAAAGAGAGACACCATACTGAGGTGAATAAATAGAAATGTAGTCTGCAGCACTGGCAGGAGCATCTCTTCATCCTACACAGCACTAGGCAAACTTCAGTTGGAGCACCGTACCCGGTGCTGCTCTTAAAGAAAATTCTAAACCTGCTGGTAAGAGTCCCAAGGAGACTGATCATTGAATGAGGTCTGGAAAGCAACCTGGGAGGAAGGAAAGAGGGTATTTGACCTGCTCAGCCTGTGCAGAAAAGACAGAAGGAACACAAGAACAGCCTGCACAAATAAAAGATTGCTGTTTAGAAGGACCAAATTTGTTCTTTGTACCCATGTTGGAGGAAACAGGAGATAAGGGGATAAAATTTTAATAAGAAAGATTCATATTGAACACTAGAATGTTATTTTTGACAGTAAAAAATAATGAAGCACTAGAGAATTCTCAAGTGTCCATTCTTGGAGGTCTTCAAAAATCTGTTAGGCAAATCTCGTATCGAGGGATGGCAGTGGTTCAGTGGAGGCTGTTTTACTAGGTCAGCAGGATGAATGACATGACACCTTAAAGCTCCTTTGAGCCCTCCTCTGCAGTGGTAGCTCAAGAGAAAAGATCATTTCAAGAAGACGGTTGAGAAGTAGCTGAGGGTAGCACTGTACCTCTTACTATCTATTAGCAGAAACAAGAAAATGAGAAAAAGTAAAGTGTCACTGCCATTGGAGACCCATTGTTTTACATATAATGAAGGAGCAAACACAACTGAGCTTACAAAACCTTGCCTTTAAGGAACAGTGAGCAAAATGGGGTGAGGTTCTTTTGTTAGGGTTGTTTTCTAGGGTTTGGTTTGGTGGGTTTTGGTCTTTTTTTAATTCAGGAAGAGGCAAGCTGCCTCTGATGGTTGAGATGATTGGAGTATGTGATGTACAGGGAGTGGCTGAGGAAACTGAATCTGCTTAAGCCTGGAGAGAAGGGAGCTGTTGGGTCATCTAACTGCAGTGTTTTGCAGCTTAAATGGGGTTGTAGAGAAGATGAAGCCAGATGATTTAGAGGTGCAAAAGGAACAAGTGCATGATGCAACAAGGGGAAGGTTTCACAGTGATGGTGGTTAAGCACTGCAACCCATGCTCAGGGAAACTGAAATCTCCATTTTGGAGATTGTCACCACTTGACCGAATGAGGCTGAGAGTCAGCGGGCAGTCCAAGCAGCTTTAAAATGCTGCAGGACGCCGGGAGGGATGGCTCGGTTTCTTTGAGTTTTGGGGTTGGGGATGTTTGGTTCCAAGGCAGGGGGTTGTTTGCCTTTTGATAGCTAAAAAAGAGCTCTGGTGGCAAGAATAACTCCCTTGTAATACAGCAGTGTTTGCAATAGAGATTTGTAGCAAATTACACAGAGTGAAATCTATCCACTGTATCCACTGCGTGCTGTAACTGCAGCCACACCCTAGCCAGGGTTTTATTTACAGTGCTGACCACAATGCACATGAAATATTCCCTTACTTCTACCTCAGATAGTAACCAAACTTAGCGGTAATGGCACCTCTGCCTTGATCTGTAGGACTTGACACTAAAAAGAATCCACCAAATTGGATTTTGAATTCCCTTCCAGCGTTTTTTCCATGGGAAAAGCTCTGTTTTGTCTTATTTACTGCTGATCACAATCTTTATCTTGAAAGAAATCTGTTTCTTGTTCCCAGGGTATTTAATTCCATTGTGTGTGCACTGCATTCCTTGTTGTTAAAAGTTTCTTCTAAGGACCCAACAGCTGGCATTGATTTTTTTTTTCCTTTTTTTAAAGAGCATTGCAAAAATATTTCTTTGGGGGCTGGGGAAAGAACATATGTGAAGAATTAAATGAACTTTAGAAAAATATCCAAAAGCAGTGGTCCCCCAGTGCTGGCATCATGCCAGCCTTGACGCTATCTCTAACTCATTGGCAAGCTGTTTGCAGGTATATTTCTGGTATCATTTCCTTACATCCATTGCACAATCCCTTTTTATAAGGTGTAAGGTACTATACTACAGACCTGGGAGCTATATTAAAGGATCTTGTTATAGGACAGAAACAACAAGGTAGCTAGAAAGTTGAAGTGGAAGCTAAACATTTACAGGGAATCCAAAGGGATTCCACAGAGATTGTATTTCAGTGCTTTAATGTATTGTGTATGTTTTAAAAAAAGAAAATCTGGCAAAGAACTCTAACAAGCATACCAAATACTATACCATAAGTTGGGTAAATTAAAAAAAAATAGGGAGGAGTAATGAAAAAGACAAATTCCTCTGTATAAGCTTCCCTCATAGCTGCTACAAGTCAACATCAAATACCATCCTTGCACTCCCTTGTTTGTGCCCAGATTCATCTCTCTTACCCGAGAGACCTATAGTATATAGTCGCCACAGACTTACTTTATACAAATGGAAAGAGAAAGGCAACCTCACAGGGAGATTTACTTCAAGTTGGATGAAGATGTGCATTTTCCTAGATCAAGTATAGAAAGTTCTGCGAGAGACACTAGCTCCTGCTCTAACTGCTGAGTTATATGCCTACAGGTGGTGAGACTAAATGCAGCCAGCAGGCCTATCTACAACATATGGAACAGCCTTTAAGGAGGACGTTCATTTCTCAGCAAACCCAGCCTCTTGCATGAACCAAGCTCTCAACCAGGTTTTAACTGAACCTGAAGGAAATAGGTTATGTCTTCAAGACAGTGTAAATTAGTGACAGAGAAAATAAGAAACACATATTTTGGTTAACAAAAGAGAAATAACTCCTTCTTCAAACTCACACCAAAAAAACAAAACAAAACAAAAAAAAAAAAAAATCAGGCGTGCTGTGCTTTCTAAACAAAGTGCAAAGCAAAGTAACTGTTTCCCTTTGGACCGCCAGCATCCTTCTTCAGCTGTCCAATTGTTTCATATCTGAGGAAGAAAACCTCTCTCCATTTATTTAGGTGGTCACAGTTATGCCAGGACTTTCTACAAAAACTCCCCTCCTATTGCCTCTGCAGTCCACCTGGCTCTGCTTAAGCCCATTGGTGAGGAATGATACCCCCAGGGTGGTTGCCAGCATTGCTGGTCCTTTCCTCACACAGCACATCCTGCTGCTCTCCTGCATCCTTAGCACGCAGGGCCACACTGCTGCGTGGGGACATGGTGCTGAATTGTGACAATATGCAAGAGTTTTGTCATGGATTTTGTCACTGGCCTCATTTCAAACATCCTCAGCATGGACACACTAGCCTGCCTCTGTATGTCTCTGAGGGAGAAAAGCTGGTAGAAACCAAGTCACATAATACTCCTGTGGTTATTTTAAACTAACAAAACAAACTCTGAATAGCTTACTCTTTAGAACTATTCATGTCTCTCTACACTATAATTACTGTGATGTATACTGCCGAGCAACTGAAATTATGGAGACACCATAAGAGAAAATGGAATGAAAAGATCAAAGTATGCATTGAAAAAGTAATTCCACATGACATATTTGCAAATAGACTTTCAAAACTGTAATATTTGTGGTGTTATGGTTATTGATTATTATTAGCCAGCATATGTTTATCATGAGCAATATGATCAGAACAAAATAAGGCATTTTCTACAAGGGAAAATAAAATGTGACTGCAAAATACACTAGAACAGACTGATCCCATTTTCAGAGAATGGTTTCAAAGAGGAAGGGCACTTCCTCATACGTGCTTTTGTATGGTGGGAAACAGTTATGTGATGTAGCCTGGTCTGCAATGAGAGAAAACAAAGTAAAGCCACAGAATAAAGCACAAAGCTGGACAGACACCACTCTTGCTCAAGTCAAGGCATCCAGCACATGGGTCTGGGTCAACAAGGTACGAGGCCAGGTACAGGCACAGCCATCACGCAGCTCAGACAAACACCAGCTTAAACACAGCTCCCAAGGCAAGGTGGGGGAAGCTGCCAATGAGACTTGTCTTGGATAAAGCTGGGCCACAACTCCTGCAGCTGCCAGGCAGGATGCACCCCATGGAAGGCTGCTGTGACTTCTGAAACCTCTGTTATCATGGTACACAGGGACAGATTGTAAGGATGAGCACAGCATACTGTAGGTGTTGATGAAGCACCTTGAGTGACAGCATAAAGGTTTCCCAGTGGCCAAATCTACTCAGCACAAAGATATTTTGGGTATGTCTGAGCTAGCAATACTTCTTTTCCCTAGTTTCTTCTGCTTCAGCAAGAACTTAAAGTATTCTAAGATGCTGCAAGAAGACTGCTCTAATGCTTTAACATCTGTGAAATATATCACGCTGTTTTCACAAATGGCTTGTCATGGCCTTCGCTCAGAAGATTTCCCAACTAAATTTTGCAAACTCATGGGTCATTGATAAGTATCAAATCACATAAGAGCTTATCTCTAAGGAGCAGATGAGCCCTTTGGTATCAGCCTGTTTATTACCTGAGGCAGGATTTATTGAGTGCTTCCACAAGGATTCTCCACCCCTCCTTACTCTCAATGCATTTATATACCTTTTAATATATAAAAGATGGGGCATACTGCATAGGAAGTATTTGGCTGCTCCATCTTAGAGAAGAAATTGCACTCTTCCAGGAATCCTTCTGCCAATTCTTCAGCTCCATCAAAAGCACACAGACTTTCATAATGACTGCTGCCCACCAGGAATCAAGTAGTTGCCTCCTTTCACATGTAAACAACAGTCAACTTTAATCAGCTTTTAATCTGTCAGTAGCCCTTCAATAAGAAAACTACACATATTATACTTCATTAATCATGGTTTCAGCAAAGCAGACCAGAATCTGCTAGCTCTGTGAACAGAAAGGGATTTTGCTGGGTTTTTTTTCTTGTCTTGTGTTTGGTTTTTTTAAGGGAAAAAGGGAAAAAGCATGAGTATGTGAATGGACATGTGAGTGTGTGAATGAGTTCCACTGGAGTTCGCCAGCTGGAGGAGAGCCATTAATCTGTGTTGCATTACGTCATTAAGCAGATATTAGAAAGCACCACCACCATTTTTGCTTAACCTTCCATTGCATCTCTTCAGGCTGCACAGGACTTTACATTTTCAGAAATCCTCAAGACCCAGGAATAGAGCAAGAAAACAGGAAAGATTTCAAAAATCAGTTAAAAAAAAATAAAATAGAAAGGTTGCCTATTCTCACGCCTGTTCAGTTCATGCATCTACTTGGTTTTAGGGGGGGGGCTCCACAATCTAGGAAAAAGGCCCCCACATGCAATCTTAGTTACTTCAAAAGACGGGATATAATGTTAGATAGATAAGTTAAAAATCTTAATAAAAGATTAGGTGCAATTTTTCAGCTGGCCTTCAATCCATCTCAAATTTTGTACATCTATAACTAAATGATTAAGGGCCTGGAGCATCTCTCCTGCAAGGAGAGGCTGAGGGAGTTGGGTCCTTTTAGTCTTGAGAAGAGAAGACTTAGGGGGGATCTAATCAATGCTTACAAATACTTAAAGGGAGGGTGCCAGGAGGACGGGGCTTGTCTTTTTTCAGTGGTGCCCAGTGACAGGACAAGAGGAAAATGGCATAAACTTGAGTATAAGAAGTTCCACCTAAAGGTGAGGAGGTAGAGCACTGGAACAGGCTGCCCAGAGAGGTGGTGGAGTCTCCTTCTTTGGAAACATTCAAAACTGGCCTGGACAAATTCCTGTGCAACCTGCTCTGGGTAGACCCGCTCTGGCAGGGGGGTTGGAATAGATGATCTCCAGAGGTCCCTTCCAACCCCATATGATTCTATGATTCCATGATTCTAAAAAAAGCCTAATTGAACACACTTATTTTAATCAGTGCAAAGCTCCCATGATTGTCACAAGTATGTGTAATAACAAATTAGAAGGACCAGAAAGTGACCCAGAAAATTAATTATGAAAAGCAAAACTGCTGAAAGTCTATAAAAATCCAAAAAATTCCATGTATCTCCTCTGCTCTATGATGTTCCACAGCTTCCATAAGGGCAAAATGGAGACTCACATGCAAGTACTGCTTTAGGTGACTTTTGAATTTTGGAAATGCATGAAGTGCTCCCCGTGTTTTTAGCTTGGTTTTGCCAGAGTCACCACTGAGTCTTTACTGAAACATCACTCTTATTTTGCTCCTGAAGCAAGTGCCACACAACCCAGTGATCCCATCTTTCCTTGAGTTTGTGTTTATAGTGCACTAGAAGACCGGGGCAACTGCAACAACCTTCATGTTACTCTTTAAGCTACTGATAGGTATTACTTTGGTGCCTGTGCATGATGAGACTTGGGTTCAACAGAGGAGAAGAATGTCATAAACGAGAGCAATGGGTTTCACCAGCATATTTGATACAGCTACAGCAGCAAGATGCAAATTCAGCAGGTCATTTCCACAGGCTGCTGCTGATGGGAGTCATCTCCCCAAGCTCTGAACACACAGAATTACCAACATATATGTTTGAGATGGTCACTAAGACTCATACCCTGGAAAACAGCTAGGTGCCTCCAGAGAGGAATTTACCTTAACCAATTTACATGCTGGCCTTGAGATGAGCTGAGCTGCTGCAGTTCGGTGAGAGCAATCTCACTCCATACCACCTGAACATTTCAATTCTTTCCCTTGCTGTACCCTGTGGGCTGGGAGAGGATCCCAGCAACCCTTGAACCACCCCAGCCGGGACACCACTGCTTGACACACAAACAGCATTTTGCATGTCACAGACACCTTCCCCCAGTTTTCTCACTGCCAGACTCAAGCTAAGCTTGACGAAGTAGTGCTAGGAGTGGGATCATCTCTAGCCATACCACCCCCGGCTATCAAAGGCATCCCCTCCCCTCTCCCTGGCAGCAAAGCCCTTCAAAACAAAGGCCCACTCACAGCAAACCCGATAGGCATTAAGTAGCAGGAATCATCAAAATCTCATATTTCCAGAGCTCATTTCTCCGTGCTCGCTCCCCATGGGTCCAGTTCAAAGGCCTGTTCCTGATGGCATGAGTCACGCAGGCAGCTTTGACAGCCTGTCTCAGCACAGCTTCCCTGCAAGCCCCAGAGCTGTCAGCCCTTGGGGACAGGAGGGATGGCAGCACCCACAGGCGCAGGCTGCACGCGAGGAGCTTGCTTCCAGACATACGTGACCTCATGCCTTGGAACCCTTGCAGCAGCACATCAATCTCTCATCCATGCTGTCAGAAATACCCAGCAGTTTTTCTCTAAATGCCCACACCTTCAACCCCAAGAATAAGAAACCAGTAGCGTTCGGGAATCAGCAGTTTAAGTCACAGACTGTTCCTTAACTGATGGTTAATGCTGTCCCCCAGTGAGACCCCTTCCCCAGGCCTCCTGCCCTGCCACCAGCTCAGCAGACACCACCTGCCCCTTCTGCCCCCCTGGAGAGGCAGGATCAAACCTCAAGACCCCTCTGCCCCAGCCCTCCACCCCCAGCTCAGCCCGCAGCAGGGTCCATTGCTGCTTGAGCATCACAGCCCCATCCTCCTCCCTCATGCAGGTGGAGCGATGACACCATGGAGCCCATACACACTGCTAGTACCAAGCTCCATCCATACACCTTGCTACTGGCCAGCGTGACTACCTAGCCCAACACTATCTGCTCATGCTTTCCATTCATTTTCAGGCACCATTTCACATTAATTGCTTTTCCGTTATTTCATTAACATCAGTAAAACACTTCGATGAAGTCACTTCACACAGCGTCTGCTTCAGCAAAATCCTGAAGAAACAGAAGTCATTAAAGGTTCACAAGCACTAGCAATCCGTGTCAGGGGAAAATAATATTTCCTCACTTTCCCAGTGACTGCCTTTCCCTTTTTGCTGGTGTCTATTGCTGCTACAGCAGCCCAGAATGGCATTACACCTCAGGGCAATGCTCTTCAGAGACCAGCCTATCTCCAGTTGCAGCAGAAGCTGATAGTCCAGGCTGCGAACTGTGCGAGCTGAGCAGCTGGCATATAGCAGGAGAGCTGCCTACCCTACCATGGAGGCAGTGGCTTCCAGTAGAGAGGCAGGAGAACAGTTGAGGACCACAGCATTTTTAATCATCGCAGCCAGATCCAGCACAGCTGCCCTGGAAGCCAGCGGTATATAGACTAGAACTACAACGTCATTTTAGAAGATACTCAGGAACCACACGTTATTGCAACTGCCTTTAGTCCTCCTTCTGAAAAAGAAACAACTAATTCGAATTTCCCCTCTAGCAAGCTAATTAAACAAGCATTTTTAACAGTTTGCAGGATCTAGGTCACAGTTCATGTGAGGCAGTGTTTAAGTTCCACTGTGATACTTCTGTGAAGTCGAGCAGCTCACCCAACTCAGGGTTTGCAGCAATGGGTCAGCTGAGAGCTACAGACCTACAGACAGTCACATATTAATTCTGCATTACGGGAGAGGGTGAAAAAAGCTCTGACATTTGCTACTACTACATCTCAGAAAAAACGTAAACTGATAGAAAGCCAAAGGAAACACAGATGGCTTCTGTTTAATATGATGCCATATTGCAATTTAAAAAGGTCTTGTACTGTGCTGTATGACTTGCTTCACTTGGAAATGAAAACTTCTGGATTCCTCTAATTTCCTCTCCCCTAAGCTAATGGCAGCAGATATCTGAAAGAAATTGCTCCCACTAAGCTTCACTCACTATTAAATTATAGACAATTTTTGAAGAAGGTCAGAGCCCTGGAAGGCTGTTTCCATGTAGACATTAGACCCGACACCCTGCTGAAGCTGATGAATCAACAACATTTTTTTTTTAATTAATTTATTTATCCTTATTTTTTCTGGGGAAAAAAAGGCTAGGTCCCTGCAGACCTTTTTCAAGGGAGACTAAATTCTTGCTAAAGCATTCTGAGCTCTGGGAAAAAGAATAGAAGAACAAGCAGACATTTCAGAACTGGTGGAAATACAAGAGCATTTGCCATGTTTGGAGATCTATGCTCCTGGGCTCTCTGCAAAATATGCACATTATTTTTCCTGATCTTAGGCAGTATCCACCAGACAGATTAAAGTCCTAATGATGTTTTAGTTTTCCATATCCAGGAACTCGTAGCTACACTTAGCTACTGCCTAACCATTGAGATATTGAAACTACCTTCTCAATACATTCCCTGCTCATCACCTTCCCTTAAGTCTCATTCATGGAGGATATACGCTTGACCAGAGCTGTTTTGTACCTGACCTCCAGAAGGGTTTACAGTGTTTATGATCCTTCTTCTGTTTCCCAGAGTCCAGCCTGCAAGGCATTTTCAGAGTATCACCAGCCATATGGGACATGCCCACAACACCCAGCAGGTGCTGTTGACTATTCTTTCCACTGAACAGTCTTGTTGATAAAATATTGACACAAGTCAAATAAAACTCTTCACGTTTTATGTCTCTTTTGCAGTAGGGATTTTATTAAAAAAACTCTATTTTCTTATATTGTTCTTCCCAAACTAGGGGATTATTATCTGCTAGTTAGCTACTAGTTGTTCACAGTGCTTCTCAGTCTTGCTTATTGAATATCCAGTGGGCCACAAGCATGGAAATCTAGAACTCAGTGGGGAATGTGTCTACCAGAGTCTTGGCTTACATTTAATTCAGCAATGAATGTTTTGTAAAGATGGAACCTATTCAGCTGAAGATAGTGCATTAGGTCACCTTGGGATATGCAACCAAACCCTGCTTAAGAAAGGTGTCACATCACATGAAGTAATAAATCCTGTTCCCAATCAGTCAGAGAAGGAACTTGAATTTATACAGTTGTCATAGATGGGTTATTTAATCCCACAGGCAAATGAGGAAGATTTCTTAAAGGACCATATAGTTATATAGGAGACTATGATCCATACCAAGGAGATATGCAAAACTGTGCTCCAGTAATTTAAAGAGTCAAATTCATGTGACATGTACTGTGACATGAGGAGGAAAGCTCAAATAATAATAGAATGGAGGGTGTCTTTAAAAGTTACATTGGAGGTTTTGTGAGGCTTGAGAGATTTGTACCTATAGCACTAGTCATGACTGAAGCATCACGCTCAGGGTGGCAGAGCTTCAGGCTGAGCACTGAAACCTCAAGCTGAACTGAGATCAGTCAGACATTAAATCAGGGAAGACAAATCAGACCTCCTACAAAGTAACTCACAGGAAACTGATTTCAGTTTATACAGTGTTGCTACCATTCTCATTCATCCTCTTTAGTAAGATTCTAACCAAGTTAGCCTGGGCTGGGGTATCACAGAGGTTTATTCCAGCTCTCATTGCCAGCTTGGGACTTGCCTGCTAGGCTCACACTGAAATGGACTGTCTAGATTTGCTGGTAGCTGCAGCACAGAAATATGTATAGAGTCAGCAAAGCTGACTTAAAATAAGAGGCCACTTCCTAACAAATGTTATTATGACCGAAATCTCTCTGTAGGGCAACAACATTTGTGAATTTGTGTAAGATATGCAGGAGTAATGAGAAACTGAGACTTTTATAAACAGTCATTAGGAATTTTGGTTAGTGAGGAAGTAATTTGATTGCAGAAGTTTGAGGGCATTTAATCAGAGGCAAATAAAGAAGGAAGATTCAATATCAGATTCAAATCAAATGACATCATTTTTGCACCCCATGAGTGACATTTGACTGCAGTCCTAAACCACCGCTGTGGGCATTTCACCTGAGAGGAATGGTCATATACCATAATCTACTGAAAAAACCCACTCTATACAACGAGGAAAAGACGGCCCAACAAGGACAGAACAATATTGTGAAAACAACACATTTGGAAAACATTTGATGATTTGAGGCAGAAAAAAGAAGGGTTACAGTGGATTAATTATGATAAATCAGAGCAAACTGGATGACCTGGTCTTCCACTGAATGAAAGAGAAAGCTGGTAGCAGATGGCTTTGGGAAGGGCAATTCATTTAGTCTTATTTTTTTCTTTAGTCACTGCTTCCATCTTCATTAAGAAAGTAAACTGGGCTCAGATGGCTGACACAATTAACATCAGTGATAAAGTGGTAATGGCCCAGGCTAGAACGAAGACAAGTCAGAGATTACCTACCTATGTTACACAAACACCTGGTCCCACTCCCACCACCTCTGGCTTACTGAGGGACCTGATTGAACTAATCTTTGCACCTTTCAAAATTCATGGAGAAAAAGAAAATTTCCAGAACAATGCAAAAAGCCTATTTTGGTGCTCATCTTTGAGAATGGGGAGTGGACGCCCCCCCCCCAAAATTTGTAGAATAGCTGACTATTGTTGTCAAGCCCCTCTCCACCAGTAATGCTGTGATTTGGTGTGAGTTACACTGCAGATGGTAAATCATGCACGTGCTGAAAGCCCTCCCTCCATCTGCCCAGAAGGGATGTTTCCAAGAAGCTGAGCATCTCTCCAGCTGCCAGTCTCTGGTTGAGTCTTTCACAAAACTACACACAAGCTTATTTTCAGCAGGTCTTCCAATCTGTACAGACCAACAGCTTATGGCTCTTTCCAGCATGTTGCTAGACATATTACTTTATTACATTATGAGCCTATTTAGAGCCACAGCCATTTCTAGCAAAGGGTTTCCATTGACTCCCTCAAGTAAAGTGATTTCTTTTTATATTAATACCATCATATCTATCTATCTGAGAAGGATACGTGATATATATAGAGAGCGAATATATATACATTATATATATAAGGTGAGAAGGATACTCAGCCTCAGCTGAGTATTGGCCTGTTCTGTTTCTCTCTCCTCATCCATCCCTTTTGTGAAACCAGTAACATGCTCTAGCCTGTCTTTTCAAGGCATTTTTTTCACACAGCTGAGAGGATGCTGTGGAAGCATTGCTAATGGCATGGTTTGCCTGAAAGTGCCTACACAGATCATATATCATTTGGGGAAGTCTCAGATGAGCTAATATGGAAGACACGGATGATCCCTTAAATTGGAGTGAGAGAGGAATGTATTAACCCTTTGACACACTCCAGTGAAACCTCCTCTACAAGACTTTTGTTTAAAAAATAAAGAAGCAGGTGGGAGGGTGAGAGAGCAGGTGGGAGGGAGTTTGAGAATAAACGTGATACAAGCAAAACCTCTGGAGGATTTATTCTGACTGTGTCCAGACCAGTACAAAGGGTGGGAAAGAAATACTGAAATCCAGTTCTATTAAGGAGAGTGCTGTTGAGTAGCAAAGGGCATACATTCAGCGTTATTAAAAAATATCAAGAATAGGCATACTACAAAAAACTCACATGAAAGAGCAGGAGAGACAAAACTGTATTTCTAACCTCACCACCATTACTTGCATGTTTCCCCTGTCCCAAGCTGCCCATCTCCTTTTTCAAGGAGAGGGTGTAGGTACAGAACCAGTAGCACAGAGAGAAAGAACAGCTCATCAGGGAGAAATGGCAAACCATTATTATTAGATTGGGCTACTCACCAGTGCATAAAACAAGACAGAAAATAAAAAATAATTAAAAAAACCTTAACACAAATGAAGTAAACAAACAAAAACACCCCCATAAATATTTAGTGGTTGTCAATTGAAAGTCTTCACAGTTATAGACAGTTCAAGGACTTTAAAGAAGCTACAGTGCAAAGAAATTATTGACGGGTCCGTATCTGGGAGCTCTTAAATGAAAATTCAACCCTTGATAGCATAGAAATTAAAACATGCCAGATGTTACAGGGATTTGATATAGTTCAACAAGGGTAAAGTTACAAGTTTATTAACTACACCAGCTGGTATTAGAGGATTTACGATTTTTGTGTGACATATAATTAGTGCATGTAAGCACACAAGGGGCATGAAAAAATCTTGTGGAACACCAACAAAATGAGAACTCATAAAAAGAGAACTTACAGGAATGTGAAGTGTAAGGTGGTGTAATAAATTAAGCGAACAGCAGAGGTCCTTGTTAAACTCCCTGCAGCCACACAAAGACGAAGAAATGCAATAAAGAACCGTTTATTTAGTTTGCCAGCAAGGATTTTTTAAAGCTTTCCTGAATTACAAAATCTTTTCAAGTTATAGCACTTGTAATTAAATCCCTCTCTTTTGAACTGAATAGAATAAGGGCACTGTAAAGCTGTCCACAGCCCACACATCTCCACAGCAAAGGTCAGGCGGTGGCTCTGAGCTGGAGCCTGTGAAGCGTGTGGGGAGGGGCAGCTCTCCAGTCCTGCTCTTGGGCCCATCCTTAAACTTATTAAGGAAACATTTACATGGATGCCTAACTTATCTTTCAACATTTTTATTAATTAACAGGGGTGGATGTAAGGAATTTGCAGCTTTAAAATTCACAACTATGCTTATCTAAAATAACACAAAAACACCTTATGACACCTATTAGTTTCTTTTTTTTTTGCCTTGGGCACTTGAAAAAAGGAGAGGTAAATAGAATGCTTTTGCTTCGGAGTGTGCAGAGTTTTTCAGTTGATGGCTTTTAGGGCCAGTGGGTTTTGCCAAGGAGTAATGCTGTGCAGATGGTGGCATTCAAAAGTAATCTAAGTTAAATGTAAAGGGAGAAAAAGAGCATATCTTTGTTGGTTCTACGTTAGACTAGAATATATTCCATCTGTCTGAGTTGCATGTATATGCAGATAGATCAGATTTTCATGGAAAGGCATATATAACTACATATATTCCTGCCATTAAATCACATAAGGGTAGTACAGTACAGCAAACACAAGAAAATAACTTAGTAGAAGTGTGTAATGAAATTATGTCAGCGGGCTGGAAGCCCAGCCTGATGCCAGCCTACAGCACTTCACATTCTGCAGCCTGCATTTCACTTTATGGCTTTGCCAAACTATCACCGTTTGAGGTTCAAACTTTACATGCTGGGCAGTAAGGCTTTTGGAATTATCCCTCTCAGTCTTTACTGGACCAAGCAGAGAAACAACTAACACTCAGTCCTGGTAAATACTGGCAACTTTTCTTCAAAATCTTGAATTTCAGAGCACATATTTCATAGCTGGCACTGACAGCACAGCTTGTCTGTCTGTAATGGGGTTTTCTACCTAGTGAAAATCTGAACAAATTCAGCCAAGTTACAAACTCTTCAAAAGCGCAATTCGTGCATGTTCAGTAGAAACCATATTGGCTTTTGCAGCTAAAACATCTGAAAACTCTGCACAATGAGGCACAGAAGTGCAATTCTGCGTGGCTCTAGGATTGGTCCAGGCACCTCATCTGAGAGCCAGATTTCTATATGTTTTCATTGGCCCCCTAGCTGGGTCAAAATAGAGGAGAAGAAAATGCTAACTCCATGATGCAAAGGCATCCTGAAGAAAAACGTTTGCTGTAGACGTATCAGAGAGCAAAACTTGCAAGCAAGGACACTGGAAGATTAAGCAGAGAGACTGATACCATCCACCTCTGATTGGCCACTTAAAATCAGAGACATTTCCATCTTGACCTTTGTAACTGTTTCCCATTTACAGATCTGGTTCATCTAGTCAGCTTGTAATAAAAATAAAGTCATTAACCCTGAAAACCCCAGCTTCTTGAGTGATGAGCACTAGAGAAAGCCCCAGGGAAATCAAATGCTTACTAAACGTACAGCATGCATTCCAATGTTGTGGTTTTGCGTGCGGTGATTTCCATTCCAGCGATGCACTGAAGGGCTAACTAGGAGCAGAGCCACATTGTGCTGAGCGCTGTGGGTGGGATTCCTGCTCCCAGCTGGAGTGATCTGTGCCTTAGACACCCACCCAAAGCCAGGCTGGACTCCCTCTAGAGTCAAAGGAAAGAAATAGGTACCTCCAGAAGGTGATTCATCTGCCCTGCCTCAGACAGGCCAAATCAGTTCCTGAAGGTGCCTGCCTCACTCTGTTGCCCACAGAAATAGCCTCAGGGAACTGTCTTAAATCAGACAACCATGCCTTCGACACCTAACAGGGGTGAGCTGAACCCAGCTCTGGAAAAGCAACACTCTAATAAGTCTTTTGTGTACATTTTGTCGCCTGACATAACCAGCAGTCAAAAACGAGGTACCCAGGCAAAACTAATCAGGTTTTCCCCACTGCAGTCAACAGAGTCACCCAGGGGCTGCTACCTTCCACCTGACACACTTGGTTTAAATTTCAGGCTCAACGCTGTGATCATGGAATCATAGAATTGCCTGGATTGGGAGGGACTTTTCAGATGATCAAGTCTAACCATCAACTGAGCACTGACAAAAACCATCACCAAACCATACCGCTAAGCACTATGTCTACCCATCTTTTAAGTACCTTCAGGGATGGTGACTCAGCCACTTTCCTGGGCAGGCCGTTCCAATGCTTAATAACCCTTTCAGCGTAAAATTTTTTTCCTAATATTCAGTATAAACCTCTCCTGGTGCAATCTGAGGCCATTTCCTCTTGTCCTGTCGCCTGTTACTTGGGAGAAGAGACCAAACCCCATCATTCACGTTAGATGAAGTAGTGACCTCCCTACATGTTTTTCTAGAGAATGCAAAAAAAAAAATATTATCATAACCATCTTTAAAAGCGGAAAACAGATAACATATGTCCTCCCACTATTATTGCAGCTGCAGTGCAGTGTAGAAATGCATAAGACAGACTCACACCACACCACCCAGGGAGGTATAGCTCACAATGAGATGTATCAACTGGCAATTGAGCACACGTGGCTGGACCTTAATAAGAACATGAATAAATGGTCCATGAGTGGCAATGGGCTCTGGGGAGAGAGATACACCTGCAGGATGCTGAAGAAAGGCAGTGGTCCTTGCATGGCCTGGAAAGACAGCTACCTTGGCCGATGGTAATGCCACATTGCAAGAAGGTACAGTGCTCTCGGCCTTTCTTACTAAATCTGATCTTGGTGCTACAGCTGTATCAACCCCATTATCAAAGCTACATGCTTCAAAACCCAATTAATCTTTACGAGTTTGTCATCAGATAGTCTTTATCACTGTAAACCATATGTTAAGAGGCAACCAAAGGTCAGGCTGGAAATTTAGAGCAGAACTCTTCTGCTTGCTAATACAAGACCACGTCGCCTTTCAGATTCAAGTGTGTTTCAGGCAAAGCTCAGCCATACAGACAGTTCTAGGTATTTTTAGCAGAGTGTTGTCTATTCTTCTGTCATTCTTGTTAGGGGCAAATAATTGGGCAGCATGTCACAGCCAAAGAAAGGCCAGGATGACGCACATCAATGCCCCCAGTTCCAACCAGTAGTGAGGCTAAAAACGTAGTGTCAGTAGGCACGCTTACACAGAGCACATCTCTGTATGTGTACAAGGCTGGGCAGAGATCAGACAGATACACAGAGCGTTTACATGAACACAGACAAAACCAATGGCCTCATCCTGCTCCCCACTCTGGCTCTGCAGGATGGAGGTCTGCGAGTGAGAATATATATATATATATGCACACACAGATGTGCTCACGCACATGTGCACGGATGGAGGGCCTCTCACGCAGGAAAAGGTTAGAAAGCAACTTAGCAAGCAGACAGGACAGGTTGCAGGGATCAGGTGTGGGGCATGGCCATACAAGCATCCTGTTTACATGTCTGCTCCTCCGAGCTTGAAGCTTGGGTTCCCACCTGCCTTCATCCTTGTGCTCCTCCGAGCACACAGTGGGCTGGTGTTACCAGGGCTGAAGGCTCCTGTCCTGGGCCTGGGAGGAGCCAGGGCAGGATGTTATTTTGGCTCCCTCCTCCTGCCATTGCCACCCTGGGCCCCTTTGTGCGTGTGCAGGTGATTTTTTATTTAGCAATTGTCATTTCTGTTTCTAGGCCCCTTTTCCTCATGTCTTCACTGCTTTCTAAAGCATCACCCTGACAGCTGTAAAATTCACAAGGATGTTATTCACTGCTTTCCAGGCCAGGAAATTTAGAAGTGAGGAGCTACTCCTGACATCACCCAACTAGACATCTTTTTGCATTTAACATATTGTTCTTTTTACAGCCTTTCTACTGCCAGCTAGCCAGATTTTGATCCACATGATGGTGTTCATACAACAGCTGGTTTGAAATGACTTTGAAATGTTATCTAATACTTACTAAAATCCAGTTACTTTTCATCTTTGCCTCCCCTATACCAATATATGTTCTGTTAACTAATCATATAGTGACTTTTGGTGGTTACACTTAAACACCCAAAACTTGCTGGTTTTTTGTCAGTTTCTGTCGGTTCCTCACATACATAAAGTATGTAATCTAGAAAATTATAAAGAGCTCCCCATATTGATTTGTGACTATTTTTCCGAATAGTTTGGAGTTCTTGAGTTTGGGGAAAGCTGAAAATTCCTTATTTATGCCACACACTAAGGGTTCATTTGTAACAAACAGCTTTCTTTCAGATTCCAGTTTTGTTTTACAGAGGTAGACTCATTTTTATATGCAACAGCATTTTCCATAGCCTCATTTATCTCTGAATGTTGATCATCACTTTAGCACCTCCCTTACTTAATGTGAGCAAGGATGCATGGTGTCACTTTTCCTGTTTCCAGGATGACTGCTGGAGTTTTCCCCCAGCTGGACCAACGGGAGGTGACTCATCCAGCCCTTCCGGGAATTGAATCCCGTCCACTGAAATATTTGCTGCTCTCTGCCCCACATATATGGTATCCTCCAGCCAGGGCTCTCTCCGGTAACTATATACCTGTCTAGTAAATTGAAGGTCTTCATACAAGAGACTGCATTTATTGCCAAGGAGAATCACTCACAAAGGCTGAAAATTCAATTTAGCTTGTTTGTTTTGTTTTGTTTTTTTCACCAGGTTGCACTGTCACAAATACCAACAGCAACACCTGGATCTGAATTTCTCCTTACTCTGTCATTTTTTCACCCTTAAAAAATAATAATCTAATACATGATTTCAAAGAGAACAGAATCTTGTTATGCCACATTGCCAGAGAAATGATGAGAGACTATAATGTTAACTAGATACTGGATAATTAAGGGGAAAAATTTATTTTAGTAAATGGCATCTCTCATTCACGCAACTACACATTTATTAGTATATGCTCATTTTTCTGAACTTAATTAAATCAACAAGTCCCCATATAAGCTTGCACAGCTGTATTGCCTTCCTGCAGTTTCAAATATTTTTATAATCTTGGGTGGAGCGTGGGATACCAGGTGCTTCAGTAACTAACTAACTCTGGAAATAGTTGAATTTTTTTTAAAGTACGTTATACTCCCAAAGTGGAAATAAACATCTCTGCATTCCCATGACTAAAGAATTCTCTTTTATTCTTTACCAAGCAGCAATCAGAATACAGATTATTAACAAAATAAAACAAAACAAAACACACTGCAGGCTAGGGCAGGGAATTTTTAATGTTTCCTGGAAATAAATAAGCTAGCATTTCTTCCTTTCTTTTCCCGATGTGAATAAAAAGAATGCTGAATTTGAAATTTTTATAATATATCAGCTTCTCCTTTGATGTTAAAAAGTGACATAAGCATTTTAAAGCAAGTAAATATGCTTTCATTTTTAATTAGATCATTCTTCAAAGAGCTCAGTATTTTGGAAAGGGAGAGGAGGAGAAACAAACGAAAGATGGGGAAATGTTAAATGGTTTTTCAAGCTGTTTAAATCTAAATTAATCACATATACCCAGATGGGTTGCAATAGCAAACAATACACTGGTAAAGCAACTCTAGAACTTAATTTTCATTTCTTGCTATTGTCTCAGGGATGTCCCCTTTAATGTAAATGAGAAAACAAAAATGAATGAAAAAGAACTGCTAGATACCAGATAGCCTTTTTGCACAGCGTGTGGTAGAAGGGATTACTGTGATGATGGAAGAGAAGATGACACCTTTGGTAACTACAAGAAATTGATTATTTTGAGAAGCTCTGCCAGTGTTAGGAGTTATGGCCTGTTTGCTACAGGTTTCATTCCCCTCTCAGTAAGGTCTGTGGCCATGCTGCCTGTGACTCCCACAGTGTGCCATGTAGACCTCATGCCCATGAATGGTCCCTCTTGAGCAATTTTTAGCAACTCAAATACACCCAAAGCTCAGCTGCCAAAGGCTACTCCTACAGCATCATGCACACAAAGCTGCAGGGAAAGCAACAGATTCATCCATAATTTCTTTTTATGTTATTCTTACCATCCATCTTTGACATTTTCTCTCTTGATGCCAAGCAAGATCTCTCATTACAAGCACACACACCCTGCCCAAGTCAGCATTTCACCCTGGCACGGGGGGCAGGTGAAGAAGGAGCATTCCCTGCCCATGAGGTAGCAGGCAAACAAACTGTCCCTGGCGGATGACTTTGCTGGTCGTCAGCCAACGCTGGCTCCATGGCTTTGCTTTCACACACTCACTGCAGAAAGCCAGACCATCAGTACAAACGATGGCTGTGCAGCCCCAGGCCAGCCCAGGAGGAGGTTTATAGCCTCACTTGGAAAAGCCACCAGTCACTGGTGATTCCAAAGTTCTGCAGTTGCCATCAGCCCTCAGACTTCCTCCACCTCCAGATACCCACAAGCAAAATTAGTACTAACACACTGCCAAAACCAGAGCCTCACGGACTGCTGCCATCAAAGCCAAGCAGTGGAAACTGCTGAGGGAGGCAACGCTTTACATGTTTTGGAGCCAAAATTCGGGTGCCTAATGTCTAGGAACAGGAAAATAGTCTCCATTTTCTGCCACCTTGCAGAATTAGGCATCTCAGAAAGGCAACCCCCAAAACCTTTGTGCCCCTGCCTAGGCAGGATGCCTACCCAAGTGCTGTACACGTGGTTTGTATTCAACTGTCCCAGAGTAAACGAGCAAAGAGGCGAGGGGAAGCAGAGGCAATGGACCACAAAGCAAATACACAGCAGAGTCCCTTTCCCACCAGGCCCCCAAAGTCATACACTGTCAGTGATTTCTCCTTTTGGTTTAATGCATCCTCCCTTTGCCTTCTATACAATCATACGGCACATTTGGATGTACAGCACACACCTGCAATGCCCTGCATCGGGAATGCCACAGCACAGATACACAACCTTACTGCTTATGCTGCACCTTGCTTCTGCCTCCCTCAGCACGTGCAGAAGATTACACCTCCTGCAAGAAAGAAGCTATGGAGTAATAACCATTTGTATTAACAGCTAAAAAAACAAAGCTGTGAGACATTGTTTTGGCTCACATCAGGTTTTCCTCAATGTGTTCCCTTGTTGCAGAGAAGGTCAGCTTCTGTCACAAGAAAATTAACTACACCACATCTTCAGCTCCAGGTTGTGGCCTAAGAGAAATAACTGTAATTACTTTGGCTGTGATGCAAATTTAATACCAAAAAGCCACCTCCAACCCAATACCTCCCAGTCTTTATTTCTGCCATTCTAGACATACAGCTGGCACATCTTTCTATGCCTATGCTGGGAAGTATGTCCAAAGACCGCTTTATATCCAGAAAACTTGAAACAATTGATTTTTTTCAGTTTATATTTACTTAAGTTTGCTTGCTTCACTCATTTACTTTTTATGTTTATATTTTGTTTTCTTAATTTGAAACTGAAAAGTGTTTCTTTGTGTGGTTACACAAGACCGTGGTGAAATACTGCCCCAGCTAGTTGCCAGAAGATACTATAGAACATGGGACTATTGAATTTTCATCTGCCTATACATTTAGCTTCCACCTTCACCAATACTAACTTCCACTGCAACTTCTCTTTTGCCATGTCCCACAGACCACTGACAGCTGTGGAACAGTAAAGGTCTTACTGCTTTACCCACAGGAAAGCAAGACTTGCGGAGGAAAAAGGCAATCTTTCAAACATCACCAGGAAGCTTATGTCATCTCTAACCCAGAGGTAAACCAGCTGGCAGAACAAGGAGAGTTTACTTTAGAAATCTACTTAGACCTCTTCTGGATCTGTTCACTCCTGGCTCTTTGCTAAGACAGCTAGACAGCTGGCATTTGTATTTGATCCTTTCCTCAATAGTTATAAAAATATTTCTTGATTACAAATGTCATAAGATACTGACTTCAGAGATGTTTCTAAATCCATTCCTTTTGCATTTACCAGCCTGGGATGTCTTGCAAACACCTTTCCCTATACAAACCACAATTTAGTAGTATATGGGAACTGCCAGCTATGAAAAATTTGGTGTGACTGAAAAGCAGATGGTTTTGATTACCAGCATGAGCCTGATAAACACTCCAGTTAACCCTAGCACATATGATCTATACAGGTCACAGTAGTTATCAGCGGTCTTTTTCATTTACAGAAATAATATTTGCACTGGCCTATCCGTAATGCAATGGGTAGGATGTGAAATGAAATTCTCAGAAAAAAAATGACTGAGCTGTTCTCAAAACTGAATCTCTTGTGTATTTTAGAACTTAACAGGAAAAAATACAATATCAATTTTTAATAAGCAGCTGTCTTACTTTAAGTGAAAGGTGTTATCTGTGGCAAGGGATATGGACATGCACAAGCTATACTGAAAAAACTTTTGAAGAATGCAAAGTCAAACATGAGTCACCTGAATTTGGCTCATTTCTGCTTATCTATTAGGACACTGCTTCTAATTGCAGAAGTGGATAACCAGCTTGTCTATGCTTGTCCAGTACACTAGAGGATAGTGTTCACTTAATGAGCATCCCGCTGATAATTTGTTTTCTCCTCATTATTCACTATCTGGGCCTCAGTTTCATGTACAGCATGCTGTTCAGCTGTTCATTTTCCCCGATGGGTTTTTCCATGGGCTTGGCACAGCATCTCAGTGTTTCATAAGCAGCATCCTTACATGTTGTGGGAACGTGGCTGTATTTTACAAAAAGGAAGCTGAAACAGAGAGATATCCACAGGCAAAGTACCTGCTGATTTTGCATCAGTTGTGATTGGAAGGCATAAGTAATTTTTAATGAAGAAATCCCCTAAGAATCAGGAAGCATCAAATGTCACTGGCCGGTGGCAACAGTCCTTTGGCACAGGGCACTGTGGAAGCAAAAAATTAAGACAAATTCAAGATTTCACTGGAAAAACTCACACCCCATACTACTCCTAAACACCTTCCTCAGCTAAACTCGCTGCAGTTTCACAGTATCTCTCCAGTACTGGAAGCCCCAAACTGGACACAGTATTCTACACGCAGTCCCATGAGTATCAAATAGTGGAGACGGGGTAGTAGTCAAGTCATTTTGTTTCCCTTCCACCAAGTTTGCTCTTCTGTGTTTCGTGACTTGTTCTGTTCCTCGGAAGAAACAGTTGCATATGCTGATAAAAAGGTCATGGGGATGAGGTTTTTTCTTATCTTTTTTTTTCTCATTGTCATTCTTTGATTTTTTCTCCATAAATAATAAAACTAAAAATCTTCTCTCATCTCTGCCTCCAAACACTAAGGTGAACAGAAACTTCAGCTTGTAATTCTCATAGCTTCCTGCAGATCCTATTTCAATTTCTCTTTTCCTGTCTCAAATCAATCTCTTCTTATAGCTTCTGACTTCTGTGCAACTTGAATTATCAGCACTAACCAATCACTAAAATTTTTCAAGTTCAAAGGCACACGTGAGAGGCTTCACAATATTCACTTCACTGCAGCTTGATATTGTCTGGTCCATTGAGCACTCACTTTCCTCAATAGAATGTTAATATAGTAAGCCCCAAAGCCTCTTTCCAGACTTTCTAACAAACTAAATAAAGACAAGAAAAAGTATGAAGAGCAAATAAGTTGGCTATAGCACCTTTTAGAGCTTTTATCTCTAAGACTTGAGTTCTACATGCTGACCAGTAGACCAGGAACGTTGACCAGTTATGGCAATAACGTCACTACTTCAGAGTCAACCCCACTGCTTCAGGACACTACATATACAGAGTAAGAGCTATTCTTGACTTTGAAAAACTCATTTTCTCATTAGGACCAAGAGGCAAGAGCAGCAACAAGAAAGCAGTATCGTTCTACTTTCCAGAGTTGTATGGTTTGTATTTTTCAGAGTTTTTGAAGCACTAAATAAATTACTAAAAAATAAAGTACTAAATTAATTTCAAGTACTAGGTACAGAGAGTTTCTGAGACATTCAAGAACTGAACCTATTCAGTTCCAGAGCTGTACATACACCCCTTGGTGTCAGAGATCAGGGTGTCTAACAGCCGAGGCAGGTTTCCATGCAGCCAGGGCACAGACTGCCATACAACCAGGGCTGAGCTACCGGTGCTGTGGCTGAAGTCCTTTCAGGTCATCTGCTGAGGTGGAAGAGTCAGCTCGTTTGCAAACATCGAGCAGTGATGTATTTTGTTGATCATTCCTGGGGGTATGTTTGTCACAGGGCACATGGGTTGCTATCTTGGAAGCAGCAGGTGCACAGTGGTGTGAGCCAAGCAGCACCACCCTTGGTCAGGCAGCCACCATGGCTGTCACATCAGTGAATGGCCTTCATGACACAAATGCGTCACGTGGCCATAGGCACCTCAGGGACTTCACAGCAGCTCCCTGCAAGCACCTTTGTGAGACTAGTGCAAACCTGTCCTACTATTATGTATATCCTGGTAGTAGAAACATGAGACAAACAACAAAGTGGCAGCTTTCAGTTTGTTGGGAAGTATTTGCCCTTTGACTAAGAGCACATCACAACCAGAAAAGGAATGTACCCTTTGCTTGTTTGGGTCTGACCTCTGCCTTCATGGCTCTTCCCCAGGCCCTGCAGTTGCAGGCAGCCCTTCCTCTGGGAGCAGAAAGGCATCTCAGTGCTGAAGTCTCCTTTTTTTGTGAAGCTAAAGGAGTCTTTGTGCACATAGTCCCTGGGGTTTGAATGTCTACCAGCTGAGTAAGGAGCTCTCTACCAACATAGGAAAGAGAAGTGAAGAGCCAACTCAAAGCCTGCTAACCCAGAAAAGAGACATAAATTTAGTGTGAGAATACCTTTGTCACTACCTTTGGGTGAAGAAGGGAAAGTGCTGATGCTCAGAGTTCATCCACATGCATTTCTCCAGTTAGGAGAGATGTGGTAGTGTGCTGTTTAAGAGGGTGATTCACCCTCCAAACATTTCATAGCCAGGCAGGAAAAAGATACTGAAGGGAGAGCACTTTATGCAGAGTTCATTTGTGCCTTCAGGGTTTTTTCCGAAGGTGATGCTGTGCTTCTTTTGTCTCCAAATAAAAGTCTTCTCTTGTTTTATACAGTCCATTTTTGTTTTGGGCAGAGGCCATGCACAAAATCAGGGAAATCTGCATGTTAAAGGTAACGAGCAGCCTCATGGGTAAAGTCTAAAATGGATGTGGTTTTTAATTTTAAAAGTAAACACAAGATATCTAAACCAAACTCCTGATGCTGCCAGCAATTTCTGCTGTTAGAGTTAGACAAAGCAATGAGACCTGCATTACACAAGGAATACACAATTGTTTGCATGTTTGTGAGCTGCTTTCCTTCCCTGCCTGTCTATGTCAGGCATGAAATACAGTATTTTAGCAAACATTTAGTCAAAGATGTCTATAGTCAGTATATTTGAGTCCAAGGATTCCAAAGTTGGCTTCTTAACGCGGCAAAAAAGAATGTTTGTATCCTTTAGCAGAATATATAAACCAAAGTATTATGGAACACCCTATAAATTTATGATGGTTTTCCTCTCCCTCACAATGCAAAGTGAATAATTAAGGAAATACTTGTCAACACATTCCTTATTTTGCTTTTCTTACTATAGACCATTTGAAATGGGGATCTTGTTAAGGATATTAAGAGACCTTTGCCAAGCAGAGACAAGAAAGAGCCAAACTACACTCAACATCTAAAAGCCAGTCTGGGATTGCATCATCTTGGGCCTCAAAAAATATTTACACTACCTACAATACTATCACTTCTAGATTATTTTAGCATGCTGGTCATCTCTCTGAATGGATCAACATGTTTCCCTTCTACATCTCCATTCAACAGCAGGGAATGAATACAGAAATATACAAAATGGTGTCTTGGCAGGAGTAATCTCTGTATTTCCAATTGTCTAGGGAGTGCGATAGAATCATTTTTGTCTGAGAGATGTGAAAAAGATGTTTCCAGCCAGTTACTGCCACTCGTTACTGTTATAAAGGGCTTCAGCTCCACTGACTGCAATGAAGCTCATTGTCCCATATCCCAGCATCCCACATACATTTAATGATGGCCGTGGAGGAAGAGACCTTCACTTAAAGATGGTCAGTTCCAGTTTCTTGCCAGATCTACTTTCTCTGAATTCATCAGAGACCAGAGGGGAGTAGCAGGAAAAGTCCCAACAATGAAGCTGTCACTGCACTTGAGAACGCATCCGAATTCCAAGCCATTACATGATCCCTCTTATAAAACTTTAGAGAATGTTTCAAAGGTCAGTGTGTGGGGATAATTTGGGCCTTGAAAGAGCTATTGTGCTTCCAGACATATGAAGTATCTTTCTGGTCCAAATTAAATTCGTAGCATTTTTATGTATTAACTTTCTCCTCTTCTTCCTCCTCCTCCTCTGTTCCCCCTCTCCCTTTTCTGAGGGAATTAAGTCAAGTCACAGTGCTGTTGTAAGGAAGCGAACGCATTCAGGTGGAGGGGGGAAAAAGATGTAAACCCAGATCTCCATGACTCTGTACATGCAGCCTACTGTTCAAGAAAAACAGCTGCCAAACACTAAGCCTTTTAAAACTGCAATGTTGTGTACTGGTACAGCTTCTGGAGAGGATTAATACAGGGTGGACACCAACAATACACTCTGCTGAGTACAGCCAGTGTTAAACACCGTCTTTCTCTTTTCTTTCTGGGTTGGTTTTTTTTCAGTAGAATCACATGGATGCTGAGGCTCAGTTGTGCTCTGGCTTTCTGTCTTGATGACTGCCAAACATCTCGTAGCTCTGAAACTTCCTCCATTATTTCAGGTTATAGCTTTGACCTTTGAGAGTTTTTCCCAGATTAAGTGTTGAGAAACATAACTCATATTCAAATTGACATAGTTCTGCTGAAAAGGTTATTTTCCTTCTGCCCAAACCATCAATGTTATGTCAGAATAATAGCCTGACCTTGACAATGTCCCATCTGAGAAAACGATCAGCCACAATATCTGTGCTGTTGTCTTGTAACATCTTTACACATCTTTGAATCTTTCAGTGACTTTTATGAAGAAAAAAATGTAAGAATACAGGAATGCAGCTTCTGGGCCTTCTCACCTGTATTGTATTGTATTGTATTGTATCCCAGCAGATCACCTCGTAAAGTTTCTCAGTGTAATAGGTGATTGATTTAGCAGGTAAAGAGTAACACTGGGTGTTTCAAGGTTTCACAATTGCAGGTATACCACTACAGCATAAGGTATCAAGGCACTACACTGAAATATTAAGATTTATTAAATTAAATTAATTAAGATTAATTAAATGCTTGCTAAAGCAATCCTTTCCTCCCAAATATCAATTCTTTTCTTGGACTTTATATTGCATTGATAAATATATATATGGACAGTTCAGTAGTCTCTGATTTGATTCTAGATGGTTATCGCCTCTTTTCTGTTTTAAATACACATTGCATTTCTGCATCAGTGAGCTCTCTTTTATACAAACAAAATATGTTTACATATTCAAATATGTGGCCACCATAGATGCTAAGACAGTAAATGCTGATTTTTTGCTGGAAGGGAAAAATCAAAAAATTCCTGTGGATTCCAGAGAGGTCAAGACTTTACCTTATCTGCTTGTTTGGCAGAACTATGAAATGACGCAAATGACCTGGCTAACAAAATGCAGTCTTGTCATATTTTGAAATATTCTATTTACATTTTCTTAGTGGCATGTGGATAGCTCCAAGATCCATTAGGACAGTTCAGTTATTTGTTTTGCATTTTATTTCATCAAGGTGCGTCCTAATGAGTCACAACGAACTGTACATTTGGGAAATAGAAAAGCAAGTTATCTTAGTAAGGAAGCTGATGAATCCTGATTTATGTTAGCAAACATCATTCAGAAGCCAGGGATCAGGTAAGATTTAGGATAGCCATCTCCTGAAGTATAGTTTTTTTCCTAGAGTATTCATTAAACTTGCACCAGCACTGGTGCATGCTGATTGCTTAGCAATCAAGTTCAGGGAACCAAACTGACTGAAAACAATTTGCTTTTGTCTGTAAGGTTAGTTTTCTTCCTCTTCAGCTCCCTGAACTGGCTCACCACAGAAAAATGCCAGTGCTAGTGCATGGACTTAGGTCAGCATAAATTGTCAGGGAGTTGGAAAATAGGGCTTAAAGGCAGTTAGGTAGAAGAGTGAGAGCAGCACAGTAAGAGTCTGACTAAATTCATGTTTGATAACTGTGTTCAATATTTCATATTTATCACATTCATCCTTTTGGACAGCACTATTTGAGTAAAATAGCATGAAATTGTCAATAGGCCTATGAAAATATGTAGTAGGTTTGTCCAGAATTATTACTCATGAAGAGACCTGCCAGAGCAATTTCCCTTTTTTTAAACATTCTTGAGGACTTTTACTATTCCAAACAGTTCTATAAATGAGGCACAATTCTATATGTTATTCTTTAAGAGCTTCTAAAAAAGCTTATGGAAAGATTATTTTTTTTTTCACGGCACCTTTTTCTATTCCTGATGGCACCATGTAGTTACATGGCAAATTTGCATTGAAACTTTAAAAGCTTGTTGGTATAAGTTGCCTTGCTTTTTTTTCTGCTGCCCAGAGAAATAAGTTCAGGCTCCCACAGCCAAACCCAGGATAGCCTAAATTCACCATCAACCAACAACAGGCAGGCAACAAGTAAGAGGTTCCAGAGCTGAGCTTCCAGTGCTAACCCACAATTCCAAAAACTGTGAAATCTAGCCTAAAAATCTGGCCTAAAAGATTGGACAGCTCATACCAGAAAATGACAGTTCCAACTCCAAGAGCTTAAAATCTTAAAATATTTAAACTTTCTAGTTCTGCTGTATCAAAGAAAGAGAGCTAAGGGAGCAACTTAGCACAGAATAATATATTCAGATCAAAGCAGTCACGCTGATATGTGAGAAGGTGAGAGGGTAGGTACCACTGGCATCACAAGAAGGCAAAAGAATCAGAAATGAAAGGATGTCTTGTATGATGAACAATGTAAAAATCATCTGCTGTGAGAGAGGAGTCAGAATGGAATGTGTCAGCCCTGGAATCTGGCAAACAAAAGATTTTTAGATATCTTGATTTAATCCACAGGAAAAACCTGCTCTGGCCCAGCAAGCACCAAGGACTCACAGTATGAGGCCCACAGCAATTATTTTTGTCTTTCTGCAAACACAACCAAAAAGGGAAATTTCCTTTGTTTAATTTGATGGTGTGTATGAACAATTGAGCCTTTCATGCAAATCCAGTGTTCATCAGGGACTATTTCCAAAGCAGTCAAGTGTGACGTTGGCTGCTATGGATACAATGCGTTCAGTCACTACAGCAGCCATGAATTCTCCCATCACACAAATAAAATTTAAGAGACCACTGTGTCATCTGATTTAAGCATTTGCCTACTCAGATAAGGTCTGGAGCTAGGGAAAGAATGTCATGAAAGATTGTCACAACAGAAAGCAATCTAATCCTCTATCTGTGGTCATCAATTAAGGAAAACAGAGAACAGAAAAAAGGAGCTTAAAGACAGATTTTGCAGCTGGAATTAAGAATAAAACCTAAATGGGGAAAAAAAAACCTTCCTGGCAGCTAGTAGTAATTTCTCAGCTACAGAAACTAGTGATAGTCACTAAAGAAAGTGGTTGGTTTTCTTGGAAACCGCAACGGGAATGGTGTCAAAGTGTTAGTGGGTTAACTGCTGTCTCTGTACCAGGAAATTTGACAGAGTGTATTTTTTACCTTTAGATTAGCGGTAAGCAAAAATCTATAAAGTGCTTTGTATCCTGCAGTTTTGGCAGGAGTTATCAGAACGGTACTGGCTACACAAGCCTCATTTGGACTTCCCATCAATTACCAGGGTAATGGGTGATGCTATGGAGACACAGTATGTGCGCTGGAATGGTATAGCAGACTCTGAGTCAGGAGGACTGGGATACATCCACTGGCGTTGCTTTTAAAATAAATATAGATCCTGAAAAGTCTGACTATACCTCACTGTGCAGAATTAAATGACTAGTGAAGTGACTGTTTTGTTATTTTCTTGCCTCTGTATGGGTGAGTCAGTTGGTCTGACTGCATCTAAGCTGCAGATGGCAGCTTCACTGGATTGCTCTGTTCATACAGCACACGGCAACCAGCTCTGTGGGAAAAGGGGAGCACTGAAGCAGGAGTCCACATGATATCCATCTATGCTCATCACGGGTTGTAAGGCTGTTATCCCAGCTGACCAGGTAGCCTGCAGTTAAGACTCACACGGTTGACCCATTTATTAGGGTTGTTAAACATGTTCAGCTCAGAAACCATATCTTGTTTCGTCCTTTGCTTTAATTATGAAGAGCAGTTTCTTAAAAAGGTATTCTCAGATTAGCCAGAAGAATCACCTGAGCTTAGTGCAAAGCTTAGAGAAATCCAAGGAAATATTCCCAAAGGTATCTATCTAAACACTCCACTCTTTCTCCAAATGTCAGGTATCTAGCAGTGAGATCTTCCCAGGAGGCCTGAAGTTCCAATGCACAGTTGAGGAGATGTCACAGGGACAGCTTACCCCCAAAGCAATAGCTGTACCATCAACACAACCTTCAGCAATGTGCAGCAGATCTGCCTTTAAAACTCACCACATCATTTTTGTGATTATCCCAGTTGAAGTTAATAACTTTCTACTACTCGAAAAAGCCACCAAGTAGAACTCCTGATTCTTGTTAAAGGCAAATGGCTTTTCCTATTTCAGATCAAGTCAGCCTAAGACACCAAAGCAGAAACAGCTGCCTCTGGTCATCCACATGGTGTGTGTACCTAAGGGCAGTTGCCTCGTAGCACTGATCTGTTTGGAGTTTTACACAATGCCTGTCCACATGCGTACCCATTCAGATCTCCGATAGCTTAATAAAAGTGGACAAAGCCACTTGGATTTCCTCACAGCTATGAAAGCAAGGGTCTCAAACTGAAGGGGCTGGCTTAATGTGGAGCTGCCCGACTGCATAGCTAACAGCTTGGCAATTAGGGAGCTACCAGGATTCGTTTGTACGTGTGGGTAGGCAACTAAATCAGCCAATTTTCAACATGCATGCACACTGCTCTGTCTGTTGGCTCCGCCGTGGCTGGCTGCTGTCGTAGCAAAACACTTTGTGCCAGCTGAAAGACACTGGTGTCTCCTAAACTCGTTTTCATTCTGCTTTACCTGAAAACACAGCACGGTTGATGTGTGCAGTCACACCAGGGAAAGTCACAGACAGACACAGACGGAGCAGGGCCCACGCACTTGTAGTGAAACTTTCTGTGGTGCTGGGTCTCTCTCAAAGCAGCTGGCGTCCCAAAACTGCTGTTCTTTTTCCTCAGACCTGGACAGATCTGGGTAGCACTTACGCAATTCATTAGCCATCACGACTGGCTATGGAGCTGGTTGGCAGCTGAAATGGTGTAGCTGTTGCTGTCAGCGTTTCCTGGCAGTGGGACAGGGGCCAGCTGCTCAGCCAGCCCCGTTGCTGACAGACAAGCCGGGTTAGCCGGTATTGTGCCTCCTGTCAAAGGGAATTGCTTTGTTATTCTACCGAATCCATCAGTTGGCCAGGGTGAAAATCACAAAAAAATAGAAAAAATGAAGCAAAAAAAATCTGAAAAACAGCGTTTACTGTATGTGGAAGTGACATTCATACACCCTAGCCATTAAGACAAGACATGAAAATGCCACAAAACTGTGATATATTTTTTTTTGCCTTATTACGGGTCTTAGTTTCATACAAATACTTTCAGCTTATTATGCAAATTAAAACTCTTTTTGATTGAAGTGAAATCAACATGCAGTTATGTTCAGTTGTGGCCAAGACTTAAATGTCAAGGACAAATGGGGAGTACAATAAACACAACAATTTTAAAAAAAATCTAATTAACTGTCTTAGTTCACTGCCTTTCTCATTTAGAGAGCTTCTATTATTCTGATGCCTTTGATTAAGCTCTTTCAGAAAAACCCAGAGAGCTCCAGCTGTCCATCATAACCGATGAGCTCAGCTAATTGCATCATACTAGCCAGTGCCCTTCATCAGATAGTCAAGACTTCATGAGCATTCGTTTAGTGCCTGCAGACTTGACATTAACAAATTAAGCTGTCAGGAATACAGGTGGCATAGTGCAATCAAAATTTATTCCTCCTTCTTGCTTACTGGGCCATTCAGGAGAAGTAATTTTAGCATCCAAAACCAATCAACTAAGACAGAGCACATTCACAGCTCCCTCCACTTAAACGAACATAAATCAGTACTAGAGAAACCAAGGATTTGAAAAATTCCCCATCAGATCATATGGCGATAGTGTGATACAAAAATCTAGACATATAAATGTTCTGAATCTGCCTTGCTGAACTGTTTATGTTTCAGGACAACATTTCTCTTTCCCATCACAGTAGAGAAGTTTTTGACTGCATTTTAGGCTTGCTCTGCCAGCCAACTAAGGCTGTTTTCAAGCACTGCTGGCACAGAGCAATTTTAAAACTTGTGCAATGCTTAAAAAGGAAATGACTGAGCAGACAGAGCTGGCTGGCGTTGGGATGCCCTCCTATGGGACGTGCAGGATTGGAAAAGATTGTTCTCACAAGTCCAAACTGCTACCTCTCTGCTAAGTCTAGCACCAGGGGATATGTCAGGGTAAGTCCAGGGACCAGTGGAGGCTATAAACCCCACCTAACTTGCTAGAAAACAAGACTGTTAGTGTTCTCTATAGTACTTCAGTTACCTCTGTTAGATTACAATTTTGCTGTCAGCTGTAGATGACATACTCCTTTCTGGCCACTGGCATGCCTTTGGAGTGCTTAAGATAAACTTGAAGGGATCTGAGACAATTCCTTCTTTGTGCTGACTGCACAGGATCAATGGGAAGCATTTTGGCAGCGAGCTGGAATATCTACTTCTGTGTGACTTCATATCCAAGGCTAAGTTAAGCACTATCGGATTCGGGAGAGTTGTTAGCCAATTTTCCAGGGTTTGGAGTTTTGGGTGGGGTTTTTTTTTCAATTTTGGAAAGCTCTTTTATGGGGACTTCTAGAGGGGATGTAAAGTTCAGTGTGGATTTTTATGCAACTTGTTTTCTTTAGCCAATGTTCCGTTATTATGATCAAACAACGACTGATGAGGAAGGGTGGGGAAGCTTCCCTGGAGGGAGAATGGAGAATTAAAAAAAAAAAAAAAGAGATATGCAACTTGAATCAGACAAACAAGTTGGGAGAGAAAGTGAAATATCTGAAGACTAGACAGAGAGGGAAGCAGTCAGTGTAGGTCAAAGCATAATGCAGCAGGAAATGCTGCACTGTGTAGGAATGCAGTAACTAAGTATGCCAGTTTATCAGGGTGTCAGTACCAAAAACAAGTTGAGGATGAGTGATTAGAAAGAAAGAAGGCTTTCTTTTACTTTAATTTTCTTTGTTGTTGTTGTTGTTGTTAGAATAAACACTTCCTGACTTGACCAGGAAGAGCAGGTAGCACCTTGTGCCCAGCGTTTCAGTGAAGGACCCAAGCTAAAATTAAGGAGAGGAATCATGAGACTAAGAGGGCAGCCTCACAAAAGAACTGCTGTAGCTTTGAGGACTCTCCAAACAAGGAATTTTCAAAGGCAGTAAGAACATGAGCGAAATCATGAAGGATTAACAAATTAAGTAATTTTCTGGAGATTTGGAGAAGATTTGCAAGGAGAAAAGCAAATGGAAAAAATGTTAGGAAACTTGAGGTTGGGATAGGCCTCCACTTTAAGGGAAGGATTTGTCTGAACTGGGTCATTACCACCATTGGTCTGAACATGCTTGAATTGTGCAAAATTATTTCTCTTTCCCTATGTAATTTTTTTCAGAAGTAAATGAGTACACAATTAATAGAAAAGAAAACAAAATCACTGTTCACATCCTAGACTTATGCTGGAGTGTCCAGTGATAATTTCTGTCTTCATTAATAGCCAGTGAAACTTCCATAATTATAACAAGACGCAGCTTTCCCTAACTGCCTATAAATAAGGTCAAAATATGTGCCTGTCTAAACTCTACCCTATGAGTCTGACTTTGAAGCCTATTCCTATTGATTTCAAAAGAAGCTATTGACACTTTGTTAGTCAGGGCCATCCACTCTCTTCTGTATAATGTGTTGCTGTTATGAATAACATCTATCAATAACCATAGTATACACATTCTCACTATGCTACAATGCCACGTCTTTCTCCATCAATGTAACTAATGCTATTAAGCATCGTCATTATCTATGAGCAAAATACAGTTTTCTTGTTCCTTCCTGGTCATATTGCCTCCAGACTCACACAAACCTACAAGTATCTTTTATAAAATTTCCATTGTAGAAACAACATCTTATTTTTTCAAATTTCTCACTTAACATTTTATTTTGTTCTAGCAGAAGGTATCACTTTCCTGGCTATAACAGACTGAATTGATTTGTCTTGGCTTATTGTCTTTTAAAAGATAAGCAGACATGCCAAGATTGTATATGGGAGACCATCTGGAAATATCAGGTGCTGGATGTGTAAGCCAAGGTGTCAGAGCCAAACACTGGGTCACAAGAAACTGAATGATTGCAATATTACATTAGTCCTTTTGCCACGGCCGAGATTGCATGAGAATCATAACTGGAAATTAAAAGATTCAACTGTTCATTCACAGGAGACAGGAAGCACAGTCTCCATCCCTGCAAATACCTCATCCCTCCAGCCCCACCTCCTCTAGTTCAGTCAAATTCACTTTTTAAGAGCACTAAGTCTTTGCCATTTATGCAACACTACGTGTCATCGTGTTTTCTTTTCTCATGCCCCCTTCTACAATGGGAGTTGTGATAGCACCTGTTATTCCCCTCTCAGAAAAGCTGTCTCAGAAGCAGGCAGAATCTTAGGATCTGTAAGGAATGGAGTAAATAATATCATTAACGATAGTATAGCACCTCTATAGTTCAGGCTGTTCAACAGGAACAATGATATATCAAGAGCACCAGAGGGTTCAGACATGGGTGACAAAAATGACCAGAAGAAAGACTTCCATATTAAAAAGGTGTTATTGGTTATTGATTACCATTGCTGAGAGGATACTGGACTGCGATAACTGCTATTCTAAATCTGATGATTGACTTTCAGCAACCAGCATAGATTGGAATTTTCAAGTTATCCAGTGGCGCTTGTGGTTCATCTCTAGTCTTACAAGGTCTACACAGTTCCCGAGGAGAATGCTTTTTTCAGGACAGGCAGCTGTTTCCCTGTTGTGCTTTGGAGGTGAAAACCTTGAGAAATCTTTCTCAGTAAACAAGCTTGCCTTTACTAGTCTAGTACCAAAGAATAATGGCATTTTCATCAGACTTGCAAGATTTTTGCAAGCTTAATTGAAGAGTTTTATAGCGGAAAAAATTGCGCAGTAACAAGTATCAAGGCAGAAAAGAAACACTGCGAGTTTAGTTGAAAGCAGCTTGGAATCAGCCAGATCCCCATGTTGCCAGTAACTAATAACATGAAGGCTGAGAGCTGTTGGCTTTAAAGTGTTGTCATGTGAGAAATTCATTAGAGGATGCTATTAACTAGTACAGGAAAGAAGCAAAGAACATGCTCATGCTTCTGTGCACCAGATCTACAACTTGAAGACTTTGAAGGTATGCCATCCTTGAATCCTACAACAGAAGTTCTATCTTTTATCTGGAAACTTAGACTTTTCCTAGTATGCCATAATCCCAAACACACGAAATAAGTTAACAAAAGTGCCTTTTTGCTTGCATGACTGAGATTTTATTAGCATCTCTGTCTGGCACAAATCATGACAGATAAATTATTGCTTGTTGCCCCTCAGTTGATATAGATTTCTACTGTAGATAGTAGATTGCTAATTCATTTGATGATACATAGATATGCTGCCAACGTCTTCTAACCTTTACAAAGGTACTTTAAACACTGGCTCCAGAACATTTTGGATGGCAAACATCAGTCAACTGTCAACATTTCCATTGGACCACCATGCAACATTATCAAATGTTTAACTGGTAACACTTGGCACTGGATCTCAACAGACTGCTTGCAGATCTCCTACTGGGAACCACCAGTGGCCCACACACAACAGCTTGAGATTGGTTAATTTGGAATATATTATTTGTAATAAGCCTTCCACTGGATTCTTCCTTTTGTCTTTCACTAATCCTACTGTCTATCACCGTGAATCAAAACCAAATGCTAAAGACCGGGGAAAAAACTCGTAAAAAGAACAGAAGATGACACTGTGAAAACAGAAGGAGAAACTCCTGTTTCTGTACCCTCCCATATTGAAGAAGTCCCGTTCCAAATCTGAGACTGCTCACGGAACACACTCACATCATCTCTGCCAAGGATAAAGAAACTGGAAGTCCAGTTTCAGCACAGCACAAATTTGCATTCAGAGACTTGTGGTTTTATGAGAACCCTATGCACCATTTTAATTTCTCTGAATTTCAAATCTGCAGTTTTTGAAAAGGAATGCAATATTTTAAAGGATTTAAGATTAAATGCAGGAAACAGATTTTGTAAACAGTTGTTGTTTAGCAAGCTATTCCACTGTATAGCAATATTTATATATATAATATTTTCTGCTCAAATTATTTTGGTTATAATTTCCCTGATATGGGACTAATATATATTTGTGGAGAGATTTAGATCTTGTGATCTATAATGAACTGTGTCTTTCTTGATTCCTTGTATCTCTTGTATTTCATCAGAATAAATTATTTATTTAATAATTCCACCATTTTAAGTTATCTGCATTTCCTTCCCCAAATAGATTCATAACATGAGATTTCTGAGATTTTTAATGCCTTGGGCCAGTCTATATTTTAAGGATCTGATTTTCCAAAGATGTTAAGCCAACATCTTCCTCCTTTTAAGCCTTTGATCTTGAGAATAATTACAATCTTACCTCTCTCGGTGCTGTAAATTAGCATTGTGAACTCTTTTACAGGGATATTAATATCTTTGTCCAATTTTACATTAAGAGATGTGACGGGTAACAATGTCGTTTTCACGTCGTATCTTTTGCCCATTTCAAGAATGGTATTTTCAGTTTTCTGTAAATGCAGTTCAGAGGTTTTGCATTGCTAATAACCTACTGGGTGGGACGCCTTCATCATACACTGAGGTTCATTTTGTTACCTGTTACATATGTGCAATAAAAATCAAGCTTTACTTGAAGAACCTGTAATCTAAGCATCCTTCATGATATTTCTAATGGTATTTCTCACTCTGGTAAAGCAGATGCATACTTGAGGAGTAAAGTCCCTCAATGGAATGCCCAGAGTGCAGATGGTGAGTTTGCTGCATGGAACAAGGCTCATGAAGCTCACATTTGCTCTTGCTGAAAACATCTCGTTCAGCCTCATTCACAAAACTTCCATATTCACTACCATCACAGGAAAAACGGTGTCAACTCAGGGAATTTCACATAACTGAATTTATTGGAAATAAATAAACAGAAATGTTTAATCACTTGTTTAGGTATTGAGAAATGAGCAAGAAAAGAGCCTCTCTCCAGGCTCAACTTCTGCCCAACACCTTCCTATCCCCTTCCTAATCTACACCCTCAGAACTGTCCCTGACCTGCAAGGGTCACACACAGGCTGCACTCCTGCAGGGTGTCCCTGCCTTGACCTGGTGTTGGTCACCCTCAGGTGGGCACCCTACCCAACAAGAGCATCTTTCCAAAGTTACATCACAAGCGATCTCCCCAGCAATGTCCCCTACCACTTCTCCATTTCATTTCTCAAAATGCATCTCTTGATATTTCCCTCATAAGTCTTTCACATCTTCATATCTTTCCTTTTGTGTGTCCTCTGTGCACCCTCACATCTCTCCTGTATTTCCTGCCCCAGCAGCTACTGCCATTTTTAGCATCTGTTTGACCAGAGGAGCCATATTTTGGGGTTCTGTAGGCTGTTTCTATCCACTGTCAAGCCAGCTGGATCAACCCAGGGCATCCTGCAGCTGCTGCGCCCACGATGCTGCTACTGGTTCCCAATACAACTACTTACTTCAGCCCAATTGTGCAAAAATATAAGCCCTGAACTATTCAAAGTCATTGTGACTTATATATACGATTGCAGGATCTTGACCTAAAATAAGTCTGCATGAATAGACTGTTCAACTTCCTTTCACCACCCCTGCAATAAAAAGACCTTAAAAAAATTAAATTATCAGTGTTTAATAATTCTATTCATTTTGATTCCTTGAATTAATTAGACTGTGTAAACTACAAATTGCTCAACATAATGACCGGAACTAACCTTGGTCTCCAGTTCTTCTTACATATTGAAACTTCTTTGTGACATACTCCCAGTTCCAAACTGTACCCAAACCACATCACTAGGCACATGAAAAGACACAAATAACCCTTATATAATCTGCAAATTACCTTTTTGAAAGGAACTCTTTTAAAGAATCTTCTATTCTGAAACTTTATTTACTGAAATTCTCCCAAAATGTTCTAGAAGGAATCTGCTTCGTCATTGTTGTAATGCGATCCAGATTAAGAAAAAAAATGAAGGCACAATCAATTTTAGAAAAACAGTGCTACACCTTATTTTTGTTCCACTGTAACTAGCTGTTTTGTTCTCCAGGGCGAAAACCGTAACAGCTAATGATTTCCTAGGAAACTAAAGCTCAAACTAAAGCCCCCACCTTAAACAATTTCCCTTCTCAGATTTATCGTGTGATAACTTTCTCTCTTTGATGGATATTGAACCAAAGATCTCCTATATCTTCCTCTCACACCTATTGTCATTAAAATTACATCTCATTTTCCACCTTTACTTTTCAGCTTTTGTCTCAATACATTCTTCTTGTGCTCAGATGTAGTCTCAGTTTTCGTTTCTCACATGTTTCTTTCTCGAGCTTCATGTTCAGAAAGAGCTCACAGTTTGGACAAATCTTCCTGTTTTTCCCATCTTTCTGGCTCATGTCATTTCTTTACAGACTACTTTCTTCAATTCCTTTTCTACTATGAAAGAAAACTTCCCTCCCAAGTCTCTGAATTTGTTGAAGTCTGACTGCCAGAAACACATAGATTTAATTTTGCTGTTCTTCCCATCCAAAGGTTGACCTTTAGTACCTGTTCCCCAGGCTATCTTTGTTGTTTTGTCAACAGTTCCTCCTTAATGCCTGGGCACCGATGTAGAAGGTTCTCTGGTGGTTGCTTTTTCCAAAAAAAGTATCCAAAAAATTGTCTCACACATAATCCAGTAATTTTCTGCACAATTCACCAAGTAGTTAGAAATCTCCATTGCCACCACACGAGTTGTGATTCTGTCAGTTACTGTCAAGATGTTTTACTCTCTTTCTTGCCCCTGCTTCAATGCTATCTTTACATCTCAAACTTGTCCCTATGGCAGGAGGCCTAATGGGAACCTCATGGGGTCCCTAGCTGGGGTCTCCCTGATCTTCTGCTCCTCAAGCCTTCAGACCTGCTCTGGGCCATTCCCAGGACAGGCATTAGCAGAAAGGGATAGAAAGGTCCTGTTAGCCCTCAATAGCATCTCACCCTCAGGCTCCTGTGAAGCAGTGTGCTTGCCACCAGATCAGGTCCAGGTAATAGGAAAATGCTTCCATTGATCTCAGGACAGAACTACCTGAAACTACCATTGCCATCTTTTATTTCCTCCTATAAACCTTGGTCCTGAGCCTCATACCCTTGGGTTGCACAGCTTTTTCTTCTCTGCCAGTATAATACATTGTCCCACAAGCTTGAGTGGTCTTGCCTGCTCAGCTACATCATTTCTGGAACAGGCAGAATTTCTTGGTGGTTAACGTCTTTATAGTCCCTATATGACATCTGTATGGCATTTATGGGCCTAAAGCTGTGCCTACAAGTGTGTAGAAGTTAACAGATCCCCAAAACACTTTATATTACCCTTAACCCTCTACTGAGTCTACTGACTGCTTCCTTGGTTCATAATATCTTCAATCAGATAAGAAAGGGGGTAGGGAGGGAGAAAGAAGAAATCTGCTCCCAGAATGAAGCCCAATAAGCCAATTTATATGAAGAATTAAGAATGAAGTTTGACAGGCCAATGGTGCTACAAACCCCTGCACACAGGATAGCTGAGAGACGAGGTGCTGACCGCTTGGCTGGAACGGTGAACATTAGTGTAATTATACCCTGGCTTTGTCCCAAAACATAGCAAGGGTTATAGCGTTGTCTTTTTGAGATTGTAGTCATAAAATTAAGTCAGCTGTGGGCAATATATTCAACTCGTTTTCATACACACACTGCAAGCCTTGTTACCAGGGCCTCACAAAGCATCTCTTGAAAAAGGAATACAAGATGCTCTTTGTAAATAAAAGTTCATGAGTCTGAGTAATGAAGTCATTTTCCAAAATCGCAGTGAACGATATTCTTTTACATGAGCCGACAAGAAGCTGAGAGGTGGGCTTGAGGGAAAGGATCTGAATGAAACATGTTAGAGAAGCCACTTAGCCCTATTAGCCCATGGCACAGCCAGGCTGTCTCCCTCCTCCTCCTCCTCCTCCCGCCCACAGCCTCCCCTCCCCCATCCCAAAAGAAAAAGTTGGTCTAGAGGGTTTTTTAATAAATTTGGCACCTTTCTGCCTTCCGCTGAATAAACTGGAGTTGTTAAAAAAAAAACCTAGTAATGAGAATCAATGCTTCATGTGAAGCAGTCAGATGGAGTTGTTGGGGGGGTAGCGTGGGGGGCGGAAAGGGTGACCTCACTTTCTGAATGGCAAAGTTTGAGTGGGAGGGTCTCTACACGAAAGGTAAAAAAGGGAACGATGTGAACATGTGAAGGAAGCCAGAGCACCGAGCAGAGCGTCAGTCTGTATCCTGACAGGGGGAGATAAGGTGGCTGGGGAGCCAGCGGTGCTTTCCTGGAATACAATCTCTGTTTGACACTCTCTGCTTAAGCACTGCCCATCTGTATGTTATTGAGCTGGAGCCTCTGGGGAAAAAGAGGAGCCACAGGCACAGAGAGTGAACGAGGGAGGCAGCAAAAGCACTTTTCTTCCCTTCTTTTCCTTTTTTTTTCTTTTTTTTTTTTTTTTTTTTTAAATCAGGATCTGGTTAGCCTGCCTTGAAGTGCCACATCTGGAAACTGAATGCCGAAAGAAAGTTAAAATAACTGAGGCACCACTAAGCCAAGGGGGGCTGATTGCAGAAGAGGGTAAACAATTACTGAGACGCTAGAAGACCACTGCTGGATGTAAGGGGAGGAAATGGCTTTGATCTCCGCCTGGCCCCTCGTTTCTCCTATATTATTCTTTTTGAGATGCTTCTCCTCCAGCACAGCCTCGAGTGAGGGAGGCGTTTTTCAGTTTGACTTTGAAGGTAGCTCAGCGGTCAGCACGCAAGAAGCCACTGTTATCAGAGGGCAGCAGCAGGCAGTAGCTACTGGAAGTTGGGTGCCTTTTGCTGAGGTACAGTAACTCCCTTCTCTCTCTAGTGTCTGCGCTTTTCTGCTTTCATCTGTCTGTGTTGAAGCTCCCATCTGCTTAACGTTAGCTTAATCATTCGATCCTTAAAGCGATACCGGAGGATTTTTTGCGGGGGGTCTGAGACGTTGCATTTCGGGACTGCAGAGATACAGTTCAGACCTCAAAATGTACACATGCCCTGCCTGCTGTGAGCAGACAGCTGCTGTGCTGTGCAGTGAGGCTGGCTTAGCACGTCTCTGACTTGCCTGCCAACATAACTAAACAGGCCTGTCCAAACAGAGCTATTTTACAAGGGTTAATTGTCACAACACTTTTCTGCTTGCCTTGTTGTAGTTCCTGCAACTGTAATTCACTTAAACTTCCAGAAAGAGTCTGTCTTTTGGTGGCAAACACTGTACTGTATAAGTTTTTGCTTTTGTCTCTGAATGCCACAATATGAAGTTCCTTTCCATGATGAGAGTGGGGATAATAAATCAAACGTGTGTAGGAAACAGCCTGTAGAGAAAACACCTGCAGAGATTTTAAGACTTCCAAAAAGCATGAGGTTGGACATAGTTAAAAATGAAATTACAGAGATCTGAGAAGCAATTTGATGGTAGAAAAATTTCCTGTGACCCCTGTGTTTTGGGACTGATTGATATCCTCATTCTAGCAAGGCTGCGTCAGAAATGGAGTACTCAAAAATACAGCTTGAGAAACAATAAATTACTCCAGCATACACTGGGAGAGGGGGACAGTAACATCTCATGCGTGGGAGATGAAAAGTAGGAGGCAAATTGAGTTACATAAGGTCATGGGAAGGGAAAGAGTAGTTCTTCTAGCATGACATCCAAAAATGAGGTGAGATTAGCACAGCCGTGTCACTATGACAATATCAAGATCACAATCTCTGATATCACAAGGCTAATTTTCCCCCTACGCTCCAATTGCCAGAACTAACAGGCATGCACAAGCCCTTCAGCCAGCCGGGGTGGGTTACCAGGGGGCTGGGCAGAGCTGATCCCCCGCTGCAGGGGCTCCAAGCAGCTGGGCAGCCTTGGGAAACGCCTGCCCATCCTGCCAGGGACTCGGTGTGAAACATGACCTGTGTGAGAAAACTGGAAGCTAAACCCTGCTCGGCTCAGCACAGGGGTTCTCGGGAGACATCCCAGGCTTGGATGGGCTCCATGATGTGGGATGTCATCTCCCCTGGCCTGGGATCAGCCCTGGGAAGCCTCATTGCCACCTGTTGCTTAGAACATGGAAAGTCCCTCAATAAAATGCCTGATTTAGAAGCCGGAGGAGTTTTGTAGCTGCTTTTTACAGAATAATGGGCATAAGTGATTAGTAGCCTTTCTCGATACGATTGCATAACATGGTTTTCCCAAAGACACAGTTCACATTGTTTCTCTTTAATATATTTGATTTTACCTTGGAAAGGGCTGGGACATATATTGGACACTGCAGAGGAATGACATTTTAGTCTCTTTTACCCATTTCGATCCTCCCTCAAGTTTCATTTATACAATCCAATCTAATAAGACTCACTAACCACTGTTTGCTCTGGCAGTTTACTTCAGCCCCTGCAATGGCAGCATTTAGAGTCTGAAGCCCATGTTACGAATGAACAATGGTGGCTGCTATTGCTATGCCAAGGCCCTTGGCTGTAGGATGTTATGGATTCATGAGGAGAGAGTGAGGATTTCAGACCCCTTTGCTAGCTGCAGGTTCACCTTACTATTGCATTTCAGGGCCCATCTCCATGGTGGTTTCCAAGGAGGCCCAGTAGGATGCTCTTTTGGGATAGGGCTGATGGCTCTGTAACAGTGAGAGCCATTGATCCACATACGTAGTTGGTAACAGGAGCTGAGGAACTGGCTCTAAGCCTGGAGGTTGATGTAGAGGCCAGAGAGTGATGGTCTGGTAGTCTCTCAGCCAAGAAAGGAACATGTCCTTTGGTCCTCAGAGAGCTTCCCCCTCCCACAGCCCACCTCCCCTCCCCCAGCCCCGGGAACAGGGTTTATCCCAGGAGGTTTGAATTAGCCTCTTTCAAAGCCCGAGTTCTTAACCCGCAGCTCATAGTGAACCACAGAGTAAACTCCCTTACACAGCGCGGTTTGATTCAGCTCCTCCATCTAAATATTGACTCAGGCCTACAGCTCTCCCGAGCAGACAGAGGCTGTTAGTCACGTTGAATAGTGCCAAATTATACAAAGGGGGCAGATTTACAAGGCAGAGTTACAGAGCCACCGATGGGGCTTCGCAGTGGACTGTGGTGCCAGCCAAGCGCGATGTGAAACGTGCCGCTGTAAAGCCAGAGCACAGACCAGGGTAGACAGAAATCACGGTGTTTCCATGTGTGGGGCAGGTGCTGGTCAGCATTAGCCCCACACATGATTCTGCTCTACACAACGTCTTCAGAAATCTGCAAGGTCTGAAACAGTGCTGGTGGCAGTTTCCGAGCTAGAACTGCTAGAATGCTCTTAGACCTTGGTAAGCATTTGCTATTATGAGCTTATAGAAGATCAGGAGACCCCAATTAATGTAAATACATATTAGTGAATATTTCTCAGTTTTCCAGTCCTCTTCCTTTCCCATGTTTTGCAGCCTTAAACTCAGAGGAACTAGGAGAAGTGTTTTAAAAATTCAGAATTAATGTTAATGTGTAGCTTTTCTGTGCCTTGGGTTTGAATGAAAGCCTCTTGAAGGCAGAAAGAAGAGGACTAACTACATTTGCAATGCTATGCTAATACACTGTACCCACTCACAGGGCAGATCATGGGTTTGAGTTGGACTTCAGCAACATCTAGTAGCTTGGTGCCCTGGTTGTTAATCAACAGGTGATCCAGTACACCTAAATTAGACACATAAACTGTGCCTAAGCTTTTTCAAACCAAATCAGGCACCGTCTTCAAGTAAAAACCCAAATTCCCCATAGAGTAATAGAGATACCAGGTTTTCTAAACCTCTAATTCCTAGCTGTCTTTCCTGAAGGCCCTCAAATGAGCCTCTTCATCTGTAAGGACTATGACAGGTACTCACTGCAGGACAGTTTTAGTAATCAGCTAAAGACTGGGGCACAAAATGTAGATGTTTAAATTAACTGGACTAGTTTCCACCCAATGAAATGCCACGTTACCTGCATAATGAGCCCTGGTAGTGACCATCATGGAATAATGTACCTAGGTCTCTGCCTGTGTTTCAAGAAGAACACTTATAAATTGATGAAAATGATTCAGAAAAGCATCCTGAGAAGTTTTACAGTGTTAGGAATCAGAAGATAGCTGAGAGACTCTACAGTCCTACCTGCTCAGCTCAGAGGGAGTTTAAGAAAAAGCTTTTAACTTACTGTGTAAGCACATACAAAAGAAAAAAAAAATAACAGGCACATTAGTCTAACAAAAGAAGGTCTCATCATATGAAACAACTAGAAGCTGAAGGTGATCTAGTTCAAACTATAAGTTAGTTACACAGTTTAATTTCAAAGATAATTAAGCACTGGAGACTTTATCCAGTTATGTTGTATTGTCTATCAAGAAGCAGATCAATATGAAAAACACTTTCAAGTACTCAGTTGCTTGTGTGTGCTACTTAGGATGATTAAGTTCCTTGGCTCACAAAGACAATAAAGGGACGTGAGGGAGATGTTACTGTGCTGAATCCTGATGTGTATGGGGAGACAGTGAGAAAAAGAAAGAGAGTAAGCTCAAAGTGCTGGATCCAGTTCATCAGTAGAACCCAACCACAGTTGGCAACATTAAGTTGGAGACTGATTTTTCCAAATAAGGATTAGATTAAAATATTTTCCAAGGAAGATTAATCAGAGATGGAAGCAGAGGATTTAAACTGACAGACATATCAAATGAAAGCAAACAAGTGAGTGGCAAACATCAGAAATCTTTGGTTTGGGGTTCCACTCATTATCTTGGACATAGCAAAAGGAAAGAGGGTGGTGAGACACCTCCAGTTTTGGTGAGGCACAGAGTCAAAACTGAAAAATAGAAGTAACTTGTGAGAACAGTTATATCCCACTGTCAAACGTATGCCTCTAATATAAGAAGCAGGTCATACATTACCATTTGGGTCTGAAGCCTGCCACTGTCAACATTTGTGTTTGTAAATTCCATTGACACAGGGGCTCTAATTATATATATGTAGTCTTTTTTCCCCAGGAAGAATAAAGTTCCTTACAGAGTCTAAGGTGAGAATAAGCAATGGTACAAGACTTCAAATACTAGCGAGTATGGCAAATGATGTCCTGTGATTCATGCTGTGCAGTCACTCACTTTAATGCAAAATTAATGTAAGGTGACATACAGAAAACTCATTTCATTCTGATGTAAATGACTACACGAGGTCAAGAAAACAGCAAAGAGAGCCCAGTACAGGAGATGAGTATGGGAAGGATTAGTGGAAGAAAGGGAAGACAGGCATACAATGGAGACAATTGCTAAACAAGAAAAGGTAATTTCAAATGTCCTCTGTGGAAAGAATTGAAGCAAATAGTGGGAAAGGAAGCAAAGTCAAGCAGGAAGAAGAAAAAGGAGAGGAAAAAATTAAAGCCAGAATGAGATAATCAAGAGCCCTAAGACTAAAGAAAAAAAAAAAAAAAAAAAAAGTGGAGAGAGGGGAGGAACACAACTGCTCCCTCCAGCTTAAAGCCATTTCCCCTCGTCCTATCACTACAGGCCTTTGTAAACAGGCTCTCCCCAGCCTTCCTATAGGCCCCCTTCAGGTACTGGAAGGCTGCTATTAGGTCTCCCCAGAGCCTCAGCCTGTCCTCGTAGCAGAGGGGCTCCAACCCCCTGATCATTTCAGTGGCCCTCCTCTGGACCTGCTCCATCAGGTCCATGTCTTCCCTATATTGAGGGCTCCAGACCTACACACAATACTCCAGGTGAGGTCTCACCAGAGCAGAGTAAAGCAGAAGAATCACCTCTCTGGACCTGCTGGGAACGCATCTTTTGATGCAAAAAAAAAAAAAAAAAAAAAAAAAAAAATAGTTGGGACAGGGCAGGAAGCCAATTCCCAGAGTGAAGGAAGGCATGATATTGTTGGACAGATGGAAGAGGAAAACTGCATCAGTGCAGTTCCAGCATCAGTGTTTTTGGCTCAGAGGAAAGGCAGAGAGATGAAAGAAGTCCTTTAAAGGAAACAATTATCATAGTCAAGGCAAAACTAGCCATTCACCATAAGATAAATTAAGAGGCAGAAGGTATCAGTTGGAGCTTGCATGTTAAAATGACATGTTTGACAATCATTTTTTTCCCACCTGAGTTCTACCAGCAGCTGCTGATCCAAATTTTCAAAAGCAAGAAAGAATATTTGAGCACTTTCTTCCTGGTTCTCTAAAGCGATAAGCAATAATTAGCACAGGACCTGTGACAAACTTACCTATCTAAAATGGTCACATTAAATATATAAAAAGAGAGCAATCATAAGCCCCAACCACTTGTTAACAAAGACTCAAACCGTCACCAAATTGCCTTCAGCCCTTCACCCATAAAGGTTGGAACAGAAATTCTTGCAGACTGTTTAGAGAAACCACAATTTGATCCTTACTTGTGGCATTAATCTGTTGAAAACAAACTAGCAGTAAAAAAAGAAGCAGAAGACCTAATCCTGAGGTGTGAGCCAAAAAGGGTTTTAGCTTGACAGAAACCTTTATATTCTTTTAAGCTAATGGGAACTGCATCTACCTTTAAAAAGGCAGATCTTTAAATGAATTCATTTCAGACCCTTGAGGTTATGTTAGGTTAACTCCCATAATGGGCAATTTGGATTTCTAGCTGCTGTTTTTTTCTGTTACAACAAGGTTATGTTCTGAGAAACATCTATTAGTGGGGAGGAAGTTTTACTGCAGATGTTTGTGATTCCAGCTTAAGTTTCTCATCAAAGCTTTAATGAAAATCAGCTGCTTGGAGTCAAGCCACCAGACCCCAAACTTTTTAAATCATAGGAAGCTAAAGCAAATGGAAGTACAGGACAGAGCAGATGGATAGTGGGAAATGTTCTCCATTTCAAGAAGGTGCATAAAGCACCCACCATAACAATGCAATTTAAACTCCACTGCAGTGAGTTCCCACAAAGTTTTGGGCAAGTACCAGCAAAGTGCCCCAGAGTTTATTCAGGGCTGTGAAAACCAATGAAAGGCATTTCATGCTCACTCCTATTCATGACATGGGAAGCAAGGGAGGAATTACAAGTCCAGGTTTTCCAGGGGGCATGAGAAGCAATAAAAGAATTGGTTTCTGAAGGAGAACGTGTCCTGATTTAAACTGATAACAATTAGAGCTGCTAGTGTTCCAGAAATGTGTAAAATAGGTCTAGTTTCTGAGTAATATGTAACGAGCCACTGATAATTTACTATTTGCTTCTGGACTTAGGTTTCAAACACCAGACACCCTTGGTTTTTATATTTTAATTGGGCCTCTTGAACATTTGGATCTGATCCCAGTTCATTTTCAGACACCACCATGAGCTGGGGATGTTTGGGTTATGCATCCTAATGCAAGAGATTCAACAATTGCTGAATAGTACTATACACAAAGCAGTTAGAACTCCACAGTTTTTGAAATCTAATTCTTCATCGTTAAATGATCTCACAGAGTTTTTCCTAACTATCAGTCAGGATAAATGCAGTGTGCATTTGGCAATGGAGACAGAGATGGACTAAAATGCAGTAAATATGATCTGGCTTTATCGTTGCTGTTTAGCTGTATTGCGCAATTCTTTAGATGGTTATTTTCTTAAAATAAATACTTCAGAAATATTAGAACTCCTTTTTTAATTTTAAGACCAGCAGGAAACGGCACTAAAACCCCAGCATTCAACAGTTACTACAATACCTAATGTGACCCAAAGAATAATAGTGTGGTGAAAAATATTTTAGAAATTGCTATCCCAAGTTTACAAGACTGTAAGAAGTAGTAAAATGTTATTTTTCTAAGTCATTACATATGGAAGCCAGGGAGCATGGGAAGAACTGGCACACTTGAATGTTAATTTGAAACATAATTTAATAATTACTGAATAAAAAGAATCTACCTGCATGAACAAATTCCAATGTGATCTGTAAAAATAGCCATTTTAGCTGAAACTGTAAGGCTCTGAATCATTGTTTGACTGTCTCCCCAAAATGAATAAAAATTAGCTCGTTCAACCTTTCACCATTGGCATCAGGTGGAAGAAAAAGTACACGGAACCAGCAACTAAACCAGATCATTTCTGGGCTGCATTGTACCCTGTTACTACCCTACAATGTGTTCTGTTGTCAGTTGTATCAAAGGTCTACTGAACAGCAAGAGATGAGCAAATTTCTTTTCTGCCAAGGCTAATGCAAGGCCAATATGTCCTAGGGTTTCCTGCTGTGGTTTTCCACCTCTGAGTCTGGATGATAGCCCGATGAGAGCCACAGAGAGTCTGTTACTCATGATTCCCTTATGCTATGCTCCCACGCTCCTGGCTCCAGGGACTCTTCCTCAAAAGCACTCTGTGGAAGCAAGCATTTGTCCAGAGAAAATCTACTCCAGTACCGAAAAAAAGAAAAAAAAAAAAAGAGCTGGCAGAGCAAAACATGGCAGAGTCCTCCCTACCCCACCGATAAAAATCCTACAAACCAAGATGCCCCAGAAAAGCTACCACAGCCTGGCCCATTGAGGGTTGGCAAGGTCTCCAGAGCACCAGTACCTGGCATTGATCCGTTCAAGGGAGGAGGTGGGCAGATGTCGAAGGTCTAGACATGGTTTAAGGTCAGAGGGTGTTTGCTCAGCTTTTTGCAGGTTTGTGGTTTTCTGTGGCTCTCTACTTCCCATCAATGGGGAGGATTGCCTGCAGAGGCTCTACATCATCACTAAAGTACCATCTTATTTTTAAGTCAGCTGGAAGCAGAGGTTCGAGCAAGGAAGCAAGTCAGCTGGAAGCAGAGGTTTGATTTTTGTGAGGTGTGAGGAAAGAGCTTGGATTTTCTTTTTCTTTTGATGCATCTACTCTTAGACCTCTTCAACCCAAGAAGAAACTAACTTCTTCATTGTCAGACCATGCCTGTGACGAAACAAGTGATGGACCAAGAGGCAATGAGAGATTAGGGCAGGTTATCCCTTCTCCTGAGCCCTGGGCTTTCCTCTCTTCTTTCAGAGCACAGCCTCTGCCCACCTCCATGCTGGATGTAAGACCTGTAGTACAAATTTAACCATGTTGAGCCGTTTCCCTTCCTTCCCTCACATTTGCAAAGCACTGGCACTATTAAGGGGAGATATGCAGGGAGAACAGCCCATAAACATGGCACCTTCCCATCAGCCATACCCAACAGCTGCCTGTTTTTCCACTGCTGGGCCACCCTTGGGGTGGAGTGATAGATGAAAGCTATTTTTCTTGATCTTTCCAGTTTTTCACACTGTGGCTCGTGTTTCGTACTAACAGGCTTTTAAATTGATACCTTGGCTATTGATCAAGCAGATCACTCTATGTCCCCACTGCAATTCCAACATTTCAAATTTCACTGCAAAATCAAACCAGTAAATACTAGAAATCTGGGGGGAGAGGGGAGAGGAAGGGAGGGAAGTTGCTGCAAAAGGGAAATCAAAGGGAGATTCAGATTTACCCTACAGTGTCCCACGAGCACAGCTGCACCTGCTTTAAAGACCACTTTTATTTTTCATCCCCCGAAAATTTCTGTCTCTATCTGGAAATCTCTCTGGGAGTGCTGTAGTTTGTCAACTGATTATGTCTCACCAATCTGAGGGACTCAAGAGGAGAAAGTATGACTCAGAACCCATATCTCATGTGAATGTGTTGTGGAGACTGGGTGGAGGGTGGTTAATAAGGAAACAACACAAAATTATTTATCCCTGTTCCTGTAAATTGTTCTCCTTGTTTAAATTTGACATTTTGTTTGAAAGAGGGAAATCAAATAGCTACCTTTCCAACTGCAGCTTTTCTATTTCCAACAGTGAGCATCTATAAGAGTAAGTTTTTTACTTAGTGGCTGTAGTAAAAAGTACATTAGAGCAGAGGCTGGTATTAATCTCTAATCCTTAGCCAGCTTGCAGACAGCTAAAACATTTTAGCCCTCCCCCTTTTTGGAGAGGAATGCCTTTTAAGCAGAGGCTTTGTCTTTCCCACTGTATATGGAAAAAATGACTATGTGCTTCTATGGAGAATGCCTAGCTGGGAAATGTTTATGTTGGATCCAACCCCATCTCTGTTGCTGAATGGCATTTTGTTTTCCACTTGGACTAGGGAAGGGGTAACAGTCTGGAAATATTTTCAACACAGGAAATTTTTTTAAAATTAAGTACAATTATTTAGTCAAGGTAATAGGTCCTGTTGTTGCTCTGCATAAAGCCATCTGGCTTTCAGCTATTGCGTTTCTTTGTGGGAGTCACCATTACTCTGTCATTGCTACAATGGGGGAGTGCACAAGTCGACTCTAGGAACAAGAATACAGTGACAGTGGACTGAGGAAGGGGGGTTCCTTGTCATTTTCACTTGTTCCCCATGACCTGCTTTGCTTATTGGTTTGGGGATTACCCAAGCACAATTAGCCATATTCACTCTCCTTCCAACTCCTAACTCTACTATGCAACAGGGAGAAATAGAGGTAACTTTTGTTCTGCATCTCCCCCACCAGCAAGATTTTACCTAGAATTGGAGCAACTAGTTTCAGTCTTGTTAGTTTTAGTTTTAGCAATCTCTGCGGTCTTTGTCTAAATCTTCAGGAAGATGGTTTCCATCAGCATCATAATCTGTTCTTTATTATCATCAAAAATAAACTTCTATTTTGGAAGGTGATGATTTGGTAGCTCCTCAGGTAATACATAAATATTCCCAATTGTCATGGATAATTCAGCAAATGATGTTTTCAAATTAGGCTGCTATTCAGTTAAGATGTTGTCCCATCTCCCTCAAGGCAATCACAATTTTTTCGGTAAATTCTGAGGACAGCTCAACCCATTTGTATACATAAATGATGGAGATCTTACAGTGTTAAGCTGTTGCTTAACACAGCAACAGTTGGAAAACCAGACTAAATTGAGTCATCAGATATATTCTTTAGCAGCTGCAGAGTGGCTGGACATGATGTGCATGGCTCCAGAACAGCCATAGCCCTGTGCTCCCGGGTGGGAGCATCGCTGGGGGTGACAATACTGAGATCCATGCACAGAGCATGACAGAAAAGACACTAGTAACAGAAAACAAGGCTTCATTTTTTTCAACGCTCATTGAACAGTCCGTTTACTGAAAAAGATTACAGATTCAAAACCAATGTCAGTTATTCATTTTATGTTTGAAGATTCAAATTACTGGGCTTCACAAAAAGACACCAGTGCAGCTTTAATGAGCATTTCATATCACTTACCTAGATAACTCCATTATTATATTAATTTGCCTAGATCTATGGGAAATGCACTCAGTGAGGCTTTAATTGTCATTGAACCTATCTCATCTTAGAATTTAATTTATAAAATAAGAACATGCAACAATATTGGTGCTTTTCCCTGAGTAACTATTTCAGCAAGAAAGAGTTTGCTTTTACATTTGCAAGCTAAATAACAAAACAGAAAGCTTGTTATTGTGTAATTCACATAATTGCTTCAGTTTGTAATCTCATTAAATGCAATTAGAACTGAGATACCTGTCAAGATAAGTGGATAAAAAAAGATTACCAGCATTATGCCCAAAACTCTTCACCGACTTCTGGTTAATTCCTAATTTGCAATATCAGTGGAAATATTTCACGGTTAACAAAGTCAGAAATTTAAGAGAATAATACAGGAATTTAATGTACAACACCATGGTACTTATTATAAAACTATCATGAATATTGATTTGGGAACTAATCTAAAAAATGTGTTCCTCTCAGAAATGTTTACAATTTAAAAAACAAATTTGAAATTGGAAATGGCTAATTTGCATGAGGTTTCTGCCCTTGAAATGGTAAATACTACAGAATGGCTTTTTGCATGCAGACAGTTTTCTAACAGCTGTAGTGTCCTATTAAGTGGGGTAATTAACTGTCTAGCTATGATGTCACACACTGAATTAATTTCTCCAGTAATAATAGTTAGAATGTGACCTTTCTAGTTCAGAAGAATTTGATACTGTAGACCAGAGGTAATGAAGGCTTATAGAAATTATAAATAGAGCTTGGAGGCCTAAGGGGAAGCTGGTGAACAAGCTTGTTTGTTTTTCATTCCCTAGGTTTGTGAGGCTTCAAAGCTCAGATAAATTTAAAAAAAAATCAATGGAGAACAAATAAAATTGTAGAGCAGATGTTTACTTTTGTCTGCATGTTGTGGAGTACCTCACGGTGAAGAACAGGGCTTCTGTCCATCTCTCTTTACGGTAACTTTGATGGTAGAGCATGTCTGGCCAACAGATCAGTTACTAACTTCTGAGAGCCTCATTCTCCAGAGAAAGACAAAGATCCCTCTGAAATATCATTTCATAGGGATTTATAGCTTCAACCACAAAGACGGTCTTGAATTTGCTATTATTCAAGGCCTGGGAATTTGAAATCTGTTTATTTCTTCAAATGATAACTTAAGCTGAAGTATGACAGCTCTTGGAAAGGGCAATAGCAGAGCATTTTATTTTTAAAATTAGTTATAGTTTAACTCAGTGGGTGGAAGAGCTCACAGCAACCTCTTCCATAGCCAAGACCTGGTCTAGGAAGTTGCATATAGCAAATGAAGAGAAATGAACAGGGCAGGTTAAAAGGGGAAGTTATCAGCAGAACTAATGTTATTTGTACCTTCAGTAAGAGCTCCAGCTCTTCATTTGTTTTTTCAAGGAGAGGAAAATGTTTTAATCATTGTATCTTAGAAAAACAAATGCCCTGAAAGACATTTTAACAAAAAAAGCTTCTATATAAAATAATTTTTCCATATTCATATTTCCTTCATCTTATGAATTGAAGAAAACAGATTTTCCTTAAATATCTTAAAAGCCCTCCTACAAAGTTAGTTTCAACTTTTCATGTGAAATTTTAACACTGAGGTCTAATTCTTTTTTTTTCTTCCTACCCTCCTTGACTAATCCTTTTCATATATCTGGTATGCTTTGGCAGTTAAATCTCACAGGTCACTCATAAAAGTGTCCCTCAAATACCAGAGTGTGGTCTATTCCTTAGAAAGGATGGAGAAAAAAAGTGGGAAAGACGGCACAATGCCAAGCAGTGCTGTGTAAATATGCAAAAGGTTTAAAGTATGGCTGTTTAGCTGGAACCCAAGAAAGTTTTTTCAGCACTGGATTAAAAATACTGGAAGTCTTAGGTCCAGCAACATCTTTATATTCACTGCAGGCATTTGAAAGATGCAAATGATGACTACCAGAAGTGTCTGCCCATGTGGGGATATTCATTATTCCTAGTGTTCTGACTAGTTCTCTTAAAAGACATGAAGTTGTTAACTTGTGTCACTGCTGTGGATTACATTGGGTACATCTGGAACACTGTAATTGGGGATTACAGTGGGTACACTGCTGCAGATTACTTTGGGTACATCTGGACACTGTTGCAGGCAACCAGCTCTAGGTAGCAGTGTTTGAGCAGGGGGGTTGAACCAGGTGACCTCCAGGGGTCCCTTCCAACCTCAACTATTCTATGATTCTGATTCTGTGATTCTGTGTGACTGTGGTCATTATTCCACTTTACAGATGGAGAAACTCAGTGAAAAAGTAATGTTCATGGTCACACAAAAGACGAGCAGAAGAATGTATTTTCCTGAATCCCTGTATGCTTATGAACGTGGTCAGGGACAGAGGAGGTCAGGCCCAGAAACAAGGGGATAAGTTTCTCATTTGTCCAGGGAGAAGGAATATTTTTCCTTACATTAACAACACGATGAAAGCATTGCTATGAAGACGTTAATAAATTAGAGGTGAAGGGTATGTCATGAAGTGGGTGAGTGACTAGAACCAGGTGTGGTGAAAGGCAAAGTGGAGAAGAGGAGTAGGAGGACAAATGGAAAGGAGGACAGGGAGGACACGAGCATGAGTAGAGAACAAGGCAGCAGCAGCAAGGCTGTGGGAGTCAATGGGGGGGCAGGTGGAGACCCACAGCCCATAAGTGTAATGTTCAGATGCTCCATTAATAGAAACAGCCCAAGAGAAGTACAGAGGCCTCCCCCAAGAAGGGCCAATGAACAACCATCTCATCTAGTTGGCATTTACTGTAAGACTGTTTAAATGACATTCAAGCCTCGTTGCCAACAAGAGAGATATATAATATAGACAAGACTAAAAGGTAACCTATAAATAAAAACTAGAGTGAATCTGTGCTATAAATATAAACTGAGGAGCCATGGATTTAATCAATGCCTCATTATACATAAACAGACCTACTGGAACATGCTGCCTGCAGCAAACCCTTTATTGCTTTGAGTACTCACTACGCTTTTGAGGAAACTGTCACTATACAAATCTCTATCCATGTGATTATTCTTTCTCCTTCAGTAAATTCAAATTTGGGGGATGTGAGAGCTAGAAGAAATGGATAAAAATTATTTGCAACTATATAGTTATGATTGTAAAAAAGGGGGCAGAGATATGAATGACAGAGCTATCATCAAATACTTGTCTATAAAGAGCCCGAGGACACCTAGAAATATTTTTTTCTCTCCTGCCTCAAAAATTCAGAACAAAACAAAGCAGAGAGAATTTAATTAAACAAATGTTACCGCAAGTCCTACACTTCACATAGGATCCATCAGATCATCAGATCCTTTGTCCGTATGGCCTACCATGGTTCGATCAAAAGTAGTTGTAGAGATGGATCCTTTTGACATGTTGGAGGAGTAAAAAAATCAAAGTGTTTAAATACAGCCATCCATTATCTCAACCATTTCAGCTGTTGAGAGACAGAGACCACCCTCTCAATCTTCTCCCATAGTAGGTATTACAGGAAAAAGTGCAAAGAATTGCTCTGCATTTCTTAGTTATATGTTGTTGGTAATCTTGGGAACAGTCTAGTGATCATGTGGAGAACAGATGATAGTAAAAGCTGTGAGGAAGAGGAGCAATGCTAATTAACATGCAAAGCAGCAAATAATATTAAAAGCATTGTTTTAATGCAGTTATCACTGACTGTCCTACACTTTTGGAAAACATGAATTAGGAGTCTGATCATACAGAGGTATTGGGCAGCATCTGATACTGGGTTCAGTGATTTGTTATCTCCTAGTTATGAAGTATAGCAAGAAAGTCTTTCATGGTTAGCTAAGTCACACAGGAAAGGCAGATTACCTGCTGATGCACACTTCTCAGCTATCTTACATGAGATACTGTACCTCTAAAATATGTACAGTTTCCTGGGGACAGACAAAACCAGCACAGTTCTAACCTTTATCAGCCCAATTCATCATAAGACTTACTTAACAGTGTTTCTCAGCTGTAGTCAATATTTGGCACAAAACTGTTTCCAGCAGGAGCTGGTGAGCCAGTGAGTTCCTCAGCCACAAAAGTGGAAAAATCTGGGTGTGAAGTGTACCGGAGCATCACACACTACCTGGATGGACACAGCATTGGCTGGATAAGATGTGAGATGCTAATAAAAGCTTTGGGCAGTTCATCCCCTGCCAGAAATAGGGCTCCATCTCCATAATTTATAGGCATTTCAACGTAGACCATGCAAACCAGAGCTCTAATTAATAAACGCCCTATTAGTCTGGTAAACTCAATCCCTGATGGGGATTTCCCAGCAATGCAGCTGACTATGCATTCAGAAACGAGGCAAATGAGGCAGGCGTTTCTGTCTGCTGACTCCACACAGCCAGCGCAGTTCATAGGTTTTCTAGTGGACATGCAAGTCCCTCCAGTTCTCTCGCACCAAAGCAGGAACCAGCATGGCTGAGTCAACACCAGGATCCTGCAGAGCAAATATAGCTATATCCTTTCCCCCCACTTAACCCTTATCCATCCCCATGTACACACACACTTTTGAGACCCCCTGGAGTCACAAGATACTCCTAAATGCCACACGTGCTGAATGCTCAAGCCAAAATGTAACCTCCAGCCGTAAGGCACCTTTTCTATGGGCAGTAAAGGGCATGGTGCCTGTGTAAGAGGGCAATGAGCCCAGAGCTCCTGAGTGTGCTGCTCACCAGCAGCATGTGCCAGCACAAACCTGTACTGTAGATCTGCTGGATTTTGTGTTTTGGCAACAAATGGAGAGGGATTTCTCCTGCAGGTCTTTCTGTTTCTATAAAGTTTCCCAGCAGACTGAAGAAGAACTATATCTTTGTGTCTATGCTTATGAATAACACATTTTTGACCTAAGGAATTTGAAACATCTGTTACTGTGGTCCTAGGGAGCAAGAAATGGCCAAATGTCCATCAGTATACAACTGGCAGTCTGGATTTTAAAAGTCCATGTCTAAACATACTGGAAGTCAATTATGTCCTGAGCAGAAAAGCAGATGTAGAAGTTATGTTGGTGCCCACAGTGCTTTCTTGCTGAATGAAACACCAGAAGCAGACCATATATCCATCTGAGGTAAAGAAGATTGTTTTGTAGTTAATGCTTTCCAGGCACGATAAGCTATACAATTTGTGCCTACCCAAAGTGGTTTTAAGCTAGGATGTCTGTGGAATCAAACACTTCATTTCTTTACATTCCAGTTTGGCAAAGCAGTATTTTTAGTGCAGCAAAAAGTGTGCATTTTGGAGGGAACCAGAAGGTGTCCTTAGAACAGGGTCATGCTCCTTTCTGTGCTAGAGTGTAGCTGTGTAGTTATTCGGGGAGTTTTACCCCAGTCACTAGCTCTGGAGATTGTCAAAGTCACTTACAGCATCAGAGCTCTTTTCCCCAGCTGTATCTACAGTGCTTAATTGCAACCTGAGCCAGGAACGAATATGACAGCACTAACGTAATGGCAGGGATCAGTTTTGCTCTTTGTAAAATGGGATAATCTTGTATCTCACAGGCATATATTAGAACTAAAGTCACTGTTTCCAGTGAGCACTAAGTACTTAAGACAACAATACAAAGTCTTAATAATGATTTCTTACAGATTTCTTTCCTAAATAAGTTATACGCTGTCCAAAGCCATCAAGTTGAAATGGGACTGCGCTACTAGCAGCAATAAAATTAATTTCCAGATAGCAAATGTCCAGTGGCATTTTAAACCTCTTCCTAAGAATTATAGCTTCACCAAAGGGGCTAATGTACATGTATGCTTTGTGCCCCCCAAAGAAAAAAAACGCTCAGAAATTGTGTGAAAAGGTTTTGTTTGCAGATTTTTGAATGCACGAGTATTCAGTGAGGAAGGTGGTACCAGTGCAGGGTAATATAAGGCAGCTCCTTTGGAGAGCTAGCTGTAAATACCAGAGGAGACACTATCTGGACAAAAGGAAACATCCCATGATTATGCTCTGAACTGGTCAGAATCAGCCTAAACTTAAATGTAGAAACAGGATCCCTTGGGCCTGTCAGACACCAAGGTTTCCTTTAGATCCATCAAATTTCTCTACCTGAAGATACTGACTGGTGGAACAGTCAGGAGCCTTTGCATTTCTCCAAAGGAACAGGGTGTCTAGAAGTTTGGCCAAATCTGTGGCGTAGCAGCCATAACCTGGACACTTCTACACAGCACAGCACACCCGACATGGGCAATAGGCTTCATCTCCCCAGACTTTGTACGCCGTACAGATTTCCCACCTGTGAGCTAGCCTTCCACGACCCTCTTTGCGGTCAGTAGAGAGCACTAGGCAGAGCTGACCTACTTTAGATGCATTTTAGTACAGAAGGAATTAAATCATACGAAGGGTGTCTAGCTGGCTTCTTCCCATGTGGATGTCTCCATGTTGATGACTCCCAGCCTAATGTGGTTTGGGTTTCCTCCACATGCAGTCCCATCGCCCAGCTGTGGAGGCTGCTGGCCAGGATGGCCCCACACTAGCACAGCCCCAGCTGTGTTAGCACAACACTGCACCTGGGGCACGCAGGTCCTCTGGGGTTCAGCTTGGGACTGTCTTCACGGCTGACATAGACATGTCAGGTGGGGCCTGCAGAATGTTGAAAATTTGGCGTGCTATCTGTGAGTGCTTGGCTGGGGATTGAGTATTTCTGAACATGAAGACACTGTTGTAGATGAGAAAGACAAGGAATCTCTTCAGAAAAGATTCCTACCTATTTTTAGGAGACCAGGGAAAATGGAATAGCACAAAAGTAGAGGAATGCTTTCTTAGAGTTGTTCCTCTAATGTTCTTATTTTTAATAAATAATTACATAAATGAAAGTACTGGGAGATATTCAAGCAGGAAAACATCTTTATTTTTAGGAAGGGCAGTAGCTATTTATCTCAAGTTGGCCTAAGCAAACAATCTTCAAAAAGGCCTCAGAACTGTGGCTGCCAATTCCAAATACTTCTTGTAAAAAAATAAACAAAATCAAGCATGTTTGGGTTCAGTTTGGAAACATCCCAAAGGAGCAAAGAGCTGTTGTTTCCATGGCAATACCATGCACTTCCAGCAGACTGGTATCTCTTTAAGATTCAGGTATTTTGAAATGGGTGGAGAATGTTTAGAGCATCCATTGACCCCTGTATAGCAAAAAATTGAGAGCTTTGGGGATATAGTATTATGTTGAGACCTAAACTTCTGTTTGGCTAAACTGTTCCCTCCAGAAAAAACATTAAACTTCAAAAGGAAACTGTCAAGAAGGGAAGAATCCATTGTTCCACTCAATTTGTCTGATTGTTTTCATCAATGCATTTAAAATCTTTGGTTTTATTTACTCATGTGTCCTACTTTGACAGGTATCTATGGCTGATATGCTGCCAGTTGTCTCACACATAGGAGCAACATTTTTCTCTTTTCTTTTCCCTGGGCTCTGAGACAAAGCTTGATAATGTTCAAGTAGAGTTTGTTTTCTTTTTTTCTTCTTCTTCTCTTTCACTCCATAAGAGACAGTGAGGACTTTTGAGGGTCTCACAGTTCTGAAACTGTTGATCAATCGGTGTCAAGTGATAAATATTATGCAAATAATTCACAGTAAGTGTCACAATTATCCATAGATGTTTCATTGAGAGAGAGCCTATCACACCAGACCTCGCAGTTCTCAGACTAAGACTCTCTTAAGTATATGTCTTCTGACAATATTTTTACCACCTTTACAGAACAGGTCAGACTGCAGAAAAAGACAAATTCAAATGCACAAAAATCTTTGCAAAATGAAACTGTATGTCCAATGAACTTGCTACACTATCAAGACAAAGCAGGTGAACAAGCTGTGGTATGTCAGCTTAGCTAGAGATAACTATCTATGCATGTTCTTGACCATCACTAGATGACAGGTAATTTAATTCTCTTCCACTGAAGGCTAAAAGAGCATGATCAGGAACAATTATGACTTGGGTAGCACACCATAAATTATGCTACAATAATTTGTTTAGCCTCTTGGCATATGAAGAAATTACATGTGAGGGCTGCTGGAAAGAGTCACCCTTCCACACAAAATACAGCTGTTTATGATATAGGGTATAACTTCTTTATATGTTTGCACGTAGATTTGGGATATTAGGTTAATTAAGCTAATTTTTATGTCATCACTAGCACAGGAATTTAAAGGATTCAACTGTGCCCAGGCTGCACTCACTTTTACTATCCTGAACAGACGTTGAAGTGAGAATCTAGTAAGGAATACTGTAATGTTTGATCTTTGCCCTCATCTCTGAACATCCATGTGGCACACTGAGGCTTTTCAGGCTTGGAAGCAATCACATCATTTGATTCCACCTCTAGCAGCAAAGAGCATAACACTGCTGGGCAGCTACAACCAAGTCTCAGCTGACACTAAACTTAGCAGAGACTTGGCATCTGATGTGCCATGACTGCTACTTTGAGTGCTTTTCCTCAGCTTCAGCTCTGCAAGTGCACCAGCTGTCTTGTCTTTTACAATGGTCCTGGAGGCAGGCACTGTCTTTTCCTTCTGGGTTTGTTTTGGATCAAATGTAATGAGATTCCTGGCGCAAGACTGGCAGACATGAGTATAATGAATATAACAAAGGCTGAAATGTCTAAACGTAGACCATTTAACCCTGAATCAGATTCCTTCTTGTACCCCAGTACTCAAGAGAGAACTCTGGAAATAACAAACACTGGTGAGGTTCCAAGGGAGCCTTTTATTGTGAAAGAAAGAGACCCTTTGTGCTTTTTTATATTCACAGGAAAGTCACAAGTTCCAGTACTAACTAAAGAAACATACCATGTTTTCTTACCATTAGATGAGAGAGTCAATGGCTATATCAGAATTACCAAATAAAGCAGTATGGGGACCTGCTAGTCAAGTAGCGTAACACAGCCCATGTCCATGTGCCGAAGCTCTCTCCCTGTTTGCCCAGAAAAGGACAGTCCCATACAGAACTGCCTGAGGGAAAGTGTACTAACAGATGTACTCTGAGTTGTGCCTGAACATCATCGGGAAAATCACAGTCTGTCAAAGAGCAAAACCAAGGCAGAAAATGAACCGTCAGTCAGTACAGATGATCATAAGCCATGCCTGAAGCCATGCCTTGCCCTTCTTCCGTTGGCTGGTGCAGATGGAACCTCAGAGAACGTTCTGTGCATGTTACAGCAAACATCCCTACCCTGGCACGGCTGCACCACTGCTGCTAGCTGGGAGCAGGGAAGGAACGGGGACCCGATTCTGCCCTCAGTTATGCAGGCGTAGATCAGGAGCAGCTGCAATGAAATCGGTGAAACTGCCTAAACATAATATGGGAGTAAGCTGTGTATGCTGGTTGTCTTCCATCTTCAGTCCCATCTTCCACACATACCAGTACAAAGGTCTGAAGAAACAGAATGACTACAGGCTCCACAGCGCATTCAGCGCTGCAGCTGGTTCTTGTTTTTAAGAAATGTAATAATTAAATCCAGATGCAAGGAGTGGGGGAGGAGGATAAATGCACCATGGGTGTAAGAGATTTTTAAGAGCTCAGCAAGATCCACGTTAGATTGGACTTTTCAGCTTGAGCTGGAGCAAACATTGTCCCTCGGGCAAACAAAAATCTAATAACTGTGAAGACATAATTGCTAATGCAGACCTAGCGTTTTGGCCTACTAATTGTCTTCACCATTCAGAAACACAGTGGACGGAAATGTTCCTCGCTCAATTGCCTACATAACGATTTTTCAGGGAGGCTAGTTCCATTTTGGTCCAGACCTGTTTGTGCTTTGTGTGCATAATTTTGTGCTCTCAGAACATTTGGCCATTTGAGTCCCTCAATTAGCTCAACACTCTTGACACTTCTTTTTATAAATATGTTACTGGCTCATGCCCTGGAACAACTAACCAATCACTCCATTATCACTAGTAGGGCAAGGAGCAACAAAAATATATCAGAATAATTGAGAGTGCCTGAGAAAACTTTTGAACCCAAAGGAAACAATCTGGATCCCATTTTCCCCTCATTCCCACTTTCCTCATAGCATTGATTGTCAATACCTCATTTCTGGTTTGAATTGATGCAACCCCAGGTTTAAAATACTGTATTAAAATAGTGAGCATAAGCACCTTCCAAATTTTTGTGATGAACTGAATAATGTGGGGAAAAAATGTTGCCAAAAAATACCCAGGTGGCTTATGAGCCTGCAACTCATTTTCAAGAGAGGCTCTGACAGCAAGAATAGCAGAGGTACCTAAAACTGAGGCAGATGTCTTGAGGAAATGAGAAGTGTCCCTGCTCAGAATAGGGAGTAAAGTTGTTCCCAGTGGACTTCAGCAAAGACTGTACAATCCTGCCCATGCAGCTGGAACCAGTGGTGTTGCACTGAACTGCACCTAACTTGTTCCTGCTGAGTGAGAGGACTAGGTGAAAGCTCACTCATGGCTGCAATGCACGCATGCCCTTAGCCAAAGTATAAAGGAAGTGACCTTTATGGCTGACAGAAGGATTTTCACAGACACCTTTGCACACACTCATGCATTTCCATTGTCCATATTCACCATTGTAAGTAAAAAATTATTCTGCTTAGACTTACAAACCAAGAAAGCCTTTGGCCAGACACTAATGGACCAGCTAGGACCACCCACCAGTTTAGGGGCATCAGAGAACACAACACGCCTTAGATCTATATAAGTGGAGAGAAATACTGCCAAGACAGACACTGGGATAAGAATCTGTTTTCAATTTAGAAACTAACTGTCTCCCTTCCACAGTGTGTGGCGTAATCACTCAGCTGAAATCCTTAGTCTGGTGGGAGCCAGTCCTACAGCTCTGTGTTATGACTAAACAATTGAAAGAAACAAGCAGTACAAATAGATAGTATTTCTGCTGTCCCAAAGTGGCTATGGTATGAAGGCTTTTACTCCTAGGAGCTATTATCTAAGAAAGTGTTTCCAAAGCAAACCAGATAAAATATTCTGTGTAAGAATGGTAAAGGCAACTGAGTTTTCCATTTATGTTCATCTCAGCTTCTCAGAGCTCTCTGGGATAAGATTGGATTAATGATTCATTTGTAAACCTCATTTTTAAAGCTTCTTGTTAGTCATCTCGTAAGATACGTTCTTTTTCTAAACAAGCAGCTCATCTGGCTGGAGAGAAGTATCTACCCACCCCTGAGAACGGAGGCTGACACGCAGATGAACCTCAGGGTTTCTGGCTCTGGCTGCCCAGTGCTCCACAGCCGTATCTACAGCACCGCGCAGACCTACAGGTTCAGGTCCCAGAAGCAACATGGACATAGCACCGTGCTATGTCTTAATTAGCCACTGCCACCAGCAGGGCTAGTTACCAATACTACTCACAGGCCATTTTTTGCAGCTAGTGGAGGTATCACTGAGCGGTACTGAATTCAATGTTATAGACCTGCTGTTCATGTCACAGTTTACAGTGGGCATGAGAAGCAATGGATAGGCCAGCATGAAAAGAAACCGTCCGTTATTTCAAGGTAACCCAGGAAAATGAGGAAGAGGGAGATACAAAGGAAATTGAATCCTAATTAGATTGGTACAGTATAATAAGAAGCCTCATACCTCATACAAATGCAAGCTATGCAAAATCGTACCCTTCTGATTTGCTTGAATCTCTCTATTTTCCCACTTTTTGCAAAAGTGACCTCAAGAGCCAGAGAATACACAAAGTGCTGTAGAGGCAGACACAAAAAATATTCCTGGAGAGCCTGGCGTATCTCAGGCTCTGACAGCCACCTCAGGGACAGTGCTTGTAAATGCTAGCAGGAACAGGGTGTGGTAAATAATTTCTGGAGATCTAAAAGACATGCTATGACCCTCACATCAGCTCTGCAACAACATTGCAAGATTTAGGCAAGGGTAAGAGATTTAGGATCCAAAAATTCATAAGTCTGCATGGATTTCAGCATCATACATGAGACACAGGAAGACTGTACACGGTAAGCAGGTGCTGCCTGAATGATAGAGGTTGCTCCTGAGTTCAATCTGTGCATGTCTCACCAGCTTTGCAAAATGAGATAGAAGTTCCTCAGTGGAGAACAAGAATTTACACCATGATGATAAATATATAATATATCAATATCAAATTAAAGCTATCCTCTTTAATTATTTTTTTATTTATTTTCCAGTCTTAGAGGGGCATCTTAATAGCTTTTTTTGGCTTTCTGATTCCTAATATTATTGCTCTAATTATTACTTAAAAGAAAGTGATTTAGATATTTACAGTCTTCAGTTTCATTTTGATAAATTATCAGAAGTACTAAATTATATACAACAGGCACAGCCTCACATTTAAGAAATAACAGGAAAATTTTACCTTTCATGCAATCTCTCCCCATTTTTTTATTATGTCGCATGAAAAATGACTGAAGAACTGCTTTATCTCCCAGGGACAAATTAGTTCCTGGAATGACAACAGGTTATTGCTGGCATAACTCGCCAGCCTCACAGCCAGCCAGCCCTGCTTTGGTAGCTGCTCTCAGCCACCTTTCATTCAGAAGGGCATTGATCTCTGTAGATGTGCTTCTGTCTCCTCTGGGCTCTTCATCCAAAGCTTATCAAAGCTATGATGTAAAGTAAAATTTCTAAAGCTTTTCTTTTTTAAGTAAAAGCTACTCCTTTCCTATAAATACACGCTTCTTTACTGAGTAAGGATCATCATTGTTAGTTAACTCATTGTTTAGTACAAAATGCAGTAAGAATCTGCCGGCTCCTCGCGTTGGCAGGCACCCACCACTGGCCAAGGGCAAGAACACTGACAGCTTAAATACTGTAAGGGGAAAAAAAAGAAAAACGGTCCCAGGTCAGGGAGTGAAAGAACAGACTCGAGTTCATCAGCGTGTGTGTGGTCTGCTACAATGGGGTTGTGCAGCGTGCTCTGGGGAGACCTGAGGGTTGTAATTCTTGCTTTGCCCTGCCTCTCAGCCAAACCTAACTCTCTGAATGTATGTGCATAGGAAATACTTTATTTTTATTTTTTCATTGCAGAATTGCCAAGAAGGATTTTACCGCACCAGCTCAGGAAAATGCTCTCCTTGCAACTGCAATGGTAATGCAAACAGATGCCTTGATGGATCTGGAATCTGTGTGGTAAGGAATTCCTGACTTCTCTGCTAGTCCCTCACTCAATAACAGTACCATTTTTATTTTTTTAATGATAACATGAACTCTTTCACCTTCTTTCACTCTTGCATGAGGCTTCACATGAAGGAAATATTTTCTAGGCAAAGCCAAGAAACTATGGGCCATGGTTTGACTCTTCTGTTAACACCAATGCTCAGTTTCAATACACAAGAAGAGCAGTGTCTGTACCACAGGAGCCTTTTGCTGAAGGGGAATCACAAGTAGGGCCAAGATCAATACATTAATAAGATTATCCTGGCCAAATTTCATTCTCACTTACTTAAATTATCTCTGTAGCTTCAAACCACTTCCTGTATACAGTATTTATGAAAGCCAGTATGCTGGGGAAAATTTTTAGACTATCAGAAATATGGAGAGTTTTGTATACCCCTGGAGAAAAATGTATAAATTCAAACACATTTCATTCTCCCCTTTATGAATACAGCGCTGTACATCATATAAACAATTTACAATGGTGAGTGACCTCTGTGAGTGTATGTACGTGTGTTATCCATAGTAATTCTGCCGCATGGCAGCCTCCTGCTGTGAAGGAACAACATGAGGAGGTTGAAATAATACACCAAGGGAAGAGCATGCTAAACTCTGAGGTAGTATTATTACAATTTCCCATATGTTCAGTATCACTCAGAATCAGCTCATAGGGAAAGCTGTGAGTTAGTATTGGTAGTTAATCACTTGTACCTCCAGAGCAGAAATCAGTCCAGTAAAACTTACCCAAATTACAAGTGGGCAGCCAGAGCAGTAATACAGTAAAAAAAGGATGGAGTTAATAGTGTCATGTATCTGAACCACATAGCAAGGGCTAAGCACTAGTGTACTCTTTACAGGCTTGTAAAGCAGGAGGAGAGCCCAGAGCTCCTTGCTCTGCCATGTGTTACTTTTGACAAGTCATAAACCTTTGCCCTCAGTTTGTCGCTTCATAAAATGGCCTGATAATATTCACATACTTTGCATCGTTGCAGCCTCTATCAAGTTTTCAGTTATACAAATACATAAAGCCATGCTCTGTGCCATATTTCCTACCATTTTTATTCCCGTGGGAAGCAGACAGTGCAGCTGACAATTGTTATGGCTTGATCACTTGGTAGTGTCCTTACGACTGGCCAGTTTCTGCAGAACACAGATTGGCTTTGTGTTTTAATACCAAATTTTTAAAAGTGGTGTTACACTTCCAGGCATTCTATCTTGGCCTGAGTGGCCAGTCTGGCCCAAACCATGACACATTCCCAGCTATTCTCTTTTACATGGCTTTTGCTCATGAGAGGATTTTCCACCTTAGTTCTGGGCGACTCTGATGACAAGAAGAAACTTCCAATGAGAGAACAAGAGAGAGAGCTCGACAAGTGTCTGCTTCCAATGACTCTGGTAACCAGAGAGTTTCTGGAGTAGAATGTATGAGGTAGGGAAGTGATTAGATCCTCAGTTTACAAACATGACAGAAGACTTGTTTCCTGTCTGCTACAAAAATAAGGCCGATGTCAAGGGTTGGGAAAAAAAAAAAACAATGAAAAACAAAATTACTCTATCAGCAGGAAATAATCTGAAAGTATATGTGCATTCCTGACTGATGCTTCTCCAGGATACTAAACTCTCAGAATTGATCAGGTAGTAAAGAATGAAACTAAGAGCTAAACTCCAGTTTACTGCTTGAGTTCAAATAAGCCATTTGATGGCTTATCTGAATGATTTAATAAGCCATTAAGCTCAGGCCATTTACTTCTGAATAAAGAGGAACGGTGAAAAGGCTTAAGTGAAATAAGAGTGAAAGGGAGAGGGAAAGAGTATGGTGCAAAGAAAGAGCAGAATGAAAAGGGGCTTTGAAGGTTTGATAGCATAAAACAGAACCAGATATGTCCATGGGGACTGCAATAAGAGGACTTTCCTGAGGATTTGGAAATTTCCAGGGAAGATTGGAAGACTGATGAAATTGCTAAACTGAAAAATGTGACTGAGAAAGCCTGGGAGAAGAAAAGCTTAGAGAAGGAAAGATGTAATTTGAATTGCAGCAGGAAGAAGCATGTTAGACGAATGAATGCAATTAATTTTGGAAAAGGAGACTTGATGGTTGATAATGTGATTCGTATCAGAATCAGTGGACAAAGCAGCCCTCCCTAAGGACCATTCTGGAGAAGTACAGGAATGAATTTGGCGAAAGCCTGCTGGGAGCTGAGGCTGGGGCAGATACTCCAATATAATACTCCAATAATTCTTGCACCACAACACCTGACAGTAAGACATAAGACTTTCTGCATTCAGTTAGTTCTTAATAGGCTGTTAAAAAAAAGAAAAAAGGAGAGACTGTATCCCATATTATTATAAATGTCATCCTCCATTTCTATCAGTATAAACCTGCTTCTGAGATGCAGCAGTGTTCTAAAGTTTTATCACTCATGCTGTCTCCAGTGGCACCACATAAATATAGATGTTATGGAATGTCCTTAGCAGAAGATCTTTAGAAGAGGTGATGTTGCCCAAAGCAAAAGGTTTCTATGTATATGTGTTTATACACACAATGGAATGATTTAAACATTAAAAAAAAAAAACCAAAAAAAAAAAAACCCGAAACTTTTTTAAAGCTAACTCTGGTAACAATGATGGAAGACACATGAATGTAATAATAACACTGTGTTCAGTTGGCAGATAATTATTTTTTGTAGTTGAAGTAATAACTAAGCTATAAGAACTCAATAAAAACAAGGCAGTATGAAAATGAAAAAGTACTCTACTTCAAAAGGGATGAAACATAAGGGTCAGACTCCATACACTGCACTAAGACCATCACATTATGCAAATCCTCCAAAGTAATTTGGCAAATGTAGTTCCCACAGCATACAAATTAATGAAATTTTCTTTGGCCTCTGCCCTGAATTTGGAATCAAATAAAATTAAACCCCGATTAACGATGCCTTAGGGTAAAGTACTCACATCTTTAATTTCTGCTGACATAAGTATCTATCCTAGGGTTCTGTTTCAAAACTCCTCTCATCTTATTCATAGAGTGTAAATCAAATCCACAAATCTTTAGAAGCTTATTGAATGACACAATCAATGAATCAATAATCTCATTAAGTAACCAGACAGAAGAAATTATTGCAGACAGAGCCTTTCTTGCATAGATGCCCACATAAAACTGGTGTAGAAATCAATCATTTTGTCCTGTGATTAAAACTGAAGAGCCACTCAGTCCATCTTTTTCCTATAGAAAATCACCCAAGTGTTAGAAGAAGAGCAACCAGCACGGTGGAAACTCCATTTATGATGTAATGCAATATAGATGTCAAATAATGCTTCATTTCAAAGACATTATCTGGTGAAGCATATAAGACTAGTAGAGGAAGACACACTAATTCTTTGTAGTGATTTTAGACTTTGGACTTCTAACCTAACCTTCTCAATCCTAGCTAAGAGAAGAAGTCACTTGTAGGACGCTGTAACTTTTGATTTTGGAAACGTGCATATACATGTTGTTGACTGGCTGAAACTGGAACAGCTGCAAGTGGCGGTCTGCAGACAGAGTGATATGCATTTCTCCTGCATAAAGCCCACTGGGTTTTACTGCTAATAAAATATGGAGATATGAAGGGAATGTTTTGCCTCCTTCACCATCCCCAGACTCCAGCCCATCAGCAACCCACAGCTGAGCTATTTCTTTAAAGCACCTCCATCGAGGGTTCAACATTTGAAAATTCAGACATGGGAGTGGGCTTCAAATGACTTGACAGCTGAGCAGAACGTCAGCGCCGCTGTGATGGTCAGCTCTGAAATGAGTGGTATATGGAGGTGAAACAGCTTGTCTAAAGCAATGAGCTCTGACACCATATGAGCTCTGATACCAGTAGTATAATGGTTGGGGCTTTACCATACTAAAAAATTTGATTGCATACACTAGGAAAGGAAATCTCTTGAGAGGACTGCAATGTACTGTGGCAATGATTCCACAACACAATAAAATGGATTGGAAGGTTGAAAGCATTTAAAGACTGCGAAGCTGGATATCCAGGCAAAATTTTTGTTGGACTGACTTATCGGTCTCCTTCCTGATGTCTCTACTGTCAATGGAGGGTGAAACTTCATAAATACATGAAAACACATAGAGCAGAAGAAGCAGGTCTGGATAGAGCATTATAGTAGAAGGTGAACGGTAAATTTGCTGGTGTCTACCTAAAAATCCCTAAGTGCTTTTTTATCAACTCAGTCCTGTATATTTGATCAGCATCTATATAAGGCATCCAACGATTACTCAAAAATAAATAAATAAATAAATAAATATGACCTTTTTGGAACAAGAAAGACCAAAGGATCATAATAGTGGGGAGGATAAATTATCTGGTATCTTTTCCAGCCTTTTATGGAATTTTTCACAATAGCGAGTATTGTTGTGTAAGTGATTTGTGTTTAAGCGTTTGGGTTTGCAGCTGAGTGGAAAGGTTGGAATGGATTTGGCAGTTCTGCCTGAGAGGATAATATGTTCCACATGATTGCCAAGGCAGGTCTGGAGAATCGCCAGTGGATCTACAACCATCCATCAAACACGAGCAAAAAGCAGCAGGGAGCTAGCAAAACTCCAGCTTGTTAGGTACTTCTGGCTTCACAAAAAGCCTTGCAGCTTACAGCTCACTGTTTCTTTCTATAAAGATGAACTACGTCTATCCATAGTGACCTTGGCGACACATATTTGGAAAGCCAACCAGAAGTACAAGAGTTTGGTGCTGGAATGCAGCTCTTCTCCAGTGCTTTGGTAAGCAGTAGTTGTCAAAAGCGTTAGTGCTAATAGTCTCAGTGCCTCAGCTGTAGATATTTCTCTCCCTTTTAGGAATGTTTTAGTTGTTGTCCTAACTCTTCTACTCTATCAAAAACTTGCAATAGTGATCCCAACATGCCACCATTTTGTTTCCATTCCCTGTGCAGCCAGTACAAGAGGCACGTAGGAAGTCAGGCCAAGACTGTGAGGAAGGGCTGCTCTCCCGCCTGCTCAGCCACATTCCCCACAGTAACCTGAGACAAGTGATGAACTGAGAAAATAGATGGCCAGGTGGTTTTGGCAAGACATCAACTCCTACTTCACTCATTCAAACAGGACAAGTTCTACAAACCAAAACTTTGACTTGGAGGGAGTATGTTGACCCAAACTGGATCAGGAACCAAGTTTTTTGCTGTTCTCATTATTTTAGGTTGACGGTTGTCTTTATTTTAGTAGAAGTTGCACAACACATAGTGTTTCTTTTTAGTGCCTCATCTCTTTCTTCCAGAAGGAATTCTGAAAACAATACTGCATCTCATCCACAGTGGCTGGACAGAGAAGGCTTGAAATCACAAACCTTATAGAAGAAAAAGTTAAAACATGTAAATCTCCTGGCTTTCACGTCATTATGCTGAAGTACTTTTTTTACTACTAGTATTCTGGAACAGCAATAAGTTCTGGCATGTTGGCATGGGCAACGTTATGGAGTTCTATAACCCCAGATATGAGGGATCTCCCAGATTTGAGGAAGTCTAAATATATATCCAGATATTACACCTCATGCCAATCTCTACTGGCCCAGCAATAAACACAGACAGACTGCACAGCAATGTAAACAACTTGCATCCCTCTACCTATATAATTTACTTATTCTTGTGCAATCTTTCTGCATTAACAATTGTTACAGGACTACCTCTCAAAAGCAGGAGATCCAGCATATCTAAATTGCACTAAGTATTAGCCATCCAATGAAATAATCTCTCTAAAATAACTGCCCAAATGGCAAATTTAATGAAGCTTGTGCCTTTGAAGACCATTAGAAGGAGCTCTGCTCTCTTAAGTTCAGGTTCCTAAATTAAGATGGGGCAGATTTCCACCTCTTAGATTTTCAGTTATATACATTTACAAAGAAGAATGTCTGGCTTTTTTCTGGGAAACTTGTCCTAGTACCATTGGCTGAAGACAGACTTTTCATTATTATTTGTACACAAGCATATTTACTGAGCAGTACTGCATCACACAAAGTGCTCTATGATCTCAGAGCAGCGGTTCCAGCTTTACTTTCCAAGCAGATGAGTGCAAGAGCTCAGTGCTGACAACCATTCCGAAATATCCCCCTCACTACAGCACCTTTTCACCTGCTTTTCATGTGCATAAAGTAAGGGTCAGGTAGAAACGCTCACCCTGATTGACGGTACTCAATGAGAGCAGAGTAGTAGGACCAGCTAAAGCTAACACAGGAAACTACACTCCAGCCACTCTCTCATCTGACCAGCTCCTGCTGGGATACCAAGGGATGAATGATTATATGCTGTACCCTCATATAGAAGCCAGGCTGCTATTACATTAGATTACTTCCTCTGAAGCTGAAGTATTCATGAAGAAGGGACACCTCTGCCTTGACTTTTGCATTATGAAAATAAAATTGTATTAAATAGGCATATGGAAATAATTTAGCTTAGAATTTTCACTTACTGTAATTTGAAATGTAGTTTACCAAAAGTAGAGTATTATAACACCTCATTGCAATACTTTTAACTGCACAGTCATCTGTTTTTGTGACCTTTACCATGTCTCCCCCTGTTCTGTAGAAAGACAGGCAGCAATTTTCTGCTAGCTTCAGTGTCTGATGTCCTAAGATATGTATCACTGAGTATTTTCTAGAGATTTTTATTTCAGTCTTCCGTGTTTTACAAAGGAAACTGAAACAAAAACTATACTGAGTTTCTTTATTTGAAAAAGTAGACCCCAATATCAGTAAATGTTTCTGCAATTGTGTGAGTACATTTGAGCAAACAACTGAGACAGGGAAGGTTGTGAACAATCATGTCCGATTTCTGACATGAACTATAAATGATGCCTTGCATTCTAAAGCATGTATGAATACCAGGACCAAGAGTAGCCGTTGGACCTCCTACAGCAAAGCACTTCTTTAAAATCCAATTTCTCAAAAATTGCCATAAATAGAATTCTATTTTTTCCTCATCATTACTTCTCCATCAAAAGTGACCCATTCAGAAGCAAAACACTTTTCTTGAACTACCAAAGCAGTGCCGCCCAGTGCTGAGAATCACCCATGAGCTGCAGGGAGGGTGTCCTCCCTCCCTTCAGAGATGCCTCATAGGCTTATTGCAGTCAGCAGTTTTGTTGGAAATGCAAGCTAATGGAAGATAAAATATAAGGACACTTTTTTTTATGACTGTAAAAATATGATTCTAAATACCCACAGGAGTTCTGACTTGTTAAATACAATAAAGCCACTTTTACATAATCACTAACCAGAGAAAAACTACAAAAGTGCCTCAAGCACTCAGCTAACAAGGTCTTTGGGGTAAAAGGGCCTTTTAACACTTCAGTTTAGAAGATGAAAAACACTGCAGATTTAAGGAGCAACGTCAGCTCCCCCGCTGCCCTGCTCTGTTCATCAGAATACTTTTTGAGCTTTGGAAACCAATAAGGGATTTATTCTGATAATAACCATATGTCATTTGGAGAGCTGAGGACCAGAGAGGTGAAGTGAATTGCTCAGAGCACAAACAAAGAGTGTGATGAAGGCTACAACCAAATGCATCCCACCTGAGGTCTCTGCCAGTGCTTCAGACACAGGATTGCGCTTTCTCTTTGAGCACTCAGTGCCACACTCTCATCTTGCTCTTGTGGTACATTAAAATCACTTTTTCTTTGAATAATGACAAATGCAAACTATTTTTAAAACTGTGCTAGCCTTCCCGTGCCTTCTGGCTCACACCGTGTGCCTCGCAGTTAGTCCACTCTTGCAAGAGAGGAGTGTGAGGTCTGGATATGTCTGCAGTGGCTGCCGACCACTCTGCTCTCATTTGCTCTCGGTTTCCTTGCTCTCACCAAGTTTTCTTCCTCCTCCTCTTCCTCCTAGTCAAGATTTCTGTATTTCAGAGCCATTTAGTTAAAACAATATTCTGGTTCTCTGTATACTAAATACTCTCTTCTTTACAGCAAGTATTACTAAGAAAATCACCTTGAGCTCTACAACTATTGGTGTAAAATCTATTTAAAGATCCATGGAAAAAGTAATTTATTTTTTTTCCTTTCCTTATCATATCCTACTTGCTGTAGAGTTCTTTGGCCAAATTATAGCTTTGTAGAAATAAATAATTGCTGTGCAATAGGGTCTATACGATGATAAGAAGAGCAGCAACATAAGAAAGACTTTGAGAATCAAAACCAATCTGAACTAAATTAATGAGTCCTAACTAGAGGCTTTAATGGGATTCAAATGAGGAATATTGGCTAAAAAAACTTCTGATGAGTGTCCTTTACTGAAATTACACTTTTCAATGCAGACTGATAATATCTGGACATGGACTAGGGGAAAAAAAAAAAAAAAAGGAAAAAAACCCAAACCGAACCAAACCAAAATCATCTATGTTGCCAGGACAAAGTTCTGCCACTAAATCAAAGTTACAATACTTGCATACAAAATGCATTCATTAAACATCTTCCCTAATCACATTCCTCTCTCCTCATACTCTTTTCTTCAAAGAACACACATCACACCATGGTTGGAGTAGAAAGTGAGTTTCAGATCTGTAGGGACTGGCTCAGATGACAAATTAGTAAACTGAGCTCAGCCACCTCCAGGCTGGTGCTGCTGAAGAAGCTCCAACCGCAAAGAGGTCAAGGTCCTCCTTGCCCCGTGCCCGGGAGCTCCCTCCTGCTGAGAGCGCTCCTGAAATCCCACACTCAGCTTCCCTCTTATTCCAGGGACTGCCGGCTGCTGACAGCACAGCAACTTCTGTGATGGGATTAAATGACAACTGGAGAATAAACTGGGGCACTGCGGTCATTTCCTAGCACCTGTGCCAACTCTGAACATAGCAGAAGAGATCCCCTGCAGGCCCTGACCCACCAAAGGTCTCTGCAGCCCATCCTGGGTCTCCAGCAGTGACACAAGAGATGATGTCTGGGGAGGGCAGCAAGCCTGGCCTGCTTCTGGAGTCTGTTTCATACTCCACCAGCACTCATCTCCTGAATCCTTTCCAAATTTGTTAATGAATCTGAAATATTTTGGAACAAATATTCTGTATGAATTACCACAGCTTGATTTACTTCCACAGAGCCCCAACAGTATCAACTGGTGGCCAATTTTCCTCTGCGTGAGGAAGCATATTTCCTCACAAACATCCCCAAACTGTGGGGATGAAACTTGCTTATAAAGTGGGTGACATTTTGCACAGTTGCTCTGTATTTTATGAAATGCCACTTATAGATGACTCCTGCTTCTTCCCTCCATTAAGTGGACCTCCTTTAAGGCTGAGAACAAGGTGTAGTGATAACACATCCCTTCACGCTGTAACACTTTTCATCTCAGGAGAAAACCATCAGGGCTGCTGGTGTATTAGCCACCATTTGCAGGCAGATTCCCCTGACGCTCTTTTGCACTCATCAAGTCCAAGAAGTAACCTCGCTGAAACCTGTATCTAGGCTGAAATCTGCTGATAGTATTTACCAGCTGATATTTTTCATTTTGTTTTGGCATCAGTGAAAGGGACTTTTTCCTGCTGGCACTGGCAATTCAAAACAGGGCTGCTGGCTACACCTGAGTACCCCTGACGTCTCGGACGACAGGCAGCACTGCTTCTGCTCCAGCACCTGGCAGGCACACATCTGGTTTGTCCTGTACAGCACCTTGCCAACGCTTGCTGGTTGGACAGTGTAATCATTTATAGCATTTTTATTTGCAGCAGTGCTCACTGGTTTGGCTGCATCGGACAGTGCCTTGAAGGGCCTGGGTCTGGCACCAGCCCCTACTCTGCTTGGCTGGGTCTAAATTATTTCTTTCTGAATTAGGCAGCACCTCCATTTAACTTTCACCACTCTCTCTCTTCCCACCAAAGGACTGCCAGAGAAACACAACAGGACAGCACTGCGAGCAATGTCCAGATGGCTTCATTGGTGATGCTGTCGGAGGAGTGCCCACGTTCTGCCAGCCCTGCCCCTGCCCCGTGCCAGCACTTGCCAAGTACGTAACGAGGGTTTGCTTCTCTTTGAGTTAAGCTGGGTTGGGCCCTTTCCACGGTGGGGTCAGCATCTCTTCCTGGATGCAGGAGACAAAGGCTGCTGCCCTTGCCAACCAGGAGAAAATAAGAGGACTTTCAGCTGTTCACATCTATAACCACAGGAAACAGCATTTCATTTAGGTGTAAAATACCCTTAAGTGCTCATATCAATGCTTACCAAGAGAGAGGAGAAAATACTTGAGCAAATTCAAGTTCACTCTCTTCTATCCCGGAGCGAGGAGCAATTAGTCAGCTGTCTAATTACTTTTAAGAATCTCTTAATGACCAGTTCTCGAGGAAGGTGGCATCAAGGATGTATGTGACTGAGACAAACAGGTAGACAGAAAGATCAAACCATGACCTCTGGAAGGTAAAACTAATCACAAAAAAGCACAGCCTGGCAGTCTACTAAGTCACCAGCAGCTGAATCATATCAGTATAGTAACAGTTAAAAGGGCTGGAGGACCCTGTGACAGGTACAGTGCCCCTTGAGCTGATGCCCAGCTACCTTTGGGTAAGAAACTGGAACCCTGACAGAAAACCAAGACCAAGCCAAAGAGTTCCAGCTGTTACCCTCTTAGTGGCTTCAGAAGAAACAAATAATTACAAACCATGACCAGCTATTTGAAACTGTTAGTGGTACATCAGTAACGCAGACAAAAGAAATTATTAGCTTCCTCTTGTTTGAGGTCCATGGTCTGGGGAGAGGCATCTCTGCGAATTCCACTTCACGCACAGAGGAGATGCTAGTAAATACTTGTCAATGGGTTGAAGCTATTTTTTAGTGAGCTACATATTCCCCATGTGTTGTTTCCCATTTTGCTTTCAGCTGGGCTTCTCAGCAAAGGGGAATTTCCTCACTGTATTTGTTTGCTGTTGCTATAGGAATACTCATACAGCCTTCAGGTGGGATGAGCTGCGTTTTGCTCAGCTGCTCAGTGGCACAGGCTCAAAATGGCAATGGAGCAAAATCACTCGGCCAGACTCCCGCAGATCACCTCTTGGCTTTCACAGTGAGCTGCAGACATGTGAGGAGGGTGGAGAACAGCTATTGTTGAAAAACTGCAGCTTTGCCTGGATTAGAGAGAAAATCCTCCAGAGACAGGGGAAGAACCTGGCTTTGCTCGCATGTAGAAAGGTTTAGGAGTGAGCTCACAGATGAAGCAGCTCGCTTCCTCCAGTTCCAGTAGCGGCTGTAATGCCAGAAATAGTAGAAATACAACAGTCGGAAGCAGGGCTTTTTCCTTAGCAAAGGAAAGTGATGGTATTTTTAACCTGTTGGGCACAAAGCAACCGCTTCGATGGAAGGAGCAGCTCTCTCAGCCACAACCTGGGCTGCCCATGCCTGAGGCACTGCTGCATGGTGAGACCCAGTCTCCACCAAGCACAGACGGTCAAGCGAACATCTAGGCTGTCCTCCCTACGGTGCGATTTGACAGGCCATGGCCAAGCCTTCGTTCACCGAGTCCTACAGCCCACCAGGCTCTGCAGCAGTGCCCCTTAACCACAGGGAGCCAGCCTGCCCAGCAGGGCTCAGTGTGGTGGGACCAGCAAGGACCTGAGCTACACGCTGTCTCTGACAGTGTTATGGGAGATGGGTGCAAAGGCCAAGGAGCATCCCCTGCTTCAACACACTCCTTAGCCCTGCTGCTGGGGACATACACCTCTCCCATTCCAGACCACTAGAGATAGAGAAGCCCTGAGCCCAAAAGGACAGCAGCATGGCATTGGGAAGGGAGAACATAAGTTGCAAGGAGCATGAATGCTTCAATATTACAGCAATATAGGAGTTGGACTTGATGATCCGCATGGATCCACTATCCATGGATTCCATCTCAGGATATTCTATGTTCTGTCATCCCTTTAAAACTACCTCAGTAAAAATCCACCTCAATTTTTCAGGTTTTTTCCTCAGAAAACTACTGAAGGCAATAGTTAAAGGAATATCTGATCCAAATTTGCCTCATGCCCTGATTTAAATAACATGCAGAAATTGCCTGCTCAGCTTCTTGCATGAGAGAGTCCTGACCACAGCAGTAGCCTTCAGCTGGGGCTGGAACAGGCAAATAATAGTGATTGAGCAACATTCAGCCTTGCATAACAAAATTCAAAGAACAACTGTTCTTTCTTAGTTTTTTCATTTTTACTCCATTAATCCTACTCCATTTATATTAAGGCAAAACCATAATTCTACCAGAAAGCCGAGAAGCATTAGAAGCCTTAAATAATGAACATCCAAAGGATGTTGTTTTGTACTCTGTTTTACTTTGGGAATAACCAGCAAATTCATAATGGCTAGACAAAGTGACCAAATCTGTAAACTGACAGACTCATCAGACACATATTTTTTCTTGGGATTCATCTGTGTGTTTCTAGATTTTCTGTCCAGACTGTCTTCATATCTGCTATCCTGGGAACTTTTGGAATAACTTTTGGACATTACACATATCTCTGTGGAATAAAAAAAAAGGAGGGAGATTGCTTCACAGTCCAGCAGATGTTACTTCTTTTCAAACCTGAGGGAATTTTATGAAGTTCTTTCTCCTAAAAGATAACAAAAAATATAAAACCTCAGAAAGGCTTCGGTCTTATTTCATAACTCAAATCCACAATGTGGTTTTTTCAACTATGTGAAGGAATTAGCCTCTGTAAAAGAAAAGGAAGGCTGCCAAACTGTTATGATTTTCTTCATAAGTTCTCAAAAAAAGCTTTACTGAAGTTAATTTGTGAATTCTGTGAGAAGAATCTCATTTTATGTTCTCTCTGGTTATATGAAACTCTTTGAGGCAGCACAGATCCTAACACAGATTTATTTCACCCTGGTTGTCCCAGCCGAGAAATGCTGATGGGAAGTGAAATTATGCAGGGATTCTTGTCACTTTTCAATGCTGCTTGTTCCTGGAACAAGCAGTGTGTGGACTGTGCTCTTTCCCATCACTCTGAGGCTTTTGTCCTTCTGTGCAAAAGGGATGCAACCTGGCCACAGCTGCCCAGCACTGTATGACGTGGGACTTGTGTTTTAGCAACCATGGGCCTGCAGCTGGCAACTGCTGCCACTCACTACTCTGGTCACATTCCAGTTCTGGCAGGAATTTACTCACACATATTGCAAAATAACTGGAAACATCTTTAGGACTGTATGTCTTTTTTCTGCAAATGTATTTAAAGCAGTCTATCACTGTGTTTGAAGTGTATACAATTTGCACTTTCCACATCTGCCTGCTGCTGTTCCTTGGGTCTCGTATTTAGTTAAACATTTGTTAAATTCTGAAAACATAAGAAAGCAAAGGAATCCATTATTTAAAATCGTGGCAGTGAAAACTGGAGCCCAAGCCATTGCTACAATCAGTATCACTACTTGGCAGGTTGGCCTCAAAAGAAGCCTCAGGCTCTTTCAAGCTTACTCAGAGAGATGGTAGAGCAGCCTCGGTTACTGTGAATGGGAATGGCATCACAGAGGTCGCTTTTAACCACTTGGTGTTTCCAGATTGGATTTGATGAAAACTGTAGGATTTGCATAGGAAAATGCTGTACCCATTCCAGAATCTGAGTTCCTGAAGTGCTCACTGTGGTGTCTTTCATAAGCAATATTTTACCCCTTAGAATAAAAGACAGGAAGCAATTAGGTTCACACGACATACACATTATGTCCCTTATCTGAAATGTGTGTATCAAAACCTGCAGGTGTGTCTGATCTACACTGCAAGAGAAGAACTTATATATATTTGCATTTATATAGCTCCATAGCACTAATTAGTGTTTTCTACACTAATTAAAAAGACTAAACAAGGCGTATAATGTGAATAACATACAGAGCTTAAGAATACCTATTTAGCAATGAGTAACCAAGGGTCAGAGCTCACACTGACAGCAAATGCCCATAATGTAATAAAGAAATACTCCCAAGTGTTTGCCATTGCCTGCTATTCTAACTATTCATTCTAATGAAATTCCAGCTTTGCAGTCTCCTGTTACAGAAAAAGTGGAAGCGTGCGCTGTGTCTGTAAGGAAAACTACGCAGGACCCAACTGTGAAAGGTAAGAAACTAACAGAGTGACTTACTGTCATGATTTCAGGCCACTGTCATTAACAGGTAAGTCTTGGATTCAAATAATACTTAATGTAACTATCAGAGAAGGGAGAAAGAGGATGCGTAAGATGCAAAGAGAAATAAATATGAAAAAGATGAAAAAAAGAGTGATGGATTTTGCCCTTGCAGATGATGCAAAAACATCAGCATATTACCTCTGCATCACTAACATGGCTAAAGCAATAGTAAAAGCCCTTTAGACAGATGGCACAAAAATAAAAAACCCACCCTTGTTTTCAGGCCTATGGATGTAGTCTTTTGTTCTTCCAAAATGTCAGATATATACACAAAGGATAATGCAGACAATTAAAAGGTCAGTGAGGTTTCTTAATGGTTATTAAAATGTCAACCAAGACTACAAGCAATTCAAATCCTATTAAATGAGTAGCAGATGCACAGTAACAGCAGAAAATAGCATCAGCTTTGTTTTCTAATAGCCACTCCCCAGCCCGACACAGTGCATCTGTCTCAGGGAAGGCAAAGCTGCGTACATGGGTCACAAAAAGCAACAGAAAGAAATCAGCTTGTCCTGGTCACCATGCGAAGTCCTTGACTAACTGCTGCAGTAAGTGGCAAGCAGTGACAAAAGGGACTTCCTTCCTGGTCTGCGTGTCAGAACGACAGCAAGCATTTCAACGACTAATGAGAAATGCACTACTTGTCGCTGCCCACTTGCTAAAGAGTGAGTCCAGCCCCGCATAAGCTGCTGCTGGGCACTGCCACCACCCGCTGCTCCTGCTGGCAGCTATTGAGCCTCCAGCGTGCTGGCAGGAGGCCTGGGGGATCCTGAAGGAGAAGGGGCATTGCCCCCGTCCCTCCCTGCAGCCCAAACAGCAGCTCATATCCCCATGGAGAGGGAGGTTTTGTCCTGCTCCCCTCCCTCCCTCCCGGCTCTCCCCGGCGGTGTGTGCCCGGCTCCGCGGGGCAGCGAGCGGCCGGACACCCCTCCGCGGGCGGCGCCTGGCATCCCCGGAGCAGCACACCCCGGGTGGGGGGGACAATCTGCTCCACTTCCTCTGGCATTCGTGTAGGAGGCTTTCTTGTGCTGCTCCAGCGGCTTGGCACAAACCTAGCTGGTTTATATTTGCCAGCAAATGATGTTGTGAAATTCGGAGGCCTTCGCTAGGTACTGAGAAAAGCAGCTTCCCGATTCGAAACTTAGGAATTTTGCTCCTGGACTCCAGCAATAAGGCATTAAGGTGTTAGCAGATGAAGTCCAGGTTTTGTTAATGCCCAAACGCTAAAAAAAAAGATAACTGAAGAAATTATTCTTTAGTGTCCAAAGTGAATAGAGGAAAAAAGTTCTTTTGGCATTGCCAGGGAAGAGGAAGTTAATCTCTTACTCACCGATAATTACAGGAAGCAAACATGGCTGTAAAATGAAACAAAGACAACTTAGCATCTTTATCATGGGAGAGGAAATATTCTTTGCTAGCAACAAAGAGCCATTTATTGACACAACAGAGGAAAAGACGTTTACTACAGGTCTCTACTTTTTCAGACCATAAAGCGCAGAGATGGAGCAGTGTGTTTCCATCCAGCTGTCTCTGCTCTTTTCTTTGCTACCAACTGTTCAAAAGAGGCCAAGCGCAGTCCAGCCCTATGAGATGCACCAAGTAGTAAAGGGAAGGGGAAAGTGAAGGTGACACGTTTATTTTTAGCACTAAAACTTTCTATTTTTTTTACACATCTAGTCCAGATGAGGAGCTATGGCTAATAAAAGTGAATCAGATGGTCATAAAAAGCAGCACTTACAAAATCTATCTGTGAGGATGCGAGGAACTGTCCACTAAGTTTCTGGCAAGTGAACTGTATGGTATATTTCAGAAAAGAAGAAAAAGATAATCCCCTTGCCCTGATGAGAGGGCATACATTGTGGGCTTGATGGGAATAGCACAGAGTCTTTGGTAGATGCTGGCTAAAAGCCAGAGCTGGATAGTGGTAGGCAAAATGCTGGTCTCATCACAGCTCAATGACTTCTGTGACTTGGTAGCCACATTAGACAGAGATTCATTTGGAAAATACTGAACTAGATAAAATTAAAAAGCAACTCTGCAAAATTTTTGAGAGTTCAGAATAAATCAATTGGTTCAAGAGGTTTAAAAAAAAAAAAAAAGGGATTTTTTTTTTTGTTCAAAAGTCATAAATACTGAAATTCTCAAATTTGGGAACTTCCTACAATCTCATGTTGGCTGAAATATTAGGAAATTATAGCAAGACTTTTGGCATGACTAAATAGTAGCATTACCCATCACTGCCTGCTGTAACTCCCATGAGAATGGGGAGTGACTGCACCAAAGCCAGCTAAATCACACTCATTTTGCTCCGTGTTACATTCACAATCCTTCATGGGGTGCATAGAACTCCAGGTCACACTTTTATTCTTTACATCTGGGTCACCCAAATGATAAGATCTGCACCAAAGGTTCTGGCAGTGCTGCAAAGAGACAAACAGAGTCTTTGCCATTGGCAAAGGCAGCATTTGATGCAGCCAAGTGGTTTATATTAAGATGCTTAAAATTTTATGTGTTTTTACTGTGGGGGTTCGGGACTGGAACATGAACAAAGCAGCACTGAGGAAATTACTTTCTTTATTAAAAAGAAAAAAAGAACCTCAGCAAATGTAGGAACAGATCAAAACTGGAAGGTCTTATCAGATCTCCTATATTTTCATTGTTCAGACAGAGCAGAACCTGGAATTGACTATGTTCAGGTTTTAGGAGACAACAGATCTCGGCTCAGGTCCCCAAGTCAGAAACCTGCAAAAATTAAAGTAAACTGCCTGAGAGCTCACCCTCCCCACCCACAAAGGGCAGAGCATCTTAAAACAAGATTTTAAGGATGGGAGAAAACACAAGGACAACAGGGTGATAAAACAGGATGAAATACAATAACTATTCCTTACCTAAATCACTGCAACAGCTATTCAATCCTCCAATTTCTTCAGTGATCAATTGCTACAGCAGCTAGTTATCCCCCTCCCCACAGTCATTCTTCATTCACAGTTTTGGGGTAGGAGTCCCTGATCTCTGTGCCCCAGGCTGCTGGGTCATGGACTCTCCTGCCACCCTGCAGTGACACCATGAACAGCATGGGTTGCCGTGTCCTGCCAGCTGTCCCCTCCAGTCCATCAGACGCTGCTCTGTGCTGTTTCCAGCTCCTCCAGCAATGCCCTTGCTCAAGGATTTGCCCTGCGAGCTGCTCCATGCCCACCCCAGTGCCAGCTCTGTTCTCTTCACTGGTTGTTTTGCAAAAGTTCCTCTACCTCATAGGATTAAGCACACTCCCTGTGACCAGCAGAAACTCCTTTAACTGAAACCCTCTCCTTTCTTTCCAAATGATGACACCAAATCTATTACCTCTTGTCTTAGCGTAGGGTCACTGGTCACCGGGGTGCATTAGGTAACACCTACTTTGTCTAGACCTTCAAAACCCACTGCAGTTTCAACATCTCTTCCATTTTAAGATGTGGCAAGTTTTCAACTGAAATGCTTCCCAAACGTGACAAGACATGAAAACCAACTTGGACCCATTTCAGGCCTCTCCTGGAGAGCTTGCTACCCACCTCCCTCTCTCCCTCTGCAAACCAACAGAGGAGTCCTCCCCTCCTGGGCTGGTAGCTGCTCTCAGCCTTTTGCCCCCAACCAGCAGGCTGACATCGAACAAAGCTGAAAAATTGAGGCTGGTTCAGTCCCTATTCTGTTTTGCAAAACCAGAAACCACCCCAATGCCCCACTGTAGAAGCATTTATATAAACCTTTTGTGGTCAGTACTTTTTTACGTGCATTCTAATGGAAATAAAGTCTGAACTTCCTCTGAGTTTCAGCATCATGAAATGCAGTATCTTACCCCAGTTTCCTATATAACACAATATAGTTGGCAAGATCCAATGCTGAAAGAGACCGAAATAAACACTAGGGCTGCCTCTCTGCCAAGGTCATTCTGTCATGGATTTTAAAACAATGGGAAACAAATCATTTTACTGCTAAAGACACACCAAAAACAAACAAAAAAAAAAGCAGACTGGTGTGATTGAGATACCAGGAGTGTTCAAGAAGGGAAAAATCTATAACTGTACAGATTGAGATTAGAGCACAAAACAGCCTCTGCAGGAATTCAGCTCCTAATTTGCCTTCTGTACATTAGTAGACCATCATCAATTCCTGGTGACATAAATGAGGTCAGAGAAAAAATGGTACTGCAGATGGAAATGTCATTGCTCGTCATCACTGGGCTTGCTCTTCTTTTCAGGTGTGCTCCCGGTTACTATGGGAACCCTTTGCTGATTGGAAGCACTTGTAAAAAATGTGACTGCAGTGGCAACTCGGACCCAAACCTGATTTTTGAAGACTGTGATGAAGTGACCGGCCAGTGCCGCAACTGCCTGCGCAACACCACCGGGTTCAAGTGTGAACGATGCGCTCCGGGTTACTATGGGGATGCCAGATTCGCTAAAAACTGTACAGGTATTGGCTATAGTTTAGTATAGCAGAGCCGAGCCAAACAAAGCACAGCATGGTCTACAGATGACCTCCGGGAGCTCAGAGATGCCTTAATTAGTCACCAGACACCTGTGGCCCTGGGAGGCAGGGGGTCTGCCTGCAGGATAATTTGGATTGCCCTTCCTGTCCTGTGTGTCCAACTCCAGGATGTAATTCACATGGCTAAGTCATGTGCTTAAATTCCCTTTACACTGAACAGGGAGAGACGGTGCTTGCACACAGTAATCCCAGAAGCAAATCACAAGTATCCAAACCAGCCAAAAAAGACAGCGGCTGTAGGGAATATTGTGCCCCAAAACTCACCTCCTGACAGGATTTAGGCAACAAAGACATGCTTGAAATTCAACATCTCTGTGATTTGGAGGTTGCCAAAGCAAACCATGCTTATGCACTTCACTGCCTAATTCAGTTCACCAGAGATGATTTAAGTGCAGTTCTCCTGTAAGGAATGACAGGATCTCGTTTGTGGCTCCTGGATGCCATGAGGCGGGAGAAACACACCCAGCACAACTCAGCAAACCACTCAGCAAACCACAGCCATCGTGCCCTGGCCATGTGCACAAGCAGAGCTTCAAACTGCTAAGAGTAGCTTTGCCAGAAGTCTGAGGATTACAGGGCATTCCAAGTGTCTAAGAAGATTATGCAAAACATAATTTTGGAAGGCATCTCTGAACACAGAGTTTCCAAACTGAAGTTAAGTCAAATTTTCATCACCTGAGTATAGTTTTGCTTTGCACCCTTAAGGAATTGCAGGAATTAGAGGGGGAATGCCTCGGTATTATTTACATTTCTGAGGTACAGTTTAAGTGGGATTTCATGGTGCACAGGACTTCTCTATACAGGTTTTTCATGCAGAGTATAAATCAGCTTCATAATTCTCTTGGTCAGCAGATTTCCTTGTAGTGTTTGATCTTTGTTAAAAATAAAAAGTGCCTGGGCACTTGAATATGTTGTGCGAGGTACAGCTTTTCTCTATTTAGGAATGAATTTAATCTTGTAGTTGACTCTAGCAAATCCTGATTTTCAAGTATTATGTTTCAGAGAATTACACACCTCTCCTTTCACCTTTATTTCTGCTGAACACCACAATGTGCTGTACTTGACAGTGCTGTGTAGACTGTGTGCATCACTCAGTACATCCCTGGTTTCCAAAGTATTTGGGTAGTTTACAAGGCAAGTTTATACTTTGGCATTTTGGAGCGATTAGGAACTCTTGTTTAGAAAAATATTGATTCTGAATTAACACAAATACCTTCTTTAGAATACAAAAACACAGAACAGAAACCAGTGTAAGAAACAAGAGAGTTTTCATACATGGTTTCCACAGAGCATCTCAAAGAGTATATAGAGCAAAAAATTTCCAGAGAACTAAATGAGCAAACAGCTCTATCCAGCTAAGATCATCCTTTTTTTTTTTGAGCAAAAGACAAAAATCTGTGTAGCTGTCAACAGTTTTCAGTTTCTTTTCAATATTTTTTTAACCACACGTCCTTTAGCCATACTTCAAAGCTTTCCACAAATGTCCCTCAGAAAAAAACGTAAATTTAGAAGCTTTCTCCACCAGTAAGACACAGTAGCATTGAAAGTCTTAATTCCCTACTAAAAATGTGGAACCCCTTATACAAGTAGATGAAAAAATGTCAGGACTGCTTTTGAAATTAATTTACTGTATACATCTGTGTAGCAAATTAAGAGTTATCCATTTAAATAAGAAGATATAATTTTATTTTCTTGACCACCAATCTCATCCAAATTTTACTCTTATAACTGGAATCTTGCCACGTGGGGATAGCCTAGATCCTGTGATATAGGTAAAGAGAAATGCCTGTGTTCAACTGAAAGTTTTTTTTCACTTCCTAACAAAAGAAATACAAAATTTTAAAAAATTGTAGATCCAAAATCTGGGAGGCACCCAGTTCATACACATTGTGGTGAGGTCAAAACATCAATTGCCCCATAAAATTAACAACCAAATTCCGTTCTTAGATTACTACAAAAATTGAGTAGTTCTTCTAACACTGGTTCACTTTTACACAGAATTATTCCAATGTTGGTACATTGTGTTGACTTTGAAGCTGCATTAAACATTTTCCCTGACAATTCCTCAAATGTGCAATGTGGAGTGTAAATACAAGGGTAATTCATTGAGAACAAGAAATGGGTTGCAATAAAATGGCAGTAGACAACTTTGTTATATGAGATTCTGCTGAAACCATGAATCATAAGAGTAAAACAAATTCCAGATAAGTTACTACTGTTCTTATGTTCTGCTTGAGTTTTTATTATTCTATCAAAGTGTTCCAAAAATATTTTAATCTTTAAAATAATATATTTTAAAAGGCCAACTAAACCTTGAAAGAGACACTTGAGATTAAAAATTATACTTTTTAAAAAGCCACTTGTGCTGGCAATAAAAATGTAGCTTATTCAAGTTTAAAAAAATGTAAAACCTCATTTATTCTTCATCGTAAGTGGTAGGAGATATTTACTTTTTGATATGCTCAAGCTGCTGATGGAATTGGAGTCCACTATCAATCCCTGATAGCTGGAAAGCTTATTTAGTGGCAGCCTGACACAGCTCTGATAAATTCCACAGGGCTGTGGAGAGATTTTTAACTAATAATTAACTTTAGTTGTACTGCTTTTCTTAGCCCATCTCCTAAACGTCACCCTCTCTAGACAGTGATGCCAATGGCCCAGTTGTGCCTTGGCTTGTGACCAGCTGGGAAGCTTTGAACAAGTCATTTCAGCAGAGGATTTCTGATTCTGTTTCCCACCTTATATTTTATCTGGTCCATTTGATGGCAGTGTAAAAACCACCTTTTTCTATATTCTGAAGGGAAAAAACAGTACAAGAAGTCCTTGACTTTGGTTTGACTACCCATGCACATCCTACATACAATCATTTCACTAGTCTTGGGAGGGGAAAGGTGATTTGTACATTTTTTGAAGATTCCTCTTTCTAAAATCCTTTCTTTTTCCCCCAGAATGTAACTGTGGAGGGAGAATGTGTGACAGCCAGACCGGAGAATGCCTTGCAGACAGTCCTGAGGTTTCTACTGGCACAGACTGCCCAACCATCAGTAAGATTATCACGAGAACACCAAAAATTAATATCGCTCTTGTATTTTGATGCTTACAAATACTAACTTAAGAGCTTGGCTCTCCAGTGAGCTCAGCACTTTGACCTGGGTCCCACAGGGCACTTAAACATGTGAACATGCACAGTGCCCCACTGACTGAGTAAATATATTCTTGTTTGACTGAGTACATGCGTATTTCCAACTCTGTGATACAAGTTGAATGTTTAGGTACAAACTGAGGAGCAGTACAAAAGTATCACCAAAGCCACTTCCATAGCCTTGGAGACACCTGCAAAATCATATTCTGGCCCTAAAAACTGCCATCACAACTTATCTGTGCCATCTTGCATATAATTTCTGGTTTTCTAGCTGTACATCTAATATAAATTGTTGCTCTTGACAATTTGACATATATCCATCAGTCACTATCATCTCCCCTATTCTAAGGATAGGAAGCCTGGGGAGTTTCCAGAAGCACTGTTGTAACTATTGGCAACCACTGATATTTTTATAAATGTTAGTATAATTATGCCTGTGGTATAATGCAGACCGTGTAGCACACATGGGCTCCTAAACCAACTCTCAAGAAGAGGGGTCGTGTGCCTGGAAGTGCAACTGGAAGGAAAACATTTGGGAGCTGCTGCTCTCAAGAATTCAGGCTATACAATACCAAGCAAAAGTTTCTGTAGGAATAAGTATTTCATGTTCACCTAAGTCTTCTGCATTCAATGTCACTGAAAATAAGGCTGTATTGCAAGCATTTGGCAGAGACAAAGATAGAGTTTTGTGCAAGCATATCCCAAACATGTTATAACTGTGCTTTTAGACGTTGCCTTCCTAATGAAATAGGCAGCCAAGACTCCATCTGCTGGACACCCTACCTTCTCATATCACCACATTTTAAATACAGAGTTTTGGGTTCTGACAAAATGAAGTTGTTTTTTTGACCCTCATCTGTTGTTCCTCCCACCACAAACATGCAGAGCCTCTAGGGAATAGCCAGGAAATACCTCGTCTCTCTCCCTGCTGATTACAGAGCCGCTGCGGCAGCCTCTCAGAGCAGTCCCATCTGGTGCTGCTCAACTGGAAGCATCATGACTGTACTGTCTGACTGACATACTGACTGACCTTGGAAGTGGGCAGATGGAAGTGAAAGAAAAATGGGTATACATCAGGATCCATCAATGACAAAGAGAGGGAACACCATGGGGCAAGAGCACCATAATGTGAATTTAAGATGTTTGTTGTTAACTAACACAAACACTAAAGAAAAATGACATTCTTTTATTTTCTTATCAGGCTGCGATAAATGTATTTGGGATTTGACAGATGACATCCGATTAGCAGTTCTGTCAATTGATGAAAGCAAAGCAACTTTACTGAGCATTTCTACAGGTGTTGCAGCTCAAAAGCGCTTGAATGACCTGAACCTCACTACCACCCATCTCAAGGTACAAACATTGATGACATTTCATTTTTTAATGTAATTTTAATCTGTGAATTTCCACTCAATTCCTGTAAATTTCAATCACTGCCCTGACTGGAGAAATAATTTGTTTTCCGATGCACTGACTTTTTTCCCCCGCACACAGGAAGCAATGTCCAAAAAAAAGAACCATGCTGTGCTTTGGACCATCCAGGTTGATGATGCTGCAGATGAAACAAATGATCTCCTGAGAGAGGTGGCAACACTTGATGAACAGGTTTGTTTATAGCCCCCTGCCAGAACTCTTGAGTGTTTGCGGTTTGTCATATTCTCATGCTGGTATAAGAGGTTAGTATAGAATAGTTCCAGTTGGAAGGGACCTACGGTGATCATCTAGTCCAACTGCCTGACCACTTCAGGGCTGACCAAAAGTTAAAGCATATTAATAAAGGCATTGTACAAATACCTCTTAAACTCTGACAGATATGGGGCATCAGCTTACTCCTCTGAAACCCATTTCAGTGTTTGACCACCCTCTCGGTAATGAAATGTTTCCTAATACCTAGTCTGAACCTTTAGGTTCACCAAACAAGACTGGGAGTGCCCTGAAAGATAGTTGGGAGGACTTTCTATTCCTATTTTCTATTTCTAAACGTTCTACTTTAGCTATAAATTATAAGCATAAATGATATATTAAGTCTTCTTCCCAGAAAAGGAAAGATATAGGGCCAAATTCTATTGAATGTGGTCAGAGATTTGTCACTAATCACAAAAAGTCTCCTCTCAGGATCTGACTTCCCACCTACCCCCCTACACAACATGTTTGATCTGAGATAGACACACTGCCTTTCCATTTCATTTCACATTTTGATTTCTAATTAAGCAAAGTAACCGGCACTGAACTAATTCAGATCGACTTAGGGAGTATTTGTACTATATCTTTTTTACATGTACGCTGTCATAAAATTAAATTATCCCTGCTTAGGCACTTCAAAATACATTACAAAACTGCCAGTTTAAAAGGTTTTTCACGTACCCACTGAGATGGGTGCCTGATCAGCCCTCAAGATATGTTTTAACACAATTGTAATCATAAATGTTGCATCCACATTCAATTGCCAGGCTATAAAATTAAGTTTATCTGTTCTCAGCTCACATGACACTTTCATTGCACCCTAAAATAATACTGATATGATATATGTTAAAAGAAGTAGGGTTCAAAATTGCTTCTGCTCTATTTTAAAGAGATATTATTAAACATCTTTCTGTTGCTAAGAAATATATATATTAGTGAGATACATAACTCTCTTATCCTCAGAGATAACCATAGCTGTAGTAGGACTAGAGTATGTTTCATGCTTATTGCAAAATGACAGACCTTATATTTATTTACCAATTCAAAATTAAAATTCTGCTTTGGACTAAAACTTATAGGAGTAAGTAGGATTGAAAAAAAAAAAAACCCCACAAAGGAAAAGGAGAAAGAACTGTATGGAGAGGTGGAAGAGAAAATTTGGGTTTGGGTGGTATTCATCAGCACTTAGAAAAGGCACTGCAGAATTACACAGACTATGCCTGTGTTTAAGAGAGGTTTGATTAAATCAACTCATACAGACACACACACACCTCTGTACCTGTGAAAATCTGGCAGAGCTCGTGCGCCTCAGTGTCCCTCGATGTGGTTGGTAGGCAGGATGATTAAGGCTTAGTGCATTTGGATAATAATGTTTTTGTCATCTTCAATACTACCTGGGGATTTCTTAGCTCATTCCTCAGTTTGAATTTCCCTGAACCAATAAATTCAGCATTTCCTCTGGTCTTTTCTCCCTGGTTAGTTCTAATAGTTGTTCCACATGAACACTTATGATTGCTTGTAAAGGCAGGGAAATAATGGCCCGAGATTCTCACAGTGGAAGGAAGACCACAGCAGTAGTTCTGAATATATTGAACTTTTTGCTTTTTCAAGGCACTTTTACAGAAAATGGGTGCTAGGACCTTGAGTGGGTTTTGCAGAGATACGCTGCGTTTTCCATTCAGAGCATTTCACAATGCGTCTCCCCGTGTCTGAGGGGTTGCTGCAAATTCTGATCTAAACCCCAAAGGCAGGATGAATGCACCAACTATAGGCAAATCCTCCTGCTAAATTAGAAGAATAAATGTGACCTGTAACTCCCCGAGTCTGCTTGGGATGAGCTTAAAGTAAAACAGTACATAGCTCAATCCTGAATGTCTGGCAGAAATGTCTGGGGGAGCCGAGCACCTTTCTTTCCTGCACTCTTAGCAAATTTCAGGATGCACATCTGTGCATCAGCAGGAATTTGAGTGTCCTTAAGAGCACCCCTCACTCACGCTGCTGTGTTTCCCATCAATCTCATGGCAATCAGCAAACCTGTCTCAGCAATTCCCCGTGTGTTCAATAGTTAAAGTCTGGCATGGAAAAAATATTATTAACACAAACGTGTATGAAAACAGTAACAGGTTGCTTAAAATAAGCATTAAGTGGTGATGCTGAGCAAGACAGCATCCACAAAAAACCCTGATAGCAAAAAAGGAATATAAATAAAAAACAGCATTCTTTCCCTCCAAAGACTAAAAAAAACCCAAGTAAATAGAAATGAAACCAAAGCCTTTCTGTAAACCTTTTTATTTCTCCTGTTCGGGTGCCCACCCACTTCTGCGGCCCTGCCTTCAAGCGCCACCTGGTGCCTCTGCAAACCCCGAGTGAAACCCGGTGGGTTTGTGGGTGACAGCAGCTGCCGCAGGGCTGGAGAAGGGCAGCAGAATCCTCGGCCCTTCTTGCAGCATAAAGCAAGTATGAAGTGAGCCCACCAACTGTCAAATATCTTCTGGCACCTCAAACCCAGAAACTAATTTTACAGTGGGAATTTTTGCTGTTGCAGCCCCATCGGGGACCATGAATGGAACACCACTGGCAAGCAGGTGGTGTGGACTTACACATGTACACACGTATACAACACAGGGTCCAGGAAATGTTGATGGCACAGTACCCCTATTTTTTTTTTTCCTCTTTTCTGGGAAATACCAGTGAATATTAAATCTAAGGACTCCCAAAGTCAACGATGTTCTCAGAAAGATGGTAACTATGACATGGTAACTCTTTGTTTTCTGTACATGTAAGGGAACACAACACAAAGTACAGCCTCCAACTTAATATAGTATAGGAGGGCAGCTATTGTCTTCAGAGCTTTTTTAAATCCTCGTGTTTTTTCCTAATTTTAACAAGTTGCAGAGCTGGGGATCTCACTTGAGGGAGACACTGATCTAAAAATGGTTGTGAGCTTGACACTCTCCAGTCTGTACGCTTACTCAGAAAACGCCGTACCCAGCAAAATGAGCCAGCCTGCTGAATGCCTAGGAGACTCAGCAGATGGGAGTTTTACAACTCTACATAATTTACAGCAATTTGATTGCAGCAAATGATGGATAAATATGGGACAGATTTTAATCTCTCACTCTGCAACTCTGAAAATACTGACAAGACAGCCCTTCACTTCAAACACCTCTGTAAATACCACTTTATATGATAAATGCACTTTCACATGCTCATCAGGAGAAAGCAAAATGCATGTTTACGCTGCTCATCCTCACACATGCATATGGATCTGAAAAGAAATCTAATGTCTAGCTCACATGGTTTATTCATAGGGAAATGAAGCATCCAGCAAAGGCCGAGTGGTACAGAAGGAAACCATGGAGACCAACAACCGTGCTACTCAGCTTGTGCAGCAGCTCAGTAATATGAGGGATAACATTCAAGGTAAATAGATTTCTTTCTGGTTCAGCTCAGCGTCAAGCATTTCTTAATGAGACCTCCAGCAAAAAAATGTCATAGCACCTGGGCATTCTCACAAAGCAACCCACACATAAGACTTTTGCAGCCTTCAGTGTCATGACAAAAACTTGTCTTCTTTAAAGACAACTGACAGCCAGAACAAGAGCTTCTCTTTCTTTTTTCTCTCTTTGACAGAGCAAAATAATAGTAAATAGGTTTTCATGAAATGCATCAAGCTAATTCAGCCTGTAGCCTTTGTTTGTTTGAATAACTGCCTAAGGTATTTATATACACTTGTGGTAAAAAAAAGAGTCAGTATTGGATTGGGGCTGGATGAAGCCCCAAACACAAGCACAGGACGGGTGATGAGAGTGCTCTATCTCTTACTTGTCAGCAGATTCATGCAAGTGCATTCCCATCCTGCTGATAAATAATGGAGGCCATAGCTAGACAGCTTTTTTTTTAAAATTGTGCTTTTCCTTCTGAACCCATGGCCGTCAGTTAGGTCTGACTAACTCTGGTGATTATAGCAGTGAGCATAACTTTAAATCCAGTTTTTGCCTTCTAACAAACTGTTGCTGAGTAGGATTGTGCTGGTTCATATAAATTCATGCAAATGCATCTAAAAAGAAAAGGACACGGAATAGCAAATAATTTGGTGAACTTACTGCTTCCCCAGGTGGTGGTGATTTTCTTTTCAAGCTGCTTATTGCTTCATCTGACCAGAATTTCCAATTGAGTTTGGGTCCAGACACATCTACAGAGCATTGCAGACTAGCTGTTGTCGTCTTGCTCTTTTTTTTTTCTGAAAAACAGAAGTAGAATTGGAAAACTGCATTCTTATTGCCTTCTTTCTCCACAAAGAAAGCGCTGCCTCTAGTAAAAGTGAAAGGCAGAATTGTAAATCATGTGGTTAGTGCAGACGGTCCAAAATGGTTATAGCGATGCAGTTTCACAGAAGGAGAAGTAAATGTGATGATGAAGGTCGCCCAAAATTAGGGCAAGAGTAAAACCAAGAATGTTTTCATGTTAAAATGTTGGGACAAACTGTCAACTGTTGTCTCAGTGTCCTGCTCATCTGTCCGCATGATGTGAGGGGATGCAGATAAAACTTATAAAGTCCATCCTTGGGCAACATGCTAGAGCAATAAAAGCATCTCTAGAACTAGCATAAATTTCAAAACATAACTTCTCTTCTGACTGTAAATGTATATATTTTACACCTTCACAGGTGAAGATTTTTTTTTATTTAGAGCCTGCAAAACTTCTTGCATCTTTTTACTGTCCTATATATCAGAGGATAAATGACAACAGTGAACACCTTCCCAAGCACAACCGCACTTAAAAAAGTTTCCTAGTCAGAGATTATCATCTTCATCTGGAATAACTATGACATATCGTTATCATGCTGATATATAAAACTGAGATTAAACAAATTGCATCCTCTTCTTCAGTACCTACAGAAAGCAATAAATCCCAAGTGAACGTACTCAGAAGCATCCCTGTCCCCTTTACACTTGCATCATGAAAGTCTCCATCCTGCCATAGAGCACACTGGTTTGCCCCAGTCTTTGGTAAAGCAAATGGTATAAAAAAGCTGTCATGTATAGCACCAGAACAGAAAGGCTGAATGGCAGCTGAGGTTAAACAGCCCTTTTTCAGCAGAAATACTTGATTAACAGACCTGAGTAGTTCTGTCTTAGAGCAATTATTATTGCAAGCTCTGTGGCAACTTCTGTAAGGAAGAGAAGTTACATATCAACTCTTACCCTTGCTTATCTTTATCACCATGAGTGCTTCAACCAGTGTTTTATTTCAACAAGCACAGTTAACATACTCCATCACACAAAAGAGGCTGAGACCAGGCTCATAGAATTTCACTGAATTTCACTGAATTTCTAGAGTTGGAAGGGACCATAGAGATCATCTAGTCCAACTCCCCTGCTGAAGCAGGATTGCCTAGAGCTAGAGCATGTTACTCAGGACTGCATCCAGGCGGGTTTTGAAAATCTCCAAAGAAGGGGACTCCACAACCTCCCTGGGCAGCCTGTTCCAGGGTTCCGTCACCCTCACCGTGAAGAAGTTTCTCCTCATATTTGAGTGGAACCTCTTATGTTCCAACTTGTGCCCGTTGCCCCTCGTCCTCTCGGTGGGAACCACTGAAAAGAGTCTGGCTCCCTCCTCCTTCAACTCTCCCTTGAGATACTTGTAGGCGTTGATAAGGTCTCCCCTCAGCCTTCTCTTCTCCAGACTAAAGAGTCCCAGCTCTCTCAGTCTCTCCTCATAAGGGAGATGCTCCAATCCCTGAATCATCTTTGTAGCCCTACGCTGGACTCTTTCTAGTAGTTCCCTGTCCCTCTTGAACTGGGGAGCCCAGAACTGGACACAGTACTCCAGTTGTGGCCTCACCAGTGCAGAGTAGAGGGGGAGAATGACTTCCCTTGACCTGCTGGCTACACTCTTCCCTATACAACCCAAGATACCATTGGCCTTCCTGGCCGCAAGAGCACACTGTTTACTCATTGCCATTTTACTGTCCACCAGGACCCCTAGATCTTTCTCTTCAGTAGTTGCCTCTAGCGGGTCCACCCCTAACCTGTATTGGTGCCTGACATTCTTCTTCCCCAGGTGCAGGACCCTACACTTTTCCCTGTTGAACCTCATGAGGTTCTTCTTTGCCCAGCCCTCCAGCCTGTCCAAGTCTCGCTGGATGGCAGCACAGCCCTCCGGGGTGTCAGCCACTCCTCCCAGTTTGGTATCATCAGCAAACTTGCTGAGGATACACTCTGTCCCCTCGTCCAGGTCACTGATGAATATATTAAACAGCACGGGTCCAAGTATTGACCCCTGGGGGACTCCACTGGTTACAGGCTTCCAACTTGAACCTGCTCCATTAATAATTACCCTTTGGGTCCTGTCACACAGCCAGTTCTCAATCCACCTCACTGTCCCCTCATCCAGCCCATACTGCCTCAGTTTCCCAATGAGGATGTTATGGGAGACAGTGTCAAAAGCCTTGCTGAAGTCAAGGTAGATGACATCTGCTGCCCTCCCCTCATCCAACCAACCGGTTATGGCATCATAGAAGGCTATCAGATTGGTCATACATGATTTACCCTTGGTAAACCCGTGTTGCCCACTTCCAATAACCCCCCACTCTTCAACTTGTTTGGAGATGACATCTAGTATGAGTCTCTCCATCACCTTCCCAGGGACAGAGGTGAGACTAACTGGTCTGTAGTTCCCAGGGTCCTCCTTCTTGCCCTTTTTGAAGACTGGAGTGATGTTGGCCTTCCTCCAGTCCTCAGGCACCTCTCCTGTTCTCCACGACTTCTCAAAGATGATCGAGAGTGGTCCAGCGATAACGTCTGCCAGCTCCCTCAGCACTCGTGGGTGCAACCCATCAGGCCCCATGGACTTATGAATGTCCAGTTTGGCCAAGTGGTCCCGAACCTGGCCCTCCTCTACTAGAGGAAAAATTTCCTCTCTCCATACCATCCCCCTTGCCTCTAAGGCCACAGATTCATGAGGGGCAGTCCTAACAGTGAAGACTGAAGAAAAGAAGGCATTCAGCAACTCTGCTTTCTCCGTGTCTTCCACTACTAGGGTGCCCACCTCATCCATCAGTGGGCCCACATTATCCCTCACCTTTCTCTTGCTGTTAACATACTGAAAAAACCCCTTTTTGTTATTGTTAATATTGGTGGCCAAGCTGAGCTCCACTTGAGCCTTGGCCCTTCTAATTTTCCCCCTGCATATCCTCACCGCTTCATGGTATTTCTCCTTATCTGCCAGGCCCTTTTTCCAAAGATTATAAGCCTTCTTTTTGTTCCTGAGTTCCAGCCGAAGCTCTCTATTTAGCCAGGCTGGTCTTCTTCCCTTCCTGCTTGATTTTAGGGACTTGGGAATAGCTTTATCTTGCGCCTTTAAGAGTGCCTCCTTGAAGAATGACCAGCTTTCCTGGGCACCCTTGCCCTCGAGGACCATCTCCCAAGGGACACCCCCAATCATGCTCCTGAAGAGGCCAAAGTCTGCCCTTCGGAAGTCCAGGGTGGCAGTCCTGCTGGCCCCCCGCCTTGCTTCAGTGAGAATTGAAAATTTTATCATTTCATGATCACTTTGTCCAAGACGGCCTCCAACGTTTACATCCCCCACAAGACCTTCCGAGTTAACTATCAGCAGGTCCAGTAGGGCACTTTCCCTGGTCGGTTCCCTCACCAGTTGCGTTAGGAAGTTGTCTTCCACGCATTCCAAGAATCTCCAGGACTGTTGCCTCTCTGCTGTGTTATATTGCCAGCAGATATCAGGGAAATTGAAGTCCCCCATGAGTACAAGGGAGAGTGATCGTGAGGCTTCTGTCACCTGCCTATAGAATACTTCATCAGTCTTTATATCCTGGTTTGGGGGTCTATAACAAACTCCCACCACAATGTCTGCCTTACTGCTTCGTACACCTGTGATGCTAAATCACCTTGGACTGTCTGGCCATCAGTCACATTTTATTTCTACAATTATTGAGCAAAAGTGTCAGCGTGAGCCTCATTGTATGTCACCAACATTAACTGGTGGACCTCTGCAGATTGTCCTGTTGTACTATTAATTGGTTTGGGGAAGGACAGGAACCACAGAAGGCAAATAGCACAATCAGGTTGAGCTGTCAACGAAGAACCAAGACCCATGTCGTGAATTAAAAGAGAATGCTTGTTCACCCAGAAAGAAGCTGGAGACAAGTAAGTGAAAAATATTTTCCCCATGCTAAAAGCTATTCTTCTACAGGGGCATCAACCCTGTGGAAGGCAGGGTGGAAGGCAAGCCCCTCTTTACTGAAGGGAAGGTGTATGTGTGCACACACGCACATGCATGTGACAGCACGAGAAAGAAAAAGAAATCCATTGAGCCGCTCATGGTGATCAGTTACTGCTCAGTATGAGCCTTCAAAGCTTCACTGATGAGCTCAGGAAACAGCAAGAAACTGCATACAAAGCCACTCTGTCAAAGAATCAGTTGTGCTATAATTACACATCTACTTTTTATAAAAATCTTCCAGATGCGTAGTGCTGGCTTTGCCAGCCCTGGTTATCCACAAAAGCAGTGATGAACACAAGCCAAAGCTACTCACATCATAGGGCATAAAAGAGGTTATTGGTATTCAAGGCCAGGGAGTGAGAAGTTGGTAAACTTTGTAATGCCTACGCTGGGGATGAGTAAACTCAATTTAAGCTGTAGGAATCCAATAGTGTTTTTTGAACTGAGACCAAAACCTTGAAAGAGTATCTGTCTCCAAACCAGCCAGGCAGTATCAGGCCAGAAGCCATATGTTATCTCTTTAGGGTGCCTCCAACTTCTTCAGATGGAAAAAGAGGTTACTTCAGTCTCCTTGCCATTATTGTTATTTAATAAACATAACATTTTTGCAGCAGCACTTGAAAACCACAATCCTGGATGAAAGCCCCAGCCTGCTGCATGCCACAGAACTCAGAATAAAATGAAGATCCCAGCCTGTAACAACTGCCAAGCTGAATAATGCATACAACCCATGCCTGCTTAATCTCATCCTCTTCTGATGAGACCCCACATATGCCAGAAAGTGTGATTTATTTACAGGTTTAATTTTAAGATTGGATTAAACATAATAATTATCTACTATAGAGTTGGAAGATAATTAAAACTTTCTTTTGTCATCAGCATGATCTGGATTCACAAAAGTAAAAGCACTCCACAGTATTTACTTCTCTGTAGCTGTGCTGGATTGACCATCTGTTCCTTTTTCCCACAGAAATCAGCAGCAAGATGAAATACTATGCAGTTCAACAAGAGCTGAGCCCTGAAGAAATTGCCCAGAAGCTGAGCGTGGCTGAGGAGATGCTGAAGGAGATCAAACGTCGTAAGCCTTTCACTAATCAGAGGCAACTTGCAGATGAGGAGGAAAATGCAGCGGAGAAGTGTGAGTTTTAAGTCTGTTTTCCATTCAGCCACATGTTGATGCGCAGCTGGCTTGGGCTGGGCAGCTCTGGATGTACTGCTGAGCCCCGGGGGAGGATCAGCAGGGCTTGGCATCACCGGCTGCTGTGCTGAAGATGCTGCTGCTTCCAGTTGCCTGCACCAAGTCTCTGCCGGTGCTTGCTGCCCCCAAGGGCAGCAAAATATGTGTGTGCCTGTGCACTGCAGCCCCTCAGCAATAGCTGGATAGGAAGCTTCGTGCCAGGGCTGGAACTGCTCGTGTGAACGTCAGCCTTCCCCCCTGCCAGCTCTGCCACAGGGACAGCAAACTCCAGCAGAGAGAGGAAAACTGCTTGTATGGGAAAGAGTGGGAGCCTAATTCTCACAGCTCGGTGACCATGAGTCAGAGGCCCAGGACAATAAGGACTGCCTTCTCCACAATAGCCTGCTTGGCTCTGACAATGGAAAGCAAATGAAGAGCAAGGAAAGCCAAGCCTAATTTCTTTTAGGAAAAGCTACTTGAGAGGGGTAATTAATGGGATTAAAATGAGAAACTAAAATGAGAGGCATCTTTCCTTTTCAAAAGACGGAAAATTAAAATCCAGGTTTAGGATTTCCCAAGTGAGATTTTAACAAATATGTCCCCTGAATAACAACAGAAATTGCTGCATCAGTAAGTTTCATCAGAAATGCAAGCTTTGGATTAATCAGTGGCCTCTGATTTTTCTCCCAGTGCTACAGCAGGTTGAAGAGTTTCACGAGAGGTACAATGACACCAGATCTCTAGTATTTGATGTGCTGGAGCAGCTCAGCGAACAAGATGTGAAGCTCTCAGACCTGGAAGAGGCATTAAACCAGGCACTTGACCATGTTATACAAACGGAGGATGTAAATAAGGAAAACACAGCCAACCTTCAAAGGCGTGAGGTACATTTATCACAACTGTTGTCTGTGAACAGTCCGTCTCTACCGGTGCTTAAAATAGTAGATTTCAAACAATTTAGATTCAGGACTTGCCACATCAAAAAGGAATGTCTTGGACCACTCAATGGGATGAGTTTGACTCTCCAGTTCTAAGAACCATGTTATGGAAGTGCAAGGTACTATTATTTATTCATGGAGTGACAATAAATGACAAGTTTGGCATCACATGTCTCAGCAGGCCAAGGAAGAGATGGATACTGATGCCTAATCTAGGAAGACATATTACAAGAAAACCCAAGAAGCTTAAAATTTCATGTAGCATGGCTGCTACAAATATTATGGTGGGATTGTTTCACATATTAGGAACTGATTTATAATGTGGAAGGACTTCATGCTCACAAAATTAATTTTATTCTATCAAAATTATTTATAAAGACTCTGCTCTACATTCATGCCCTGGGCTGAATGCATTCATAGTGTCTCATCCGAACTTTCTCTCTATTTCTCCTTAAACAAAATGCATCCCCATTTTTTCAGGAAGAGCAGACAATTGTCCTTGCATCTTCAAGCACAAATCCATTCTTTAACTGCTCCACAACAGATATCTTGAAACTGGGTTTCCTACTTGCTGGGTGAACAGCCTAGCTATAAGGCTACAGCAGTTTTCCCTTATGCTCTGGTCAAATGGTTTCAGTATTTTGAACACAGTAATCGTTCTAGAGGAGAGCGCAGAGGAGACTTGTCCCCTGCAGCACGGAAGGGGGGCATATTTGCCTTTAAGTGGTGGTATTAGGTTCAAATCCCATCTGACTGATGAGGAAATTGAATTTTCAGGTTTCTTATCCCAGAAAATACCCAATCCATCAGCCATACAAAAAGACTATTTTTTCTCCTCCCAGGAGTTTTGTGACTCTTCAGCTGTTTTCTTTAGTTTCCTTTTAGGGATGCAAAACTAGAATGTCCCACCTAAAACTTTTCATTTATTTTTTCAGCAAGGAAGAAAATGACAAAGAGAACAACTTCTAACCGCTTATATGAACTGTTTTCATTTCAATGGCTGAAATTGTTTGGACTTTGGAGGAGAGGGGTTTAGGGAGCGATTTTGTGATTTGAAGAACGATCTTGCAAATTCAGGCCAATCTCTGGCTTTCATAGCTTCAGTGGCTGTTTTGAGCTCATAAAATTTGCAGAGCTAGAAGTTCATGCTGGTGTGGAAGGTCTAATAATTCAATAGAGAAATCAGGCGTGCTGCTCTCGTGAATTCTTCAACAAGCAGCTTGGGATCCTTACATACAAAGCCTCTTCTGTTGTTCCATTGTTTCATAATTACAGTGCCAAGCTGCAGCTCATCTCACATTTATGAAGCAAAGCCTGAAGTGTGTAGTGGCAATTGTTCACTGTTTTTAACTAGTTGGAACTTCATTATTGCTCACAATGAAGCCAGATGTTGTACAAAGGAGATTGTTCACATCAGCTTTACTATTGACAAAGACAAGAGCTCTCTGTACCATAGATTTAACAAACCTCCAGAAAAAAAACAGTCCCCAGACCACTATGAAAAATCCGTGCTTAATTTGTCTCTGTGCACTGAATAATGCTTCGTGCCAATAATTGCTCATGCTGTAATATAAAATCATAGAATCACAGAATCATAGAAAAGTTAAGAGTTGGAAAGGACCTCAGAAATCATTGAGTTCCAACCTCCCTGCCATGGGCAGGGACACCTCCCACCAGACCAGGTTGCTCAAAGCCCCATCCAGCCTGGCCTTGAGCACCTCCAGGGATGGAGCATCCACAGCTTCTCTGCACAAAATGAAACTAGTAACTTCAAAAAAAAAGAAAATTTCTTTCACAAAGGCAAGAAAGTGCTAAGAGTTGCATTATAACATGCAGCTATTAGAGATGTCTGGGAAAAACTTAGACTTCAAATTTGTCTAAAATCTGGTTAGTTCATCATTTTATCATTTGAATTAGTTCATTTTAATATATTTAACAAAAATGGTAACACTGTATTTTAGCAATGCAAAGATGGGTTTGGATGTGATTTAATTTTATTTTCTTTATTGTAGAAACAACATGAGAAAATAAAAGAGCAAGTAGCTGAAGTGAATGGCATTTTGATAAATGCCACCGCTATTTTGGCAGGACCACAAAAGGTCAACTCTGAGTTAAGTGAGGTAATAAAGGTAAGTGCCTCAGTGACCTGTTTAAAATGATATGTCTTAATTTTTTTAAGTCATATGTTTAGACCACTAAATAAAAACCTCTCCTTTTTTTATACTGCTTCAATGAAATACTGACGAATATTCCTCCCAAAAAGTATAAATCTTCCTGGATGAAAAGCTATATAATTACATTTTACTGCCTCGGAAAAACAATTCTATTATAAGGACACCTTACTGTAGGCAGAGCTGAATGAAGGGTTTTGCTCTTGAGCTCTCAATCATTTCGTTACAAGCAGCTGTGAAAAGATGCCCTGGTAAAAGACTGTACTATATGCTAAATTCCTTTTCTTGTGCCTGCACGTGAGCATAGAAGAAGGTTAAATATCCCAGCTCTTGGTGTTAAAACCAAAACATATATAAACAGATTGTCTTAGAGAAATCCTCTTCTGGAACTCTAGGCTAGTATCCAGTGTTTTGAACAAGACAAGATGATGTAGGAAATTTTTAGAAATTTTAAGTTTTTGGACTTACTATGAAAAAATTAAGAAAACACAACTGGGATTTTGCTAACTAAAATATTTACCAAAGCTGCTTCTTTTCCCCACCATGTTTTATTTTAAAATTCTGAGATAACTTTAGACAAATGAAAATTCTCCATAGTCATTTTTTCTGGTTGGAGTTTCCAACTTCTTTTTTTAACATAAAAGCAGATATCAGAATTCATTCATTTTTCTTTGAAAAAGTAATTTAAAAAAACAGAAAGAAAATTTGCTTTATAACCCTCCCTAGGTTATCAAGCAGTATGATTTTTTTTTTTCTCCAGTGTTTTGTACAAAAAAAAATTGCTGCAGTTTATCATTTTGGGTCCTCCACTCCTGTGGATATGTTTACACATAGGGGACATTCACACCGCAGGGAAAGAAGCAGTATGCAAATATCATACATCTTCCATCCTCATCAGCAACAAGTATTTTTACACTCCATTCATCCTTTTTCTCTTCCTCCGTTTCATACTTTTTTCATCTATTTTCTATTTATAATCCTCAGACACATCAGCAAGCTTGTGTATCAGAAAGAAGGTGATTGCAGGCCCATTTGGTCTTCCCCACAAGTATTTCATATAAGGAAGAAGTATGACTAAGGCAAAGGGATAGTACTTCTCCTTGCCTATACATACATATAGGTAGTGTTTAGGTGGACTGATTTACAAATTAGACTACCCCAAGATCTCCTAGAATGAGGGATATCTCTGTGCAAGGAGGGAGAAAGGGGCCAGGGCCTGTTTTCCACAACGTAGTACAGCTCACAGCCTTACAGCTAAACTCTCTGCCCTGCTCCAGCAATTGCAAAATTGTCCCCAGGGCACAGGCACTGCCCCATGCCCATAGGGCCCACTTGCCCCATCCGCCAAGGAGGCAGGTTTGGGAGAGTGGCGGGTGGCCAGGGCCAAAACAGTGCCAGGGTCCACGCAGTAACGGGATGATGCATAAGCCCAACCACCACAGCACTCTTTAGTTTACTCATATAGATATCATTTAGAAATCTCAAAAACTAGTTTCTGGCCTGCAGTCTTCACAGAGAAGAGGTAAAAAAAAAAAATATATTAAAAAATAGGGGTTCTACCTCGCAATTTAAGAAGCAAAACAATGAGGGAATTTTTGTGGAGATATGGTTTAATTACTTCACCTATGAGCACTTCACACTGAAGGACTTGTCATTGGCAGCATTCTGAAGTAAACATACAAGATAGTAAGACATTTATCAACTGTTTTTCTTTCATATTTTAAACATATCTCTCTAATATCTTTTTAAGGGATTCCTGGAATTTTGCTTGATTTTTATCTTCCTGCATTTGTTTTGCTATACTGATATTCCTGTCATAATAACATAAAGGCTAAAATAAAATATAATAATCAAAATGCAGACTTGATTTTTTACAATTTTCATTTTCTTTCCTTCCTTCCTTATTTTGTTCAGAATGTGTCAGGGTTCTACGCAGAAATAGATGGAGCGAAAAAGGAATTGCAAGAAAAAATAGCCAATCTGTCTCTGTTTGATGATGCTTTGGTAGAAAAGGCTATGAATCATGCACACAACCTAAGAAGACTTGCCGATGAGCTGGACCGGTAAAATTTAACTTCAGCAGACTCTTTTCATACGAGTGCTACTGACTGAACAGCTGAATGAACTAAAAGACAAGCAGAAACACAGTGAAATTAAATATTCTGACTGTAAATAGGCACTAAACAAATCACTGCTAAGTCATGTATGGAAGGACTTGTCATGGTCCAGAGGGAAATGCTGAAGTTGAGCTAAGAAAAATCTATTAATCTTTTCAAAGAATAAACATACATCTTGCACAATATTCTCCCCTTTCTAATTTGGCATGTTCTTCTCTTCCCATAGCAAGAGAATGGGAAAGGCAGATTAATGAAAAGTAAAATAATACAGGCAGATTAAATGGGGTTTGCAGAAACATCTCATGTCAGTAAGTTCATTCACATTAAAAAATGTTTAGCATAGTTCTGCTACTCAATAGGTTGTGTCCTAGTGAAACTGCCCCACTGTAACACCAAAAACTTACTGTAAGACTTCCTATTTTGCTGAAAAATACTAAATGCATCAACTTTCCCTCAATTTCCTAAAAAGTAACTTCAAGACAGATTTGAAATATGACTTTATTTGCAATCAGCACTACCCATGGAAAAATCACTGCTGCAAATGAATTCTTAGATGAAATATGTCATCAAATTCTACCTGAAGTAACATCATGGACATATGCTTTTGGAAGATTAAATTAAAACTACTCTTCAAGTATACTATTTAAATACCAGTTATTTCTTAATATTAGTGTGCCCTAGATAGGAGATAAAATAGAGAAAAAAATAACAGATGGTTTTCTTTTGTACAATTGTATAAAGCTGACATCTGAAACTCCGTTCTATAATGCCACACAAACTGCAGACAGCCCAAAAAACAAACAATATGTTCAGTCTGAGATCAGCTAACTGGGGGCAGCAGAATTACTTGAAAGAAAATACCCCATATGGCTACCCTTCATCCCTTACCAAAATAATTTAAAAATTACTACCAAGTCCAACACATTAAGAATTTAACAGAAAGTAAACAGAAATAATTATGAAATATCCAGATGGAAATGTGCTGAGTCTTTTATTTGTTGAGAAGATTGTCCTGCAGTGAAACTTTAATCCTTTAAAATATTTAGCTTGTCTTCAAATCATTTTGGGTTTATTGGTTTGCTTTATAAGCCTGTTAGGCTTTTGTTTGGTTTTAACTCCCCTTTTGTCTTAGGGGAATATAGCAGGAAATTCTTGCAACAACAATGAATCTGGAAAGTTAATAATCCCTTAGTATGCAAACAATTTGAAGTGAATACAAGCATGTGTAAATATATATATACATAGTCCATAAGTGACATATATTCTGAAATCTGTTATCACAAAAATATTTAAAAATGATATTTATTCAAAATTACTAACAGCTGAAGGTTGAGCCCTAAACCAACTGGCATTTGGAATCTCCCCTGAAGATCATTCATTGCCTAATATGCAAATCAAGCTCTACCATGACAGCAAATCTTGTGTTTTTTAAATCTATCTTTTTGCTAACTTTCATGACTATGGGCAGTTCATCTGATCCTCCCCATTTTCCCACCTACTTTTGGAAAATATAAACAGCCCCGTGATAAAGCTGTCCTGGCCACTGGAACACACAAGTCTTTCCATTCATGGCCAGGAGTTATCTTTGAAGAAGGACAACTGATAGATCTGTTATTCTGTTTAATTATGAAATATCTAATCTGGATTAAAAAAAGATAAAAGCTCAGTAGTCACTTGTTGGTGCTCACATAAATGTTAAGGGAAAAGTTCCCAGAATTAAACCACTGGGAAGTACTTTCTAGCCACATACTTTTCACCTGCTTCAGATTGACATCAATGATCATATACAATGAAGAGAATACTACTTAGGTCAAGCACATTTGCGTATGTGGTTATATAGTCAGAATTCACAGAATGTTATGAAAATTATTCATTTTGAAAGCACTTTGATTCAGTTTGGTTTCTTCCTCCTTTTACTCTCTTTTTAACAGGAATTTGTATGGTGTTGATACAAATGGTTTGGTACAAAGGGCAATAAATGCTTCAAATGTGTATGAAAACATTGCTGGTTATATTGAAGAAGCCAATAAAACTGCATTGCTGGCACTGAACACAACAAACCGGGTCAATGATGTAAGTATTTTTCATAATATCAACTTTTACTTTGCAATGCTTCAGGGACTTCGCACAGCTAACTATAAAGAAAAAAAAAGATTTAGCTTAACTGTCAGCACTGAACTTCTCATTGCGCATTTTGCTTCATCTACTATTTCGTGAATTAAATCCTAGGTGGTTAATTATTCTGCCAGCCTAAAGTTCCCTGGTATTCAAAAAGAAGCAACAGGTTCTTCTGTCCCTAAGTATAGGGTGATGCTTCTCTGTTGTCACTCAAATCAAGGCATTTCTGTGAAAGTCCAGACAACTCCCTGGCCCTGTAGGAACCTGAGCTGACATTCAGTGCCCAACTCCACCTACCCCACACAGCAGCATTTGGCAGGAAAGGTGGTCAAGACATCCAACAGAAGCATCACTGTTTCTCATTGAAAGTCAAGTTAAAATGGGGCAAATAGCCCACTCACACACTCAGTACAGGGATGAGGAAGATTGTTTTAAAATATTTTATTTGTATTTTTGTATGTATATAGTTTCTGACCTATATACATGTTACTTGACAGCAAGTTGTTAGAGGGATAGTAAGAGGATTTGGCTAGATTACAGGGGCCTGAACCCCAGAAAGCTGTGGGATTTCAGGTCCAGTCCTCTGCTTCCAGCACACGACTGGGGACTGCAAGGCCAGACACACACAGTGCAAGTGTTCATCACCCATCAGAGATAACAGTAGGAACGAACAGTCACAATGCCTAACCAACAGGAAGCATGAGTATCAGGTTGAGCGTGCTGGAGCTGATACATTAAGAGGACTTTTGCACTTTCTGCACCTTCATTATTCAGTGTTGTTGTCTGGAAAAACATACCTTTCTCTAAATTTTAATTGCAATCTACAGAAAATTTTGCTTTGAGGACTTTTTTTTTTCCAATCCAACGGTCAATCGTAAATGTTAACAAAGGAAATGAAACTACAGCAACTTTGCAGTTGCATTTATGTGAAGTAATACGTTGTCCACAATTAAACACCATAAAGAGGAACATTTGATCAGCATTATTCTGACTTCATTTTTTTGGAACATCCTTGTAGGCTGCAGTTGGAATCGATACTCAGATCATTTACCATAAGGGTAAAAGCGAAGAACTTCTCAACCGAGCCATAGAGTTACAACGGACAGCAGCTGGCAGTAAATATACATCTTTTCTACTTTTCCAGTCAGTTTACAAGCGTGTGCATTTGACAATAAATTTCAAAAGCACATCACTAAGGCAGAACTACTGCTGTAACAGAATAGTGTATTGATCAAAGTTTCCACACAAAGTACTTGAAATGGCCACAGGCACAGTTTGAGTAGTTCATGTATTGTCAGGTATTGCCCTGTTCAATGCCAAATGCTGAAAGTTTATTTCATTCACAAAATGACCATTTCAGATATAAACTGCAGTTTAAACATGTTATCCTGCAAAGAGTTGTTCACAGGTAAATATGCTCAATCAGGTAGTTCAAGTGAAATCAATTCACAACAGCTTATGCATTCAGAAAGCTGAATTTCACCAGTGAGGGATAATAATAAATGTTAAAGGATTTTGGCCTTTTTTTCACTGAAAATGAAAGAAATATCTAAAATTACAAAAATTATCTCTTAAGTTTTCCAGGACCTGTTGAGTTCCTTAAAACTTCTCCTGTATACTTGTTGCAGCTATTCTAAGCAGTTCTGGTAAAGCAAAGAGAGATAGCACTGACTGAGACACAGGTCTCCAGATTCTTCTGAGACACCCTGCGGGAAACAAATAACGGCTGGGAGCTGCAAGATTGCTTTTTCCTTTAGATTACGTGAAGTCAAGAGTGCTAGTATACTAAAAGGGGCCATGGTATACTGCCTGTGGTGTATTAAATGCTTAATAACATACCTCCACAGGCTAAAATTTATTTTTTTAAATGCCACTTTGATGCCACTGAACTACACTGCCTATTTTCTCCCTACAGGTAACGATTTCACCATTGCAGACACCAGCCGGCACGTTAATGGCACTTTTGCTAGATTGAATGCTCTGCGAAGCCAGCTGATAAGAGTCATCACAAAAATGCAATCAGCAGAGCCAGGTTGTAAGAGGAAGTTCATCTTTATATTCATATATTTAAGAGCATATTTTATCTTTGCATATGGCCTATAAAGGTGGTATGAAGATTTCAGTCCCAAGGAAGTCTAACGGAATTTGACTGAAACTACAAGATCTGGATAGCAAATATTCAACTTTAACACATTCATAATGAAATTATATGCTTTTCCACCTGAAATTAACATTCTTCTTGGTCCTCCTTAATATAATTGTCCTCTCCAATGTTACTCTTGATCTTTTCAGAGTTTGGATAATCTACAAGTCTGTGGATTTATTGTATTGATAGTCAAAATCTAATTCACATATACATCACACCTGGCAAGTAGAGTATTCGAGAGGTAATTGCTGGCAGTCTTGATTGATAAAACATCACCTTAGTTTTTCAAAGGGACATCATAGAACATTCAGCAAGTATAACTGAAGGTGTTCAAAGCTGACATGGTCAAGATTTCTTCATTAACTTCACCTAAAAACGGTTGGGTTTTACTGCTAAGACATGTGCAAAAATATGCAAAATATGCATAAATCCCACAGGTTTTACAAATACAGTAGTTGGTAACTCCAAAAACAAACAAAAAAAAAACCTCAAAATGCCAGGTATGGCAAAACAAAACCACTTCGGTGTCTTGGGTTTCTCTCATTCAAAAATAGCTTTAATGAAAAATACTAAACAAATAAATGCTTTTCTTTTAAAAACTCGATGAACAATAATGTATTTTCTCATCTCTGTTCCAACTTCCTTGGCTATATAACACTCATCAAAATCCAAGTATGTTGAAAATGTCTAGCAATCTAGAAGAAAATTAGAATTTGTTAAATTTTAAGAATTAATGTAACTGTTGACCAACAGCAGAAAGTTTTGAATATTCCCTGTGGAAATAAAGGGAAAATGAACCAAGCTGGGTTGGGTATCCATTCTGCAGAAGGTATAATCCACTTAGCCTCACTACTTTCTAAGTCCTGGTTACAGCTTGATTGAATCTGAAAGAGTTCATTTCTTCTCATCCCCTATTTATTTTGTAGTGGAGGCCAGAGAGCGTTTGGAGAAAGCTAAAATGAAGACTGAGGAGGCTGTAAGTGCTACCATGACAGTAACACAGGCTACAACTCCCATGGATGAGAATGTGAGGCTGTGGTCTGAAAACCTGCAAGACTTCCAGCACAATTCAGTGGCATATGACAGTGCTGTGCATTCAGCTGGGGATGCAGGTATGGTGACCTGAATTTTGCCATTCCTTAATATTAAAAGGTCAGGGAGTCATTGCAACACCATATTGTAAGAATTGTTTACATTGCATATTCATTGCATATAGTCTTCTAGCATTTTTCTTCCATGAAAATATTACAAAGTCAGCCATTGTCTGGAGACTTGACTATACTTTAAAACTTTTGGATGCTTGCATGTTTCCAAAAATGACTTAAACACTTAAGGGCTGAAGTCTTATTGGCTTCTAAGTTGATTTTATCAGGGTACCAAGGTCACACTGAATGGTAGACAGCTTGTTTAAATACTTCTTGCTATTGTGATTGGCATTTAAGTTTGTTTTTTTAACATTGTGAGGCATTTTAAAACAGAGCCCTTTTGTCCTCAATAGTACAAATGTGGAGGAGAAACGGTCCCTGACTTGATGAGCTTGCATTCAAAACAACGGAGGCAAAGAGGATTAGGAAGGAAATATAATATTTAAGCAGGGTGATCACTGGAAAAGCTTGTAAACATCACATTAATTCCACTTTTATTATCAGGGGGTGGAATAAAAGTAGACTAATTTGATGTTATTTCCAGAATTCTGTAATGGGTAAGACCTTCGCACTAATATTTTTGGTTAAGTGAGTGCTCCCAAGAACTGGTATAAAAGTGGTTCCCTCCATAAGAAGAAATTTAGTACTATTCAGTAGCCTGACTTCTGGCTCAAGAACTGGAAGCAACTCACATTTCTCTGAGCTTTTCACACAAAGAAAAAACTGAGCATCTCCCTCTGGGAATGGGTAAGCTCACTGCTCGGCACTGCACAGAGCTCCATAAGGGTGTAGTTAATATAACAGTAGTTGTATTGCGCTGCTGTAAAATGGTTTTGATCACCACAGAGCACAGTTTAGGCTGTGAGTTGGGGTCCAACTCCCATTTAAGCTAATGTAAATGTGGATGTGACTGGCATCCAGAGAGAGAATGGTATGAGGAAAAACATCTAAGAGAAATACTCTGCTATAGGTTACACATGAAGGCTTTTGGTTTTATTCACCTTTACACTTGATTTACATTTAACATTTACTAGTGCCAGCTTAGCAGATAGAGCAGTAACGCAAACTGCATTTGACTCTTCATGCTTAAAATGTCAGCTGACATTCAGAATTCAAAAAATCTGCTCATACTAGCTGTGATACTGAAAGAAATATTTCCAGTAGGATTTGAGAGGCTCCATAAGAGTGCATAGTCCTAAGATGGCCCAGCTCTCCTAGTTGGCTATGTTTCCAAAAAGCCATGCATGGTACACTCACCACAAGTTGTAAAGAACAGCTCAGCTCCTACGTGATGTGCCTGGCAAAAATGTCTTCTCTGTGATAGTGGATTTGTAGTAGGGAGTCACCTTGAAAGTATTGTGATGATATCAGAGTGCCTGGAGGGCCTGCTGACCCCAAACTAATGCTAATATGCAAACTACAGCAAAGTGTGCCCTACTAAATTTGTAGAGGCAGCTTTTCCACGGCATGATTTAGTGATGGTTTTTTATCAGAGTTAGATTGATGGTTGGACTAGATGATCTTAAACGTCCCTTCCAACCTAGACAATTCTATGATTCTATTCCATGATTTTTGGTCTGAAGGCTTATTGTTGTTATTTTAAGGCACAATGATTTTTTTGCCAGAAAGATCAGGTGGAAATAGCTGAGAAGACAGATCAGTGCTACAAAGGAGGCTGGCATGGGTGATGATCCAGTCAGATGTGACTGTGATTCACTGCCTGGGAAGACAGATGTAGACATGCTGGGGGGACGGTGGACTGTTCTCAGATCAGCTGTGTACATTGCCAGGAACTGTTGATGTGGCAAGAGGAATGTCAATCAAAGTTCAAAAGAAAGTCACAAAAAGTGTTCAGACAGGTGCCTGAAACACCAAAGCAATGGATCGTCATACCAATAACATGATACGATAGCTGAAGCCTCTAAGCTGGCATGTCTGGATTACCTTTGAATAAAGCTTGGAATTGATTTTTGGCAAGGTGAGAGCATGTCTTGGCTGAGCAGTTTGTCTGAGAATACTTCATGTTGCCATTGTACAGGGAACTGGTGGGCTACAGCAGAGAGGATTAAGGACAGTTTGGGAAGGAAAATATGAAAGGAGAAAGTGTCTGGAAGGTTATAGTTAAGTCATTTCCTCCTTGACAGTTTCCTTTGTATTCTTTTTTGTATTTTATCACTGGGTAAGGTTAGTTTTGCTTTTTCACACTCACCATTATCCCAAAGACTAAAATCAAAAATCAGTATTCTTGTGTGTTGAAGAATGACATTATAAAGACAAGAGGAAGAGATTTATGGTCAGATTTTATAAATAGTACTAGTAGTAATGGATGTTAGCTTTGTGTTTTCATGTTACAGTTGTGTTTCAAGTTTAATACTTCAAATTTCAAAAAGATGAAAAGCTAGTTTTTCAAGATATCAGATCAGACACAATTCCAATTTGGTTGCTGATTATTAAAAAAAACATGCTTGAAATTTGCTAAATCACTTCTCAGCTTGCAATTTTTTTACTTTAATAAAAACGTGGGGTTTTTTCCAATGCAATGGAACATTCATTTCAAAAGGCAGAGAAAACTTTCTGTAAGTTGATTATTATATTAGTTATTTTTTAAGCTGAAATTTTAATGCATTGTGGAATTAATTAACAATTCTTTGAAGCTTTGCTAAAATAATGGCATTTTAATGTACAGTAAGCTTTATATAGAATATCTGATTACTGAACCCCAGCAGATAAGTTCTTTCAGGACTTAATGGGAATGACTGGACAGTCTAAAACTGCATATGGCCCACTCCTACACTTGGAAAGTAAAACACAAGTGAAAACAGCCCAGGAGAGAGAGGGCAGGACTGTGACAAATACAGCTTTTCACTCTTTCCAAAGAGAAGCAGGACTTGTAGGACTCCACGGGATCTTCTCATACCGTGGGTTGCTCTGAATGAGGCTGAGAGCTGCTTCAGTCTTTAGTCAACACAGAACTGGAAGCACATAAGAGTGATTGCAGGCCTTCTTTCCCTTCTACACAGTCTCAGAACATCTAAGGATTAGCTCCTCTACCTGTCTTTCTGCTGTCTACTCAGATGAGTTGACAACCCCTAAAATATAACTGCAAATGCTACAAATCTCGTCTTAACCTTTATAGTGAATCCATGTCATTAAAAATTAACTATGAATACTGGATCTTTCTTATATGCATGTAGCTTGTGGCTAAAATCACATTTCATTATACTCAGCTAGTTGTACCTACATCTAATTAAAGATGAAAAATTATGTGATGTGTAAATATCCTTCAAAGGGCAGCATGTCATTGGAATCTGATGTGATGAAATGGGATTATAATTAGGGGTCGTTACTTTACTTTCTTAGTAGCTTTTCTGTCTGCTTATCTTTCTCATTAAGGACTTCTCTCCCTTTGAGCAGAGCAAAGCACCTGCATTTCCCTTTGATAACAATCCTACTTGCTCATGTACCAGGAGACACAGTAGTGAAAGACTGAAAGTCCAGGACTCTGATTCATGACCCCTGGGAGATGTAGGCAGGAAAGATGGAGAGGTTACCACTTACAAGGGCTGGGGCAGATCATAAGCACAGCTGAAGTGCACAATCATCATCAGCTAAGGCTTTCTGCCATTGCAGAGTACAGACCTATTGCCAGTCTGAAAGCAGCAGCGTTTCTGTTGGCAGAGTGGGCTGTAAACCACACGCAGACCCATCACCTGTGCAGCCATTGCTGCTATCTGGGTGAGAACCTCTGGGAGAGATGCACAGCTGAGAGCTGAGGGAAAAAACCTATTCATCTCCCCTAAAATGAATGTGAAGAGCTCATGAACCATAGCTCCTAGACGCAGTTCCCAGGTCAGCCACAGATATCCAGTGAGACAAATAATCCTTCTGCTTCAGTTGCCATATCTGTAAAATTGGGTTTAACATTTATTTGCCTCGAAGGAAGATGAAAAGGTTGAAGTGATTAACATTTGCAAAGCTCCTTGAGGAAAGTATTGCAGAGGTACAAGACCACGGTAAGTACCTAGGAGTCCCATGTAAAAGTAGTCTCCTTTGTGCAAACTTCTTTCCAAAAACTTTTGCAATACCAGATTATAATAAATCTCTACCCTTTCTGAAATCACTGCCTCTAACGTACCACAGTTAAGTGATGTTCTTAACACAGAAGCAGAGAGGTGAGTCAACCTAAGAGGGTAAGGAGGAATTCTCCTGGAGCAAAACCTGTGTTAGAAAGAGGAAAAAAACAAGCTGTCACTTCTTTTCTAACTGCAGTGAAGAAACTTGCAGAAGTCTTCCCTCAACTCCTGGACAAACTGCACACAGTAGAACAGAAGGCACCAGCGAACAATATTTCTTCCAACATTCAGCGGATCAGAGAGTTAATTGCTCAGACCAGGAGTGTAGCAAGCAAGGTAAAACTTTTGGATGGGACTTCTGGTTACCAGTACTAATAATCTTTTTTGGGCTATGTTACAAGCCCAAATCTTGACATTATCACTTCCCAACAACTAGACAAACGAAGTAACATGGCAGTCATTAAAATCTTTACAGTTGTTATTTGCAAGCACTTAACATTACCATGGTATTCATGGTAGGCTACTGTTACTGCAGTAGCAACTTTAAGTAATTGGCACAGTGTTAAAGGTGGCCACAATAACAAAAATATTTAAAGCTAAAACTAATAGGTCATTACTCAGCTGGCAACATTAGTTACAAGCAATAGTAATTATGGCAATTTAATGCAAACTTTTCTGAGACCACAGTATTTCTTTTTTTTTCCTATTGAATTAATTTCTGCAAGGTAAGAGAATCTTTGGCTCACACATTTAATAGAGAAAAACACTTCCATTATCATGCACAATTTTTTCTGTAACAAGAACACTGAGGTCAAAAATTAAAACAGAATTAATTCAAAAAATCAAAAATTAAGTGTATTATTGTATGTTCACAATGCTGGAATATGCTGTCCACGTACATTACTTCAAAAAAGAAAAGATTAGTATGTGTGCAGTGCTTGACTTCTTGAAGTGTATTTCGTCATCCAGGCATATTGTGCTTAAACTTGAAAACATTATTTCAGTTACGTTGAAGGCATTTTGTACTAAGGTGAACTTGTTTTAAAATTTTATTAGCATCTCATGTGTAGCACGGTAACTTCAGTAACATAGCAGGATTACTCATGAACAGAAAATTGGTCATACTGCTCCCAAAACAAAGAAATAAATTATGGGTAGAAGTTTTATAGCTATGTAAGAATTCCATTACATGCCACACATAACGATGTAGCTCTGATTCACCTAAGCACACATCTATGCCTCACTGAAATGTAATTTACTTTATGAATATGCTTAAGCACAGTTAATTAGAAGCTTTAATTAATTTTAAAATTAATTCCCTTCCTCTTCTTTACCGTGTCTTCCAGAAGTGATTGTTATAAACACACAATTTTTCATGGCCAATGTATTCGTGTCAACTCTGCTCTTGCAGTAGGCCAGCAGCAAGGCTGCCAGCTAAGTATTCTTGCACATTTACCTTAAGTAATGTCCCCAGGCAGCAATAACATGTCTCATTTGCAACTGCAGGTCCAAGTTTCCATGATGTTTGAAGGCCAATCAGCTGTTGAAGTCAATCCAAAGATCAACGTGGAGGAACTGAAATCTTTCACTTCCATGAGCTTGTACATAAAGTATCCAAAAGACAACCCACAACTGGCAGCATCTCCAGACAGATTTATTTTGTACCTTGGAAACAAAGATGTAAGAGAATAACCCAGTTAATTTACCTACTTATACAGATATATATATTTATAAATATATATAAAAAAGAAAATTGAAATAGGTTTGACGTTTATTTGCCCTTGGGTTTTCCTCTCACTGTTTCTCCATGTTTCAAAATAAGAGGTGTCTGCTGTACGACTGTCATTGGTTTTGTGACAAGCAAAAAGCAAGGGTTTCTGAGACCCCTTCCTTGAAACTTCTTACCCCAAACAATGAAGGATTCTCTCTAAGAAGCAAATTGAACTGCCCATGCGGCATTCTGCTGTGGCCGTCCCTGCTGTGAGCCACACTTGCTATCTCCACTGCCAGTGCTGGGGCGCTCTGACGCAGTTAATACCACCTGCCTGGCATCTGAGGGCCATGTTTTATCAGGTTTATGCTGCTGACACTGTCAATTGCAAATCTCTGAGGTCAAAGCCCCAAAAATAAGCCAAATTCTTTGCCTGTGGCTTGTGCTGCTGTAGTACACTGTACATCACTACTTTGAAACACACCTAGAAAGGGCATATACTCTCACCACCTGTAAGTGTTGGGAAATAATTGTTCTTTAAATTGTGGTTCCTGAAAGAAAAAAAATCACACCTCACAAGCCAGTTATAATCCTGGCAAGCTGTTACTTGGGGAGGGTAAATAGGCAGGCTTTTCTTTTTAAGCTTTTCTTATAAGAACATCTACTGAATATAAGTCAAGTGAAACCCCTCTTGGCAGAATATTTAATTGCAGCATTATACCTGGGCTTTAGACAAATGTTCCTATTTCCTGCATGTGACACTGCTCACTAAATACTCATGATCAGCTTCCCATTGAACATGACAAATTTACGGTGAGAAGACAGCTCATGACCTTGTATTTACATCAGTCAAAATTATATAAAGTAAAATATCAGAGACTTTTTCTGTACAGTTTTCTCTGGTGAAAGAAAGCCATTAGAGAATGTAGCTTTTGCTTATTAGTTATATTTAAAGATCAAAGTCCACCCTTTACTAATGTTCTGCATTAAATCTCTTTCGATGTTGTAGCTCTGACTTCTTTCTCCATTGGTATTTTAGGCAAAAACTTACATGGGTCTTGCAATTAAAAATGATAACCTTGTGTACATTTATAATCTGGGGGGCCAAGACGTGGAGATACCTCTGGATGCCAAGCCAGTCAGCACCTGGCCCTCTTACTTCAGCATCATCAAAATTGAGAGGTAAAGCATGTCCCCCAAACCAAACAGTTAATAGAATAAAAAATCAAATAGAAAAGGCTGGGTTAGAACTTCCCATCAGGAGTCTTCAATGCCTGGCTCTACCGCTTAAATAAATGGAAATCCTCTTTTGCTTTTAGAGACCCAGGACCCAAGGGTCCACAGGGGGGAAGATAAAGTGTCTGTGGTTTCTCTTTTTCTTTTCCCCAAGAGTACAAGTCTTCTAGGAAGGAAATAAAAACCCTTCCTGGAGTTGAAGGCTTGCTTGTTCTTTTTTAAGTCTAGCCAACACAAAACTCTCTTCTCTTACAATTCCCTTCTACAGGATTGGAAGACACGGCAAAATGTTTTTAACTGTGCCCAGTCTTAGCAGCACATCTGAAGAAAAATTCATCAAAAAGGGAGAGGTTCTTGGTCCTGGCTCTCTCCTTAATTTGGAACCTGAAAATGCTGTTTTCTATGTTGGCGGAGTGCCTCCAGACTTCAAGGTTGGTCAGATAGATATTTTATAGTCAAAATTAAATAATGCAAACCTATCTTGCTGGGCTTCCCTATAAACACAGAAATAGATAATAAATTATCAGTCATCAAGTAATAAATTATTTAGTCATTTATCATCATGGGATTCCATCTTCTAGCTGTGGCAAAAACTAGTGTTTCCTCTAGCGTATCATGTCATACAGTAAGATGATCAGATTTTTATTAGCTGTTATTCAAGTTTTCTGAAATGTAATAATAAGAAAAAAGCTTTCTAGCTGTTAAGTAGCATGCATAAATTAAAGCCTATTAGCCCAGCTTAACTAAGTTTGCAGGCTACCAGTGTTTTTCAATGCTAATGAGTTCTTGATGCTTACAATTTCTTTTTTATGACTGTCACAAAAATGAAAAGTAATGTATTGTTAATATTAGGACAGTAAGGGAAACTAGCAATATAGTGCTTTGATTGAATTCAAATTATCATTGGTTTAAATCCAGCCTTACAACAGCATGAAGACTTGCCTGCGCAAAACGTGTCTGAAGACCTGCGTAAGACAGTTGTTTCAGCATAGTTCCTAAGAGTTAGAATGAATTAGCACCTCACTTACCTGCCTTTGTGAACATACCAGGTCCTCTTTTTGTATTTAGAAATGGCTATGAATGATCTTGGCTATGAAAATTGCATGGCTGAATAAAAAGGTACTTAGAAAGTACATTTAGAGAATGCTAAATTATTTAAGCTAACTGTAGTAGGTGCTAAAAGCATCCAATTACTGTTCCACAAGCAGGCCTCCTAACAATATAAAAACAAAGATTAACTCAATAGAATCACAGAATCATAATGGTTTAGGTTGGAAGGGACCTTAAAGATCATCTAGTTCCAACCGCCACTTAAGTATTCCTGAGCTCTTCCATTGCTGTGACTACCAGACACATGCCATGGTCTAAATTTTAGATTACTGAGCCCTAGGTGCAAATTGCCTGGGAACAGGACTGAGGACTGAAAAACAGCTGCACACACACACAAAAAAAGTAACCCAGTAAATGAACCCTCCAGATCTGTTCCAGAGCAAAGCAGAGGAAAAGGAAAAGAGAAAGGTGAAAGAAAATGGGAAGGGGAATAGGAAGAAAAGGATTAATGGAATTATTTGATAAGCATATGGTTCTTCACTCCCTTGGGAATGGAGAGCTCACATTTTCATTCATTAACATACAGTCTTATTTGCTAAAAGCTTTTGCCTTTGCTTCCCTGTTACATACTTTGCAAATAGAAATGTACCATTTCAGCATTAGAACAGAATAGTATAAGAAACAAAGGAAAAGAGGAAACACGATCATTTACCAAATGTACCCGTGCTGCAGATAAGAATCTCATTTTCTCTTACAGCTTCACATATTCTGCATTTCTGTATTACCATTATTATGGAAATAATGAGAAGCTGAAGAAAAGTTACTGCAGTGATCAGACTCTGAAGTACAAGAGGTGTTATCAATATCACACCTGTTCCACAGGGCAGAGTATTTTAATATTAAAAGAATTATTCACTACCTCTGTCAGCTTTATTCTTTTGTATTTTTTCCCCTCACCAATGTGGCTATTTAAATTCCATTTGCAGTGACCTTTGTCGAAAGAAGGAGCTTCTGTACCCTGCTAACTGTTAAAAAAAATACCTACTGAGGATTAGCCAGTGGTACAGACTTTGAATACGAGTCTCCTGGGTTTAAAGAGCTTTCTCATTTCTCTCTCTTTCGTCACGGTATGAAGTTATTTTTCTGGCAGTGAAGGATGAAATATCTACTGAGAGATTCAAATACATCAAGCAAGATCTGCAATTAGTCAAATCTTAATCCTTTTCCCGTTTTCCAAGTGTGCTCCCTTCAAAACTGCAGTAGTTTTTGTTTGCAGTTGCCTCACCTGGCCTATTGTTGTCACTGTGAGACCATCTCTGTGTTCCATCTTAACTTATAGCACAATGGCCACATCATTATAAGGACTGCGAAGACAATTCCAAAGTAGCACCATCCCATTTTTTTCAAAATATGAAGAGGACAGAGACAAAAATGACGCCAGGCACAAATGTCTTTCGTGATACCCAAATAAAGAGTGTGACCTTTCTCCTTTTACCTTTCCTTACCCTCCGCACAGCTCCCTCCCAGCTTAAACCTGCCTGGCTTCATCGGCTGCCTGGAGCTGGCTACCCTCAACGATGATGTGATCAGCCTGTACAACTTCAAGCACGTCTATAACATCGACACCACCACATCGCCACCTTGTGCCAGGTAGGGGACAGTCCCACCATCACTCTGCTTGCTCCGGTCAGTTGCAAGTGCCAGTCCTGGTGGTTCATTCCCGGTTTAGCTTACAAACGTGAAGGTGATATTGAGTTGTCCAGAAGAAACTCGGTGACTTTTAACTCCTAGTTGCGTCAACAAGTTGAATGTATATATATGGGAGTTGGACTCCATGGTCTTTTCCTGTCCCTTCCAACTTGAGATATTCTATGATTTGCTGCTGTCTCCATTAACTATCCCACAGCCTTGCTCATGCCTTCAGAAGGGAAACTGGGGCATGGTCCAGGCTCCCTCCTTACCCCCGCTGCTTGCCTAGGACAGGACTGCTCCTGACTCGAACCCTGTTGCTGCAAGCGATACAGCCCCAGCCAGTTAGCTCCAGAGAGTGGTAAACTGGAGTGCAGTCCTAACCCCAGCTAGCAAAGCCTGTACGGAAGTTAACTTTCTGCCAAACACTCTTAAACCCACAAAAGAAATTCCTCAGACAAGCAAACTGGGAAATGCAGCTCCTAAAGCAGAAGTGAGTATCAACCACAGCGTCTGTTTAGCACAGACATTTTGTTCATACAACAGGCAGCCACAGTAAAATCTCTCTATACACAAAACAGGAGAGAAAGGTTGCAGCTCTGACTGGGAAGAAATGCAGGTGTTGGGACAGAGCAAGTGATTCCTTCCCACACCATTCCCACAGGGACAATTAGCTGCTGGTCTCCAGAGCAGTGCACACAGGCTGCTCCTGGGCTCCTCAGCAGAGCCCCTGCTCGGCTAAAGGCCACGGAGAATTCAAATGGGTTTCTGGACAAACTGGACAAGCTCTTAGTAGAAATATATATGTAACCATAGAATGAGGAGGTGGTGTGGGCCTGCCACTTCACAAGGATGAGCAAAGAATTTTCCTGTCCTCTACACACAACACAGGATAAAAGCACGATGTAATGATGAAGGAATTAGATGCACCTTCAAAGTCACACGCTATTTTTCAGAAAAAATTCCCAGAAAGAATTTGAAAGTCATTGGTCTCACTGGTGCCAGGAAGAAGCAGCAGTTCAGAACAATTATTTCAAGAAAGTATTTTAATTGTAAAGGATTTTAAAGTTCCCCAAATTAAAAGGGGGATATGCCAAATTTCTTCCCTGCTTGTTTTTTCATAGAAATAAGTTGGCTTTCACTCAGAGCCGGGCTGTGAGCTATTTCTTTGATGGCTCTGGCTATGCCTTGGCAAGAAACATTGAGAGAAGGGGAAGATTCAGCCAGGTGACTCGGTTTGACATAGAAGTTCGAACACCTACAGACAACGGATTGATCCTGCTGATGATTAATGGGGTGAGTACCAAATCCTGCTGGCACCCTTTATCCGTGAGCACCACAAGTTCCCCAGTACTTAAAATATCATGGAAAATCCAAAATGCCTGTGTCCTTACATCTAACTTCTGGAATGAGGAAATACTTTGTGTTTGTCTGATGCATGTATACATTAGGAGGGAACTGGAACTGGCTCTGCAAGGCCCCAGGAAGCCATAGCCCTGAATTGGATTCTTCTCTTATCCAGAGACAGAAAGGACTTCAGACTGCTCATGAATGTGATGACACTTTGAGAGAGACTCCAATTAGGCCCAGTAGTTTCACCTTTATTTACATGTGAATGCACAATCAAAGCAATAGGAAACTTCTGTGAAGTAATTCCCATAAAACAGCCACTTTGTGACAGCTGCCACTTTATAAGTGTCTGAGGGTGTACTAGAGCTAAATATTTATTGAAGTTACTGAAAATGGGAAGTAGTCCAAATAAAAAGGCTTGATCTAAATATCACCAGCTTTTCAGAAGTTTGCAGGTAATGCAAACTCCGTAAGGGTTTGAAGAAGTAGATTCCACAAGTAAATACCCTCTGAAGACAAACTTGGAATTTTTTTGTCTTTGGGCATCTCCTCATCAAACTCCCAAGTCCTGTTGTATTACAATTTGGTAAAGCCACAAAAAACATGTTAGTATGTAGATGCAGTCTGCAGACATACACTTGTCTAGATACCTGCATGTACCACCACATCGAGGATTTAGAGGATGAAAAAAATCCACTCTCATCAGAAGAGTTACCTTCCAGCATTTGCCTTTATGGTAACTTCTAGAGGAGAGTTGTGGGGAGCAATCTGCTCTGCAGCATAGCATGCCACCACTAACCTCCACTCTTAGGAAGTTTTGGACTAAGCAACTGCTGCTAAAAGTGTAACAGCCTCTATCACAGACCAGTCATTTTTCTTCCAAGCAAAAGTGCCCAGAGGTTTGTCAGAGATATATGCACTTTGTATGTTATGGTGGAAACTGCAATCAAGACGGACGTTAGCTGTGGAAGACCATGCCTGTTCACAGGCACTTTTAGAAAGCTAGCCCATTATTCAGGTCTGCTAAAACAGCTCATAAATATATTGAATGTAATCCCTGTTTCACTTTCAAGTTTAAACTGTTCAGAACAAACCCAAGCTGCAGTTTCATTTAAAAGCGCTAGATTAAAACCTACTTTTACTACTTTAAGTAATGACTTCTGAAGGTGGACTCATTTGTGTCAGTGACAGCAGCTCTTGGCCTGCAGTAGTTTTTTGACAATGATTATTCCCACGTTTCCATTAGGCATGGGAACAACAGCATGAACACTAGGATAGAAGACAAACATCAGTATTCAAAGCATTAACCCAGATGCACAGTTGCTATAAACTGCCCTTTTTGCTTCTTTATGTTCAGTTTTGGAACAAAACTAATTCCATGGTACAGATCTTCATTTCAAGCACTCCCTAAAGATTTTCTGAAGTAGAGCTCCTGTTCATAAAGTTTAGGTCACCCAGCCACAGAACAGAAGTCAAACCGTGAAGCAGCAATAGTCAGGAAATCCAGAAACCAAATACACAGTAAATACACTCTATGTATCGCTCAGCCTTCAGTAAATACATCAGTGCTGAGCAGGGCTGTGAAAAGATATAATCCTGAGCTATTACAGGTATCATGAGAGAAGCTGCTAATTCAGATACAGCCATTCTAGCACAACATTGCTTTTAGCAGTCTAACATCTTTCATTTGGGGCATGTGGTTATTAGTTCGACGGTAAATAGATGTGTTTGCATTAGCAATACTTTCCTGGTGAAGAATATTGACATTATTGTGCTACCGAATACTATTCCTACAGGAAAACAGTTCACCAATTCTTCAAATAAGTGCTGTTTATCGAACAATTATGTGTGTGTGTGTATATATATACACAAATATTATATATCTTAAAAGTAATCCAGAAACTGTCATAGTTTTGCAAATAAAAATAACTTATCCCAGCATGCTTTTCAAAATGTCACTCTTGTAACACCGTTTGTTTATTAATTTTTTTTAATTGCTGCCACAATCATAGTGCTTTTTTGACTGCTTTTTTGTTTTATACAGAGTATGTTCTTCAGTCTAGAGATGCACAATGGTTTCTTGTACCTTCGCTATGACTTTGGCTTCAGCACCGGCCCTGTGCTGCTAGAGGACTCCATGAAGAAGGCTCAGATAAACGATGCTAAATTTCATGAGGTAAAGATGTGGTTACAATCACAGCCATTTGACCAACTCACCCAGCAGCTCCAAAAAAGCAATAATTTGCTCCAACATCAATCAAAGGAGCAAAAGGATGAAGGGCCAGGTGGTGATGCAGTAGAGTGGGCAAAAAAGTAGAGCACATGCCTACCTTGCATGTGGAAGAGCACATGCAAGTGCCACCACCACTGACAGGTAGAAAGGGAAGGCTCTCCCTGCCGCTTGGTAAATCAGTGCTTATGGACAGATTCTGCATGTTACTAGCCAATGACAGGACAGTTCATACAGGAGAAAATGAATTATTAATTCAAAATGAAATTATATCCAGGACAACTGTATCCTTCCAATATCCACACTCCTTAACTAAAAACATGCCATTATGTTAACTTGACCACCTTAGTTGTTATACAGTGTATTACAAAAAAATATTGCATTTCCAATTTCATTTGAAGACAGAATTAATTTGGTAGCAGTCTTTTACATATGCATAGAATTTTAGGGACTTTGGTAGATCTAAAATATCTACTTGTATTGGGTTTAAGAGAATTTGCTTTAAGCCAGTGTAACTGTGACAGGAGCAAATCCCCCTTAGTGGCTTGCTTCTCCTGCCATTTACTTGATATAAATTCAAAGTCTGATTCCTGATCCACAACTACTTCTACAGTTCTGTTCAACATTTAAGCAGAGCACAATTAAGCTTTTTATGCTTTGACAATGAAATAAGTTTTTTAAGAAGTATGCTCTAACTTCTTGGATAAATCAAGAAAGCACCCTGACGTTAATGGAGCTTATCTGTTTGCTGCAGTGTAGAATTTGACATGGGGTACTTACGTGTGGATTTATTCATAAGTGAAATATCCTTGGTTTTCAGTCATCAGAAAAATTGTGACATCAAAATAAGCTCCCAACTAGTAATTGTTGTCAGCCTTTCCCAATTTATAAACAACTTTTTTGATAAATGGGAGGAACCTTTCAAAAAAAAGATATAAAGATGCAATCAATTTTGCAAAATCACCATGGCAACTTACAAAATATGACATTTTGGACACTTCTAAGCACATGTTTCTATTTTCAGATTTCTGTTATATATCACAATTCTAAGAAGATGATCTTGGTAGTAGACAGACGACATATAAAAAGTGTGGACAATGAAAGAACCGCAATGCCATTCACAGACATCTACATTGGAGGAGCACCTGCTGAGATCTTGCGCTCCAGGTTAGATTAAAAATCATTATCTTCAAGTAATCACCGTATTCAAGTTATGTTATATGACCTGTGCCGATGGGCTTAAAATAACACGTTTCCCAGCCTCAACACCTCATCTAAAACAACCCCTCAGACATTCTTCTAAGTGTATCTCGGAGCTCTGAAGTACCAAACTGGTCTAGTTTTAGTAAGGGTAACAGAAACTGTTGTCTTCTTAAAACAAGAAGGCATTTTCAAAGAACACATGAATATATAGAATCACTACTCCTCCTTGCTCTGCAAAAAGTGATCTTGGTAAAATAACAATGCACTAGCTGAAGTATCAAAACCCTCTACCAGCTGCATTTTCAAACCTAAAGATGATATTTTTCCTACTGTGCACTTCGGTTCTGATCCATTTATGTTCTCTCTAGACCCAAATTCGCTGGCTTTGTGTAGGCGTGGGAAAAAAAGAAAAAGTCTCATTTTCCCATCATACCATTTGACAGAAGCCAAGTTTAATCTCAGCAGACTGTGTAACTCTCATTTCCTGCTGGACCAGGGTCACGCTCTGGGAGAGCAGACTGGCTGCTCAGAAGGGTATGCTCTTCTGACAGGCAATATTCATTCCCGGGGTCAGATAGCAAGGCCAGTATTTTTAGAAGGGCTCCAGCTGCTGTTTCAAGTGTCACAACTGCCAACAGAAATACTGTCTCTCTATATAATATCCTATATGTAAAAAAATAAAAATTAAAAAAAAAAAAAAAAAAAAAAAAAAAAAAAATTTTGAAAAAAAGTTTCTAGAATTAATACAAAAAAACAAAAAAAACCCCCAAAGAACATACAGGACACATGTCTTTGAAAGGACGTACCTTCTGCAGAGACACACCACACAGCTTCTTGTGAATCATTATTTGGAAGAGTGAAACCACCTGTGAGGCTACCAAGGGGCAAAGCCAGGTAAAGTCAGCTGTGACATCTTATTTAATCAGATTGCAGGACACACCCTTTTAAAGTAGC